>NW_024342471.1:14648802-14730124 GCF_902729225.1 Pteropus medius | reverse complement strand
TTCTCAGAATCACTTGGGGGGGGGTCCCCAAAATACCTTTTCCTTAAGCAATTTTCATTGTGGATGCTAGTTACTCAAACCAACTAATTCAGGTTAACATAGACTCCAGTGTTTTTTTTTGTTTTTTTTTTTGTTTTGTTTTTTTCCCTCTTGGCATCCTGTGAAGTCAGGCCAAACAAAAATTCACATAGAGGATGTGAGTCCCACACTTCTTCTGGCATTATATCAGAATGGCCCTGGGAGTGTATTAATAGCCCGGAGTCATAGTACAAATGGTTATTTATATGTGGAGGTGATGGCTAAAGTATACCCTCTAGTAATTATTCACAATTAACAAGTACTTCAGTAAATGAACAAAATCTGTTCTTAATCCATTGAAGCAGCAATTCTTTATCTGGAACTCATGTACCTGAAACTTCTGGTTAACCAACCCTCCCACACGGATCCAGAACAAAGCTAATTAGAGATTATAATCATGACCTTCAGGCTCCTTCCAGAGCCCGGAAGGGTACTTGAGTCATCAATAAAATATAATGTGTTCAGTAGAGTTTCAGTTGAGAAGTACAATAGAGTTGAAAATTGGTGTTCCATATATACCTGTTAACTCTCCGTTAACTAGAAAAATGATGGCAGCTCTGCTGCAGTGAGGTCCTACACTGTGTCAGGGGTGATGCCGAGAACTTTATAGGTACTGTCTCATTCAGTCCTCCCAACCTCTTCCTCTGTGGGGTGGAGCTTCCAGCTTTGGGTTATCCCAGTGTGTCTTTAGGCAACTGGTAGGAACCAGGCTGCTTCTCCAGACTCTGTTGTCTCAATTGTCCATTCTAAGTTGGCCTTGATTTCAGGTCGGTATAATAATGCAGTCTATGGGGAGTCTGGAATGCCTGAACTGGAATAACCTTCCAAGAGGCTTCTGTTGAATTCTTACATTTTTACGTGAGGAGACTGAGCCCAGGGAGGTTGAGTGATGTACCTAACTTCTCCTGGAGCCTCTGTCTCCTAGACTTATGTTCTCTCTATTACATCAGAGTATATTTGACATAATTCAATTGCTGTATTGATCGTCTCTGGGAGTGTGTGGATTTATTTTACTGTCAAAGACAATCAAGCAGACAGATCTTGTCTCTTTTTTTAAATGATGAAGAAAATTAACTAAAACTTCATATGTTAACCAGTTAAGTATTATAAAGTGTTGGCTGAATCTGGATCCTTGAGGGTACATGTGAGATGCATAAAATTTATTTCCACCCATGTAATTTGGTATATTTCTATTATTCTTGCCATTCTGCACTCCCCATATGCAATCTGTTAGCAGTCCTGCCAGCACTACTTTTAAAAAGCTTTGCAAACCTGACTGCTTCTGACCTTTCCACAACTCCTGCTTTGGTCCCAACATCTGTCTTCTCTAACCTGGGTGAATTCCACAACATTCCATGGAAGCATGGAATCCCTGCTCCTCATCACATGTAGAATACAATACAAATTCCTGACCAGGGCCTCACAACCTGGCAGGACCTGACCTTTGCCCACCTCCCACTCTATGCTCTCTTGCTCTGTTCTGGTCATTCTGGTCTTGCTAGGCCTCGAATCTGCCAAATTCCTGCCACGGGACCTTTGCACAGGCTATTTGTCTCCATCTGGAATGCTCTTTGCTCAGATGGTTTCTTGGCTCACTCTTCCATTATATTCAGGTCTCAGAGGCTTTCCCAACTGCCGTGTCTAAAATAAAGCCCCACCCTTTCATTTTGTATTTCCTTATGCCGCTTTAGTGTTGTAAGGAGCGTTTCACACCGCCTCGTTATAAATGACAATACTATTTGCAAATATTTGTTTCCATGTTACTTGCCCAACCTGCTAGAATTTAAGCTCCGTGAGGACCAGGATTAAGTTAACTCCCCATTTCTTACAACTGTGCCTGTCATGTGGTACTCAGCAAGTAATTGTTGAAAAAAATAAATAAACTAAAAATTTAGAATCAATAAGAGTTCAATAAAGTGTCTGGTTAAGAAAAAATCCTGGAAAATGAAAACCTTAGGAATTTCCATAACTGGAAGATGCACTACCTGCCTGAAATAAATGGCAAAACCTCACATGGGCATATGAAAGCCACCTTAAATAAATGGAGAGGCGTATCATATTTTTGGATGGGAAAGACTTAATATTTTAAAGAAAACAATTTCCCCCAAATGAGTTCATAAATTGAATGCAATTTAAACCCAATGCCCTTAGGAATTTATTGTGAAACTTGACAAAATTATTCAAAACTCATGTGGAATGATAAATAGAGGGAAATAGTCCAGAGATTTTTGGCAAAATAATGAAAATGAGAAGGAGACTTCAATGTTCAACTTCTAATATGTATTATAAAGATGTAATGATGAAGATAATGCATTACTGGGGCAGGAATATATCAAAATATCAATAAATACAATAGTTAATCCAGAAAGAAAAAAAATGATACATTAGAATTTACTGTAGGAATTGGATTATAATCCATGAAATAAAATAAATATTAATGAGTCCATACAGATACAAATAATTATAGTTATTGGGGGAGAAAGGACAACTCTTCTTCATAGAGGAATTTCAATTAGTAAATGTAGAAGGAATGATGGAAATAGAAAATTGTATCAGGCAAGCACTGCAGTGGTAATTGTTGCAGACAAGTACCATCAATTGATGCTAAAATTAGTGGGTAAAAGTATGATGAGGAACAGGATATTTGCATGATCCTGAAGTATCACCCCACAAGATGCTTATTAATTACTAGGAGAAAACTAGTAGCATTACGATGAAGAAACCTGGCAGATGCCACCTTACTCAAATGATCAGAGTTAACGTCACATGTAATGAGACACATCATTATCATGTACCACCTGGTAACGATGGCTCGAGACGGCACAACACCACTTCTGAGATATTCCTGCTAAAAACAGACAACCTCAATCTAATCATGGAAAACATCAAGCAAATCCAAAATGAGGGACACTCTACAAAATAGGTCAGTACTTTAAAAATGGCAAGGTCATGAAAAACAAGGAAAGACTGAGAAACTGTCAGATTGAAGGAAATTGAGACGATATGACAACTAAACACAATGTAAGATCCTGGATTGGATCCTGGACCAGCAAAAAGACATGAATGAGAAAAATGGTGAAAATCAAATGAGGTCTGTAGATTATATGGTAGTATTGTGTCAATTTTAATTTTCTGATATCAACAATTACACTCTGGTTATATAAGTTCTTAAGATCAGGGGAAGCTAAGTGAAGGGAATAGAGGAACTCTGAATTCTATTTTCACATATTTTCTGAAAGTCTAAAATTACTTCAGATTAAAAGCTAAAAAATAGTTTGCTGTGAATAAGGTGGATTATTCAGTCAATGATGGTGGGACAATTAGCTGGCCATTTGGAGATATACATAGTTTTAATTATATATTATATACGTTTTATTTGTAAAAACAATTCATATCAGATACCAAAATAAATTCCATGTAGATTAAATATCCCTAAGCAACAAATAAAGATAGAAAGTAACATATTCTCTTTAAAGCAAAATAAATTAAGGTTAGATGAGGCATGAAGGAAAATAGATATATCGTTTATACTCAATACAATAATTAGACATCAGTTAATAGCTAAGCCACTATTTAAATGAACATATTTATAGTTTAATATCTATGTTCACATTTATATTTTTAGAAAAAATAAGCTATTGTCCATACCCTTCTAATTATCCTATTAGAAATATCTTTGTCAGTTTTCAGGTGAAAGAGAGGCCGGGGTTCAAATTTAGACGCCGCTGATAGCTAGCTATGACTCTGAGTTTGTGTTTAGACATCATTAATTAACGAATTAGATTAATATTTGTTGAGTGACCACCATATGCCAGTGATGGTGCTAGGATGCCTATTCTGTTATCTGCTTTAAGTGTCAGTTAATTCACTTGCAAACTAGAGATTACAGTGTCTGCCTCCTAGGACTGCTGAGAGGTAATAAGATGGCAAACTGAAGTTCTTGGAACAAAGCCTGGCGTATCGTAGGTGCTCATTCAATGCCGGTGCTCCCTGCACTCATAAATTAGACGCTACTTCATTCGTAAGTGACCACGCACGATCTACCTGGATTATAAAAACATCACGTTTAAGAGTGTAATGTGGTGGTTAAGAAAGCACAGACTCTGGAATCGGGCTAGGTTCAAATTCTACCTCTTCTGCATCCTAGCTGTGTGGCCTTGAGCAAGTTACTCAAGTTTTCTGATGCTCAGTTCCCCATCTACAAATTGGCTATAATAAGAGTATCTACCTCATAAGGGTGTTGCAAAGATTGAATGAGTTAAGGTTTGAGGTGCATTTGGCATAATACTCGACACATAATAAGTGGCATATAAAGGTTTGCTAAATGGAATATAGGTTATACCTGGCCTTTCAAAACAGATCATGAGAGTCAAAATCACTTTACCCTCTGCATTGTGACTGGGAAAAGGTGCTATCAATTTTAGCTCCAGGGACTCGGCCCAGGCCTTTTGCCCCGGGCCTAGAGATCCAAAGCCTCTTTCATAAGGAAATTCTTCCACACAAAGCAATGGGCTAGTTGGGGGAGAGAGAGGGAAGGGTGGGCTCCGTAGCAAATTCTAGGATAGTGATTCCAGACAGATTTGCTAATGAATTATTAACCTTAAGGCTTGTGAGAGGGTATCTGCAGAGTAAATCAGGTTGGGCTAAATAACCCAATTTACTTATAACTAGGAAGGAAACGGACTACTCCTCAGTTGTGGAAAAACAATTCCCCATAGATCAGGAAGCGGTTCACAAAGATGCGAACAGATTGCTTTCCTGTGGAGAAGAGAAATTGCCAGACAGCAAGAAAGTTCACCGGGAGCTCCAGGGACAGTAGGACCCACGTGATCCAGGCCCGAGGTTGATACTCAGCGGTTTGCCTGGTCCAGCAAACCTCCTGGTGTCTGTTCCGATTCCTCCTGCCCATGCTGGATTTGCTGCTTAATATTTTTAATAGCACTTCTGCTCGGGACCATGGTTACTTGATTATCAGGCTGTTTCCATGCACTGGTAGGTCATTAGTTGAAATCCGAGAGACACCGACAGTAAAATGTGATTGCTTCGTCACATTCCCTTCCCAGAGCACTGATTGCCAAGTAACCCACCTGTCTTCTGAACTTCGACTCAGGTGGGTGACCTGTACCTTAACTTTTTCTTTCTTTCTTTGCCCAGTTCATTCAGGCATGGATGCACATTTAACTGAACCGTTTAAGAATTGGTGACAGGCCATTTCTTTAAGCGATAAAGATATTATAGTGCCTCTGCCTTTCTAAAAATCACAAATGAAAAAAATGCAAAACTACACACACACACACACACAAAATGGGATCATCAAGATTCAGAATCTGGAGAGCGTAGAGATGGTGGTGTGAAAAATGGAGCGAGCTCTCTTTCCGACAGTGAAAGGAAAAGGGAGAGATGAGCCAATAAGACCAGAACTTAAAAGACTAAGTGAAGAGAAAGGGCAGGAATGAAAAAAAAAATCAATCTTTGAAGAATCTTTGCTTCATGAACAGAGAGTGACTCTGGGAGATGTGTTAGAGATCTGAGCAGGTGTCATCTTCTTGGTCTTCCATAAGACACGTTTAACTAAGGAGAGCTTAATAAAGGGTTTATTTATAGGGGGTGGGAGAGTTGGAAGTCCCACAAGAGACAGTACAGCACCCGTGGCCTCGCAACTGCGGGGAGCCCTTCCCACCCCAGGCCTGAGGCACCCAGCTTCACTGTGCCTGGATTTCGGATCCCTAGAAACTGTAAGATGATAAACATTTATTATTTTTAAGCTGCTAAGTTTTGGGGCGATTCATCATAACGAAATAGATAAAATATACTATTTCTCTTTCCTACTGGTAGTTTCTTCACTTCCCAAATAAATGGCTGACACTGGAATCTTTGACTCAGGTCTGTTTCTGGGGACAGCCTAAACTAAGAAAACACACGAAGAAACGGAGGCCCAAAGAGAGGAAGGAACTTTCCAGAAATCCTGCTCTGGGCTGGCAGCACTTTCTGAGTCTGGTGTTTATAGTACCTCCTCCCACCAGGGGAGTCACTGATCAGGGAATGTATGAGTATCAGAGTCCTGGGCTTGAAGTCAGGGAACCCAGCTTCAGACTCCTCTGCCAGCACCCGGGTGGCAGGTATTTAGTACTTTAGGGACTAAGTTTTGTCAGCCAGATCTCTGACAACTAACTCAAGTGTGTGGGGATTAAATGAATTTAAGGCCAGTGACCGGGGCTTTGGACACGTGTTTCTTCCCCAAAATGGGAATCATTATTATGGGCAAAGTGGCCCTGGGTCCCCAAATAGCTAATTGCAGGACTGGCCATAGGACCACCAAGTGGTACATCAGTTTGCAGCTGCCCTGCTGGGCTTCCAGGCCGGATGGGCATCTGAGTGAGTTCTTTTCTTTGCCTTGAATGACTGCCGAGGGAGCGAGCAACCTGCAGTCCAGCCCACTCTAATGTGAGCAAAAGTCAGCTGCTCTCTCAAACAGGAGAATTGTGTCCCAAGGTCCTTTTAAAGCAATCCTATTTTGAGATGTTTATATACAAACGGGGAAAGAATGGGGGTATTATGCCCGTAATGGAAAGTGCCCATAAATGAAAAGGAACCATTTATCGTCCATTTCCGAGGCTGCTCTGCGGGCTGCTGCAGTTGGAGCCTGGTCTGGGCGCGGTTTGCCTCATCGGATGAGTTTTTCTTGGGTTTTGTTGGGCCTTGTCAATCAGGCGTGCTGGGGGAAGGCGTGAGCTTTGTGCTGAAGACTCAGAGTTTGCAGAGTTCCAAGAGTTTGCGGCATCACTTATCTCCTTTGCCACTGGGGCCTGGCTACTTCTAGAAGTTGGAAGATCCACTTTAGGAAAATCACTTTTTCTTTGTAATCAAGCCTTGAAACGTGTTTCAGTGGATTCTTCAGAATCACTTGTAATCACTGCTAAGAGCCCGGGGGGTGGGGGGGTGGGGACAGGTGCAGGGATGGGTTCAAGTGCAGCAGATGACACACGCACATCACAGGCTACTCTCAATTATTGCCTTGTTGGATCTGTCAGCACAAACATCATTTCAAGTCACACCCGTCCAGCATTCCCCATGGGCACTAGCGAAGTCATCTTGAGAGGGGTGAGGAATAACTAACTATATTATTGAGTGCTAACTATGTGCTAGGCACAGTGCCGAGAACTCTATTATTTCATCTTGTCCCCACAACAGCGCCGAGAGGCCCGTGCCATCATTATTTCCATTTTGCAGGTGAAAAAACTGAAGCTCAGGGAGATGAAGCTAGTTGGCCAAGGTCACAGAGCTGTATATCCTATGTGCTGGAAAAGGGATTCAAACCATTGTTGTTTCGTGCCGTACGTGTGCCTCCGAAGCGATTCATTGGTTATAGCGAATATTACTGGTGAAACTACTTACTGCAGAAGCAACGGTCCTCACCCGCTCGCTGCTCCCCAAACGTAGCGACTGTGCATAGAGTAGACTTCAGAAGTGTGGTCGCTGTGCCACAAGGCTCATGCCCCACCTGCCTCCCTGGAGATGTGCAGCTCTCTGCCTTGGCGATGATGGTGAGCTTGGCCACCTGGGCTGAGAGGTAGGTGGAAAATATGTCGGCCTCAGAGCTAATGGAGGCTGCAATGCCATGGATTCAGAGGTGGCTGCTTCCCGTGAAGCAGAGTCAAAGAGCACCGTCTGGGGAGTGCGCAGGGCAGGAGGCTGTGCAGCATCATGCCCCAGACCGTGGGCTCTGGAACTGGCCGCCTGGATTCAGTCCTGGCTTAGCGGCTCTGTGGCCTTGAGTAAATGCTTTTATTTTGCTGAGTCTCAACTATAAAATGGACACAGTCATGGTCCTTTTCTTGTCTGGCTGGTCAAATGATACATGGAAGGCGCTGTAGCAGATGAGGGAGGGCCCTGATGCTATTTTCTTGACTCTCTTGTCACCTGCAGGTTTGCCGGCAGTTCCTATTCATGCCCGTGACCTTATTTCTGCCTCAAGCATCTGCCATTCCCTCTGCCCAAATGCTTCTCTGGCCACCCAAGAGTGCTCAGCTCCCACAAGGGGGAGGGGAGAGATAGGACCAGGAGTTAATGTCTCAGGTATGTGAGTTGGTGGATGAAACTCACATTCAGTGGAATAATTCCGAAGTGTGCAAAACAGTTTCCCAAAGTGTCCCCGGTGAGGACCGAGTCCCAGTTGCCTTCAGGGGTGACCTAACCATCGTTGCACGTGTTTTTGGCTGCCCTCCCTTCCCTGTCTCTTTTCCTCACTCTCTCACTCTGCTTCCAGGGATCACCTGCCCAGTAAACTACTTACACCCCAATCCTCGACTCAGGCTCTACTTTGGGGGACCAACCAAGACAAGAACTTAGCATGGAGGCTGGTGTTTAGTAAGCACTCAGCAAGCAGCGCTTTCTATTTGACCATTATTACTTCTGCTACTACCCTGGCTCTGCAGCATCCCTGTGACATCCAGGGATGTCCTGTCCCTCCTCTTGGTCTGGGCCCACCTTTGGAGAGCAGAAGCTCTGGCTGTAAGCCAGAGGGTGGCTGGCCGAGAGCATCGCCCCCTTCTCGAGTTTGGCTTCAGCACCTGCCCACCAAAGAGTTTCTGAAAACTTGGAGAGCTCAGCCAGCGTTAGCAAGAGAGTGTCGTGCCTGCTGGGCACAGCTCAGGCTTGGGAATAAGAGGATCCGCTAGCTGCATGCCCTAGGGAAGGTGGCTAAGCCTCTGTTTCCTCCTCTGTACAATGGAATAATTAAGAGCACGGTGGTGTTGTCTCAGTTCGTTTGGTGACTATAGCAAAAATACCACAGATTGTGTGGCTTATGAACAACAGACTTCTAGAGGCTGCAAGTCCAAGGTCAGGATGCTAGCGCAGTCAGGGTCTGGTGAGGGCCCTCTTTTGGGGATGCAGACTGCCAACTTCTTGCTGTGTCCTTGCATGGTGGAAGGGGTAAAGGGTCTCTGTGGGGTCTTTTATAATAAGAGCACTGATTCCATTCATGAGGATGGCACCCCCATGACCTCCACACCTCCCAAAGGCCCCAGCTCCTCATCCTTTCACGCCGGGGATTTGCTTCAACATATGAAGTGGGGGGAAAGGGGACATAGCAGATGATTAAAGGAGATAATGCCTATGAAATGCTTGATACAGTGCCTGACACACAGGGAGGACCCAAAAACGGTGGCCAGAGATGTTCTCTAGACCAACCTCCCACTGCATACCTGGAAAACCGAGGTTCAGAGAATGACTCATTAGAACTTCTGAACATACAGCCTCGCCTGCCATGGACATAGGGTGGGTGCAGTGGAAGGGGCTAGGCAGGACCCTGATGATAGTTAAGCCTCTTTGTGGAACTTGCGGCCATGGCAGCATCCACTGATGAAATGTTTGTCATCTCCAGCAATGTGCCCAAAGCACTGTGCGACACATCTGGCCCCCAGGAAGCTCACGGCCAAGCACTGGGCGGGTAACAATAGAATAAGTGCTGTATGGAGGATGTTTCAGGACTGTGGGAGAAGCTGACTTGGGACATTTCAGGTTAAAAGTCTCTGCCTCCTCTTTTTGATAGCGAAATAATCATATTTACCATTAACTTTTATTGATGCTTACTCTGAGGCAGGTACAGTTTCGAGCAATTGATATGAATTAACTCAGTTGATCTTATACTGGGATGGACCCTGTAAGTATAAACTATTACTATCACCCCCATTTTGCAGCTAAGAAACTGAGTCCCAGAGAGGTCATGGAGCTTCCCAGAGTCACACAGTTGGTAAGTGGGGGTACTGGGATCTGAACCCTGACGGTCTGGATCCAGAGTCCTTGCTTTGATCTACCACCATATGCCCTACCCCATACTCACAGTAACATGGGGGACCTGTTCTTCCAGGAGTCCCTCTGGGACATTTTTGTGCAACTTTAGTTAATGATGCTTTAGTTAATTTTAACCTCTTGGCTCCTTCCTGTGCTCTGATAAGTTGCAAGTTCTGGATTTGGGTTGAATTCACTGTGAAACCGAGTCAATTGGCTGTGTAAACACAACGGGACAGAGCTCCGTCTTGGTTTCCCAGGGGCCCCATCCTTGCTTCTCAGTGTGAGGAATTTGTCATGGTTTCCCAGGATGTTACTGACCACCCAGCCGTTTCCATCCTGCAGATGGAGGCTTTGCAGGGTCACAGACTGCGGTAGACACTGTTTTGGTGGCCGGCCAAGTTCCTTTACTTACTCATCTCCCAGCTGCTGTGAGTGTTGGCTGCTGATGTCTCACAGCTGCCCCCTTCTTAGGGTTGGCGTATTTAGCAAATAAAAATATTTTACTTTATCTGGCAACTCCACCTCTTTTCCAGAGAACTGTCTCTGATCGATGGGAGCAATCGACAGCTAATGTCAGACGGATTTGGCTGACCCATCCTCGCCAGAGGATGGGGACGACTCTGTGGTAGGGTTTGTGCTCCAGGGTCCGCCGTGGGTCAGGCCAGAGCTACGTATGACCTGAGATCACATCTTTGCTGAGCTCTTTTCCCTTCTCTTTTTTTGCAAGTTGCCATCGAGAGAGCTTACTCAATAACTCACACGATCCCGAATCCTTGTCTCAGGCTCTCTTCTAGGGAACCCGGATCCCCTTGAGAACATGACAAGAACTTTCCCTGAAGAAAGCACAGATGCACCTACCCACCAACACTGGCAGTGATTTGGGGGATTAACCTTGAAGGGAGCCCCTCACGTTACCCTGTGTTTCCCAGACCTAATAGCCAATGACTGGCAGCCACTAGGGTGGGATGAGGGTTAGCATAAATTCGGCACTGCAAATTATAAGCAGTTTTGGGTTTTTTTTGGCTCATGTAATTTCCATTATTTGCAGAAAGTCTACGTGGAAATCAAAACATGCCTAAGGAGAGGCAGTTGTCAGCTGACTCTCATGATAAGAAATGATGGTTCAAAGGACACGAAAGAAGCGCAGTTTTGATCAAGTCATCTCCCTCTTTAAAACCATTCGAAGCCTTCCCACCCCTTTCCTATAAAAGACCAAAGTTCTTGACACTGTCCCAAGGCCCTCCATGGACAGGTCCCCTTCCCCCCTCACCATCTCCGTGCCAGCTTCATTAACAAATCACTCTCCCATTTCATCTCCAGGCTGCGGCCACACTGGTCTCTTTCAGCCTTTCCCAATTATTATAATCTTTTCTGCCTCAGGGCCTTTGCACACATCACTTCCTTTCCCTTGGTTACTCCTCCCAGCATTTTTGTTCCTCCGTTATTCAACTGCTTCCTCAGAGAAGCTCTCCCTGACTGCTCAGACTAGATTGATGCACTCTCCTTCACATTATGCAACATCTTGTGTTCCTCCTTCATGTTAGTTACCTATTACGGTGTCATAAATTAGTCTATCAGCTAAAACAACAAACATTTACTATCTCACGGTTCCTGTGGGTCCAGCACATGGAAGTGGCTTGGCTGAGTGGTTTTGGCCAGGGGTCTCTCATGAGGTGGTAGTCAGGCTATCGACCTGGGCCGCAGTCATCTGAAGACTCGACTGGAGATGGAGATTCTGCTTCCAAGATGACTCATGGGGTTGCTGGAAGGCTTGTTTTTCACTAAATGGTCCCCCCTTCATCAGCTTCCTGAGCATCTTCACAGCATGGCAACTGGCTTCCCCCAACACAGTGATGAGAGAGAGAGAGAGAGAGAGAGAGAGAATGAGAATGAACCTAAGACGGGGGCCCCAGTCTCTGTATAACCAAATATTGGAAACGATATCCCATCACTTCCGTTCTCTAGAAGGGAGTCACTAAGTCCAAGCCCCATGCAAAGGAAGGGGAAGTCCATTCTGCCTCTTGAGAGAGGAGCATCACAGAATTTGTCACCATGTCTTTAAAACCTCCCCAGTCGCTTATCCCAGGTGTAGGCTTCCTCTTTAATTTGTTTGATTATTTGATTAATATCTGCCTAGGCTGCACTATTCAAAGACGAAGAGTCTCCCCCCACCCTTTTTCTCATCACTATATTCCAGTACCCAACACGTAGTTAGCACTGAATATTTATTTAATAAATGGATGACCTTATTAAATTCCTTTTGTCAGTATAGTTCAAGAAACATCTTTGGCAAAGAAGTCATGACCTATTTTTAGCAGAATGTCATCGACACTCGGTGTACACATGAAAATTCTTGCAGTTGGCCTTTCAATTTCAGTTTGAAGGTGAGGCATAGAATATGGAGCCCATAATTTCTTCCTTCATTTTGCAAACGTTTACTGAGCACTTACTATGTGACAGAAAGAGGCCCCGGTACTGAGGATGCAGAGATTAATGGTTTTATAAATTAAGACATCCACAGGTTGAGGTATACAGCAGCCCAAAGGCTTTTGAATAATCTTCAAACATGAAGGACAATAGGCATCTGGATTGGGAACAGAGCCCTTGGTCCTGAGTTTGCAGAAGCTGTTTTATCAGCCCAAGCGAAGTGGAATATTTACATTTATTTCCAAAGTGGTCGTGCCAACACCGTCCTCTGGTTTTCATACTTTCGGTCACTGTTTGTGGATGTATGAAAGGTTTTGTCTGAGAAGCTGGATAAAAACGGGGAGAGAGAGAGAGTGGCGTGATATATGACTAGTGGAGACCTCAGCGTGGTTGATGCTGAGAGGGAGCCAGCTAAGGTCACGGGGGCATTCATGGAGAGCGAGGATAACATGAAGAAATGGAGTTGGAGAAAATGGCATAGCAACGAGAAGGGGCTTAGGCTACAACGAGTCTGGCGTGGTAAGAGGCCTGGTCCGTGGTTTGGGAGGCCTCAGCGCCGGTCCTGCTCTGCCACAGGGAGCTGTATACTCCCTTTCCTGGGCCTCTGTGTCTTTGCTCATAAACGATGTGCACCGGATCAGGCCAGGGGTTTTAAAGCTTTTTTGTTAGCATATCTCTGTGCTGTCTGTCGCCCAACACCCAGGGGAGTGGAACGGGAAGGAAGCCTCCCTCACAGGATTAAGGGGAGGGGGCTGTAGCCCATGCTCTTTGTGCCTCCATATTCCTTTGCTCTTCAAATTTCAGTTCATTCCACTGAATTCCAGTTTCCAGGACTTGCTTGCTTGCTTTCTCTCTCTCCCTCTCTCTCTTTCTTTCTTTTTAAAGTTTTTCTTGTTGCCCAAAGGTTTTCTCTGGCATCCGGAGGGCATTTTGTCACCTACTTGGCAGCCCGAAGATACTGGGGAATTAACATCCCCACAAGCATCCCTCAACCAATGACTGACGGGAGTCGGGGTACTTAGACTTCGGCTCCCTTGTGCCTAGAGTAGGCCATCCCCGTACATGCGATTTAGATGAACTCCTGGGGTTCCCTAGCAGGCAGTAGCCCCTGGGGCCCACAGTGGTACCCGCATTGCTAACACACCCTCTGATGCTGTCTCCCCTTCTCTCTTTCGCTTACTCTTCACTCCCCTATTGGTGATTCCTGGAATGGCCTCCTAAATATATGACGTACTTAAATCCATGTCTCAAAGTCAGTTTCTGAGGGGAACCAAACTGAGACGGGCTCAGAGCAGAAAAAACTCTCCCTCCCCCCATTCCTCACCTCCTGGCGCATCTCTACAGAGCCCCGAGGCCCCAGAGCAGTTTGCAAACCACTAGGCTTAAAAAAACTTTCTTATGGCTGTGATATTGGGAAATGTGTACACATCTCTGTGTTGGTAGAATGTGGTGTATTAAAAGCAACTTTACACTAGTGTTTTCAGGTGAAAAGAACCAGGAGATTCTTTATAAATCCAAAGTCAAATTATACTTGGACTTTGTAGAAGGATTATCATGAGCTTGCTTTTTCTTTCGCTCACTTGCTTTACGGAGTGAGGAAATGAATCTGTGCCAACTGGCAGACACACTGGCCCCAAGTAGGTTAGGGACTATGCATGGTTTCTGGATTGATATAGGACCGTCTTTTTTGATTGGTGATTCTCTTTCTGACTCCTCTTCCAACTTTACATGGAGGAAAAAGGAAGAAAATCAGCCTTAGCGACGTTTCTCCTCCACAGCCGGGGAGGGAGAACAGAAAGCGGGAGGAAGTGCGGGGCTCCCTGTGGCGTTCTGCTCACATGTCCTGTCCTTAGCACTTCAGGGCACAGCCGCCTGACTTCCAACTGTCTGCATCTGTATTTCGTTGCCTGCTGGCACTTTGCTGCCTTCCAGGGAATTTACACTCCTGGAGCAGCCTTCAAGCAAAGATCAATGGGCGATGGGGTACAAATACGCCAGCGACCCTGTCCCTGGGGTAAGAAAAGTCAGGTGTGTGTGCCGCACCATTTTTCAGAGCTCCCCGGAATCAGGCTCGTGTTCCCCAGAGTGGTACTGTGCTTGATAACACGTCCTATATCGGCTGCCTTTCCCCACTCTACTGGTATTTTCCTGCACCTCCCAAAGAAATTCCAGCTATTCAAATCCTTGTCTCAGAATCTGCTTCCCAGAACACTCAAACTAAAAAGTTTCCCAGATAAGTGCTGGGTAGTTTCTGCTTATCCCTGATTTGTCCCCCAGAGCCTGTGTTGTAGGCCACAGTATCACTTGATGAGAGGAGGTTCGTGGGTGCCGCTGAGGGCCTCTGAGATGGGGAACCAGGCGTGATGAGAACTGCCCTGAGGAGACCACTGTGGGCTGGAGTACAGTTTGAAGGCCATGTGTTGTTCTTCCATGACCACTTCCTCATAGGTCAGACCTGCCCCTCCTGCTTACATCCTACCCCTCAGGTGGCTCCCATGGCCCCCAGGTCATCTGTGGTCTCTTCTATTCTTCCCTTTGTGCTCCAGTGATAGGACACTCCTTGGAGTTTCCCCACACCCCGTGTCCCCAGCCCTTTCATGCCTGCAGACTTTGGTTTACTGTTCCCTCTGCCTATATGGCCATTCCATACCTTTCCCTTAGCAAAATCTTCAGAATCTTGTTCATCCTTTAAGAGCCAGTCTAGGGGTTCTCTCCTCCAGGAAGCCTTGAAAATCCAGGCTGTGTCTTATTCAAAGGGCTTGGCCCACTGCATTTGCTGCATGTAGGCTGGGTTCCCCAGAAGCAGACCCTGAGATGGGGATTGTTTGCAAGAGATTTATTAAGGAACTGCTTACAGAAGAAACCAGTAGGGAGTGGGGGAAGTGCACTAGGGAGATATCAACACCCAGGTATGTGTGCACAGCCGAAAATGGCTTCAGGAGCCCAACGCCAGTCTTCTAGAGGGTCACAGAGATGGGCTGCCAGAGGCAAAGGCTAGGGGAGGATCTCCCATAGACAGGGAGCTAGGGCTCTGAGATGATCAGGCTGACCACCAAGAGTGTCCACTAGAGGGCTCCCCACATGCCTGATGAATGAGCTGAAACGTGGCTGGGTGGTGGGCATACCTACTGTGTGGCTCTTTGGCATCTTAAACCCAGCACATCTCAAACAGCTCATCCTGTAGCCCATAAGCCAGTCTCTGTCCACTCCCATTCTTCCTGTGCCCTCTGGGTGCTTGGCTTCAACACATCCTCTACCTCCAGGGTCACCTCTGCCTCAGCTCCCAGCCTCTTAAGGTCACCCTTCTTAAATTTACCTAATGCTTTCAGTTCTCCTTTTGAAATCTTTTTCAAAATCATTCCCTTCATTCCATTCTCATTACTTTGCAGCTACATCCTCAGAGCCTAATATAGTGTTTGTATATATTAGATGAATGAATGAATGAATGACTCATAGACCAATGTGCAGAAAGAAATTCAACCTCCCAAGCCTGGCAAGCAGTTTTTTCCGGAGTTGACCCCACCCTCTCTCTTAGATCACATGATCTCCTAAATACACATTCTGCTTATGGCAAAAGAAACCACTCGTTTTCCCACAGCGTAACTCATGCGTTCTGGCTCTCTCGCCTTTGCTCTGCTCTCTTTTCTTGCACCTAAAAATCCCAATTTCTCATCTCTACCTATAAAAATCCTGCTCATTTTTTTTTTTTTTTTTTAAGGCTCAGCTCCTCAGCCTTCTTTGAACTGGTAACATTTAGTTTGCTCCTCTCCTAGGGAATTGCTAAAAAAAATCTTTTGGCATCATCATCTTTAAAAGGCAATGAACTCCTCCATGTCAAGAATTTATGTGTGGTTGGCATTAGCTGTTCACCAAATATTTTGGGTTGCCCCCTCTTGTGGGCACATAGTAGGACTGTATTTTCCTTTCTTCTCTCCAACTCTAATATTTCACTTCATCCTTCCCACTTCTCTTTAAACTTAGTTCTATCTATTGGTCGAGCATGAAAAACTTATATGAGAAGCAGGAAGAAACCAGCCACATGATTTTTAACTTCTTTAAGGTATGCATAAAGAACAGAAAACCTTGCCATGAGAAAAATAAATTTGTATTTTGAAACCATTAATCTTTTGGCCAGCGGAGGCAGTTTCAATCAGATCTTCCATTCTTCAGTTTCTCATTCTCTATATTTCAAATATCATCCAGAAAGCAAAAAGGGTAAGCTTTCTAATTACAACATAAATCTAATATTAAATTGTTGCGTCTTGTCTCACTTTCTGAGATTATTTTGTTCTTTAATGGTCTTTAAGAAAAAAAAAATTTGTTTCATCAGTGCCTGCAATGAAGGAATCATACAGACAATTTGCTACAACGGGCTTTTCTTTTTGTACAAAGGCAAGGAATTCTATGAGGAAGCTCAGACTTCACCAACCTCCTGGTTCTGAAATTACTCATCCAAACGCGGAACAAAATTGAAAAAAAATCAGAGAGATCTAGTTTGAAAGAAAGAGAATGGCTGATAGCTTGGGAACCAAGTAATTACTCATTTTGCTTTTATGCTATTGGATGAAGATGCTTAGATGAAAAGAAGACTTGAAAACATCAAGGAATTGACAGGCAGGGCTAAAAGATGCTGGCAAAGTGTTTATCTTACCAAAGGAAAAAAAAAAGTACATCTGGAGTGTCAGCCCTCAGTCCAGGGAGCCTCACGTATCCCCTCTTGCCATGACAAACTCATTGACAAGAACTGTCATCGACTCTGCTTTATCTTCCATGTGCTACTAAGAGGGTGCATTCCATGTGCATCCCACGTAAATTGAGGTTTGCTTCCTGACCTGGGAGATCAATTCTCTGTCAACAGAGCTGGCTGATGGATCACTGTGTGGCTGCCCCTGCATTGAAAATCACATCAACTATCTTCTCAAACACACTTCTGAATTACACGCTAGATCTCCAAAGAGGAGGTTACAGACGACTCCATATAGCTCACCAAGCTGCGTGTCTCACAAAGCTGATTAAATGAGGCTGGTGCTCAGTGGTTTGGGCTGTTCTCCCAGCCAGAGGCAGCAGAGTGTCGGTGTTAATAGCGCACACTTAGGAGCATGGTGGCTGGGTTTAAGCCAGGATCTGCTGCTTACCAGCTCTGTGACTTTGGGAGAGTTGTCGAACCTCTCTGTTTCAGTTTTGTTGGCTGCCAAATAAAGATGACTATATGGTAACTCCCTGCCTCCCAGGGCTGTATCTTAATCTGTGTCCCTCAGGAGTGGACCCTGAGACATGGACTTAAGAGGAAGTTAATTGGGAGGTGGAGGTAGATGAAGAGTAAAGGGAGACAGGAAAGAGAATGGCCAATCAACAGTGAGTTCCTGAGCAGGTCACCGCTGTGCATGACTGGCACTTCATCCCACTGGGGAGCCTGGGAGACTGTGACACACATGCTACAGAGTAAAACACATACCCAAGGGGTGAAGGAGCTGGCGTATTCATCCACCGACTCCCATCTGTCCTTTACTGCAGGCTTCTCTTGTGTGTGAGTTACGTGCACGTATGTGCATGTGTGTGTGTGCACATGCAAGGAGGGGGCATTAGTTCCCTGACACTCCTGGCCTGCCCTACCACCTGTGAAGTGGGCTCTGTCAGGAAGAGAAAGCCCTCAGGCAGAGCAGTGCACGTGCCGGCCGCTGGAAGCCAGACAGTGTGCACTGAAGAGGAGAGGGTGAAGGGATGTGTGCAGGGTGACGACAGACTATTTTAAAGATTAAATGAGTTAATTATTGTGAAACACTTAGCAAAAGTCCCCAGCACAAAAGGAGCACTCCTCAAAGATCTTGATGAGCTCAGAAGCTAGACTACTGGTCTTTGGGAGGACTGCTCATCTTAGGATGGATTTTCTGGATTTTTGGTTTTCATTTTTTCCTTTCAGACAACAAACCATTATGAGGTACTATAACAGTGGCCAAAAGATGACCGTGTAAATGTGAACTGAATTTGCTGATGGAGCTGTCTCAAGCAGAGAGAATATCATCATGTCATGGTGACGTGTGTGACAAACATCAGAGGAGCTGGTATATGATCAGCACCTCGTTCAATACTGGAGGTCACAACCTAGCTGTGCTATGTTGCAGTAACAAATAAGCCCAGAATCTCAGTGGCTTAACAGGAATTAACACCAGTCTAATCTCTTTCCTCCAGCTGGCTGGCACTTTGAACTCACTGAAGACAGGCACTGGGCTGGATTTTAGTCACCACTGTATAGGAAACAGAGCAAAGGTGGGACGATAAGTGACTGGATGAACAAATCCGCAAATGGATCCCATTATTATCATGTTCACAGATTTACCTTCATTTGGAATATTGGCTTCCTCCCATTTAACTTCTCCTCAGCTCCTTGAAGCCTTTCTTGCTCTCCTGAGCCTGAAATAACTCATCTCCTCTGCCTTCTTGAATATCTTGTGTTTTTCCACAGTGTATCACATTCTGCCTTGCAGTATGGTCATTTGTGTACATGCCAGACCTCGTCACCTTTCCCTCAAATCCCTCTGCGTGTTTAGAATACTCCCTGTGTCCTCACCTGGCCTATGAGACTCTGTGTGCTCTGGGCCCTGAGTCTCCCCCTGGGAGTCTCACCTGTCACTTTCTCTGCTCCAGCTCTTGTCCAGCCACGGTGGTCTCATAGCCATTTGCTGCATTTGTCCTGCGTGGTCCTGCCTCAGGCTTTTTGTGCCTGCTGCTTCCTATGACTTCAATCCATTTTCTGCCTCCAGATCACCTGTTCCATTGACTCAGATTACTACTCAAATGTTATCACCTCAGAAAGGCCTTCCTTGACCACTGAATCTTAAAAGCATACACACCACCACATTAATCCGCTTTATATTTTTCCCTACCACATATTTATTTGGTTGTTCTGACATGAATATGCAAACTCTATGAGCACAGGGATCTTGTTTTATTTAGTGTAGTATCTTAAGCTCCCACAACAGTGACTGGCACTTCATAGGACCCCAATAAATGCTTGTTGAATAAATACGTACAGATTATTGTCCCATTTTAGACATAGAGTAACTGAATCCTGTAGAATTGAAGAAAATTGCAGCGAGTAACAGGTATTTATCATTTATATCACTATGCACAGACGCTTCACTTTAGTCTTTATAACGACACTTTTTTTTAACTATAGGGCAACTGAGGCACACAGAACTTATGTGACGTGTCCAAAGTCACACAGCTAGGGAGCAGCAGAGCAAGGGTTCACACCAGATGATCCAGCCGCAGGGTTCACACTCTTCACCGCTGTTCTACGCTTGAGAAGGCAGCCAAGAAGGAACACACTGTGGGGTGTTGGAGGAACCACCCAGAGAACAAATGGGAAAACTGTCCCAACATTGATGGAAAATTTATCATACGAGAAACATTATGGGATGGCCAACACTTAAATCTGGACTGAAGACAGGGGAGCGCGTTGGGAGCTGTGCTGGAGGTGCGGCAATCACTCCCCGAGGGAAGCATGAAGCCCACACAGGGTGCAGGTTTGAGGTCCCATCAGTGTATCTGCAGAGGCTTGGGGCGTGACTTACCATGTCATTAAAAGTGGAAAATGTCTCTGCTTCTAGAATATTCTGACGTCATCATCCAAATAGACCCATCAGTGGGCTGCCATCTGAGCAAGGCATCCTTGCCCTAGCAAATCCTTGAAGGCAGAGCCTGCGTCTCCACAATTCCTCCCACGGGACCGCAGGTCCATGTGCGGTGCTCAATAAATGCTCAGCGGAGGGGGTGACTTTTTTCCATCCAAAAGCAGGCATCCATTTAGGGACATACCCATCTGCCTGACATGTCTCTCCCTAATCTACCCCACACAGATGTCCTACTATTTTTCCAACCCCGACTCTGATCAAAGCCTTTCCAGGCTCATAAACTTTCCCAGGATTTTCATTGTCCCAGAAAAAATTTCAATGGCATCTGTACTTTAAAGTTCCACATTGCTATAGAAGGTTAGCACTTGACAGAGGTGCAGAGACCATCTATTGTCATCTCCTCACTGAAAGTCCTGATAAGGGGAAGGGAATTAGCCAAGGACACAGTGGTCGGTGGTGGAGGCAGGCACAGAACCCTGGTCTCCTAAGACCCAGTCCAGTGGTCCAACTTCTGTGAGCCCTGCAGCGCACAAAAATGTAACTACGACGTCAGAGAGAGCAGCTTTCTGTTTGAAGGCAGCTGACTTCTCCCCTCTCCCTGTCATGTAACCATTGTCCATACAGTTGTATCCCTCTTTGGCCTCTGATCCATGGATTAGATAATTAGGCTTTTGAATAATTAAAATTATTAAAAAAATGCCTTTGTATTTGCGAAAATTGCTCCAGTAATTACTGCCTTATCAAGAGACCGATTCTGCAGACTGGAATACTTTCCCGACAGATAAGAGGTATTTTCATTTGAGGCTTCGGAATTCAGAAGGTGAGGAAGGCGTGTTTGTTAAGTTAGCCAGTCCCTTTGAAGATGGATAGCACCAATTCCTGAGTCCACAATCTCCACAGAACCTCCTCTCACTCTTAGATTTCCTAACAAGATACAGCATATCTCATTCTTTACTTTCGGAATCTGCTGCAAACTATAACCATTAATTAAAAATATTGGATTAGTTATTCAAATCAGATTCTGCGCTTGGGCCTTGCTGAGCCTGGTTTCCAAATTCAAAATCCACTTTTCAGTAAATAAACTCTTGTGGGAGCAAAGCGAACGGCAGCGTTTGCTTTCCTTGAGCTACTGCCTGGTCCTTCCTGACCCAGCCAACACCTGGGGCTGAGCCCTAGGATAGAACATTCCGTCCCTGGAGCCCCACCATTTCTCTGTCATACTTCCAAATGGGGTTTTGGAAGCTCAGACCCAGGGTGCTCACAGCTGACCACGTCATGCTGGATTCAGAGCAATCTGGTGGACATTCCCAGGAGGGACCAGCTACCCAACCGGGAACCTTTAAATCCCTCATGACAAGCCCAGGGTGATCACAGCATCATCATGCAGCTGTAATCGGGTGGGGGACGTTCGTGGGGCTGTAGAAGGGAGATGTTGTTTTACAGTAGTTAAGGCTGCATGCCCTGAACACAGACCATCTGGAGGCCGTGTCTCCCCAGAGCCCTGTTCCTGCTGGCTTCCAGCTGGGTTTGGCCAACCGGGAAGAAGCGACAGGATACCGAAGGTCAGGGAGACAAGAGTACACGGGAGTTTCTTTTCCTCTCTTTGCTTTGGGTGATTTCTCCAGCAGCAAAGATGTATCCTGCTTGACTTCAGCTACCTGTGGACACATCGTCCTGGTTCCAGCTTTCGTGCGTTAGCGAGTGCCTTTGTCCCTCCATCTTAAGGCTGGGAGTAGCTTCTTGCTCTTGTGTATTTCTGAGTTACCTTCCTCTCCCTTTTTGGGCTCTCAGCTCCCTCATCACCTCTAGAGCCAATTTCCTGAATTAAATTCTTGCCGTTGTATATACTTGAAGCAGTTTCCGTTTTTCTCGTTAGATCTTGACGGATTAACCGCTGTTCGATTAGGTAAGCCGATGCATGTCCTCTTTGGCTGAAGTGAATTTGAGATGGGTCTCTCGTCATTTACAACCTAGAGATTCTGGACTCATGCAGGAGTCAACAGGAAAAAAAAAAAAAGTAGCCACCAGCTCCTGAGCATTTACTATATGCCGGGCACTGTGCTCAGCACTTTGTTTTCATTATAGAATCCATGTGGTAGGAATTATGATCTCCATTTTGTAGATGAGGAAGTGGAGAGCCAAACAGCTTAAGTAATTTAATCCCCATTGGGCTTATTTTCTTCACACGGAAGTTCATTCAAAACCAGCTGCTTCTTTAAATAAGAAAGGGATCCCTACAGGGTATATTGAGGCTGTGTGTGTGTGGGGGGGGCGGGGAGGTGGGGTGGTGGGTAGGAGGGCAAGAAGGGAGGTGGGGAATGACACAAGGCAGGTCTATATGCTATTTCGTGATGTGGTTTCGACATGCTTTTCCCTGTTAAGAGTGTAATGAGTAGAGAGTGCCATATAAATGAGGCACAGGCATCGTTTGCGACCGTGATTCAAGTCAAGTTCTTACTGCTAATTGCACACACGTTTTGCTAAAGGTAGTAAATAGGAATCTTTCACGTGTCCTTAGAGACCACAGCACCATTCAGTATTCACGGCAAATATATCACCGAGCTTCATAAAGGGAATCATTTTAAAACAAAGCTTGGTCAGCTGTTTAATAATTTACTGATAGTGACAGCAGGGAGAATATCTAATAACCAGTGAGATTGGCTTTCAAATAGAAAATAAATTCACGTTAGGAGAGTTACAGGAGGAGGAAAAAGGGAAGGAGGGGGAAGCATGATTAGCGGTAAGGAAATATTTAACATTTGCCAATTCCTGATTTTTTTTTTTTGACTCCTTTCAGATTGGAGAAACCTGATTATTGAGTGGTTGCAAAATTCCATGCATTTATATTTTAAAACATTCATGGGCCCTGAATGTTCTAAAGCAAAACAAGAATTATACAGACATCCAGTCTCTCAAAGCAGAGGCTCTGACCCCAACTAAGCACTGGGGAACTCCTACCTGGGGGACTTTTGAGGGGTTATATGGTCTCTGTTACCATATCTCAGTTTTTCCTGGGGTAGGTGAGGCCTGAGAAATTCAGAAATCAAAGCCTCGAAGAAACAAAATCAAGCCAACTATAACTGCACATTTTCCCGCTCTGGGGAGAAACTAGCCCAGAACTTATTACAGGAAATCTGGCTTCCGGGTAAACGGAACTTATTTATTTTTGTTTATTAGCAAAGCTCTATTGAAATGTCTGTAAACCGAAAAGGGTTTTGAGATGGTTGGGCTTGAAGGTTTTTGCTAATTTTAACATTTTTGGTGCACGGTTGGGAGACATTTATTACAGGAGACGTTGAAAGGGAAGCAAACCCTAAAACCACTATCAACCGACCACCAAACCTCCCTGTGCCTCGGTTTCCTCACCTGTAAGTGGGGGGATGATAAGAGATTCGTAGGGCGGATCAGACACCTGAGGCTCTTTGCTACGTGCCTGGCTCACAGTAAACTCAATTTCAAACACGTCAGAAAGGCAAAGGCAAAAACCAAAGGGAAAAATCCCCGAGATTATCAATCTTTAAGCTTCGGTGGCAGACAGTGATGAACAGTGTTTTTGGGTAAAGCAGCATCTCGGCCCCCCTCCCTCTCCTGCCGCCCCCTCCCCAGAGCACAGGGCCCACTGTCCTCTAACCTGTCCCTAAGTCTGCCACTCTGGAGACAGGCTTCCGGAGAAGACAGATGATTTCTGTGTTCTCAGATGGTATTTTCTGCGGTTTCACATTCCAAGATCGTACCCTCCCTATTCTTCACGTTCGCCTCAACAAACTCACTCTCGTTCTGCCTTGAGGTATTAGCACTTTTTTTTTTTTTTAGCTTGTAGAAATAATGATTTGTCAACGTTTTCCTTGACACGAGAATGGCTTGGATAAACGTGCACAGTCTGGCCTGTCGTGCCGACGAACCATCTCAGGGAGCTTGGGCATCCTCTGCCACCGTCCCGCTCAGTTCCAAGAGGGGCGAAGGGGGTTCGGGGGGGCTGAAGTTTGCCGCTATCATTTTGGGTGAAATGTCTTTCTGTGTAGTGTAGGAAAATGTTTTTTAAACAGATGCCGTTCTCTGAAATTGCAAGAGTTAGTATTTATTTCACCGGCTCGGCTAAGGAGCAGCTGGCTGATTTGGGGGTAACACTCACGCTTCAGTACTAGATGGTAGACCCTGGGTAAGTCGTTAGGTCTGCAGACCACAGAGTAAAGGGCTTCATGAACATTTCGATTCATAATCAAGGGGGATAGATGGTACCCGACTGCACAAGATCCTTTGGAAGAAATTTCTCCACTCCGTTCGGTCTTTGCGGGGCTGTCAGTTATGGTGACCATCCCCAGTATGGAGGGGTGAACGCATGACTGAGGCTGACCAATTAAAGTACGGCTCTCTCCACCACTTCCCCGGCCAAATTGTTTCAGGAAATGCAATGTGACTCTAATCAGCCAATCAGTGTCTTCACTAACGTTTGGCAAGTGTGTTGCAGCAGGTCTTTTTTACTGAGGGTATCAAAGCTGTGAGAACTACAGACGGAGCTGTCATTGTCCAATTTCCTGGACAACCCACTGGGAGAAGCACAACTAAGACATGGAGAGAGAAGCAGGAGGAGAGAGGGAGAAGGATAGGGAGAGTGAGAAAGAGAATGAATGGCGGCTGAGTACCTGGATCCAGCTTTGCCTGAAGGCGCTCATAAATTGCTCTGCTAAATAAGCCGCTGGATGCCTCTTTTTACTTAAGCTTGTCTGAGCTGGATATCTGTTATTTATATATATAAAAAAAAGAGTTTTGCCTAAAATACAATGTATGTATGTGTTCTGGTCTCAGTGTTCATTCTCTAAGCCCTTTCAGGCGTCAGAGACACAAAAATGGTCAAGATGCAGACCTGGCCTCAGCAGGCTCAGAGTTGTCCCCGGAGCCTTTCAACTTCCCTTGTTCCTGACACCACATCAGCCAGTTACAAACTTACATGTGCCTAAGAATCACCTGTGTGCAAGTGGAAAAATCGACTCCCGAGCCTCAATCTCAAGAGATTCTGATTCGGCCAAAGTTAACGAGCACCTGGGGTGGTTCTGAAGCGGGTGCATCCCATGCACCCATGTTCAGAATGCTGTCTACTTGCCCGCCACCCCCTTCATGTGTCCTATTTGAATGTTCAGACTCTTTCACATCTCCGAGCATTTGCCTAGCTGTTCCAGCCATGTGGAATGTCCTTCCTACCTGTTCTACCTGGTGAGGACTGTGTGTGGGGGGAGTTTAAGGTGAATGAGGGAGGGGATAGACTTAGAAAGGCAGGTGGGACCCAGCCAGAGGAGTCTTGTTGGTCACGTTAAGAATTTCAGACTTTATTCTGAGGGCGATGGGGCATTCGTGACGAGTTTTAAGATGGCGAGTGACTAGGTTGTGGAGTGACGGTCTTCTTGAATGAGTCCTCTGGCTGTTGTGTGTAGGGTGGGGTTAGAGGAATGAGAGGAGCTGAGTTCACTGCAGGGAGCCGCAGAGGAGCGACAGGTTCACTCCACATCAGACCGAGGAGTCCATCTTTTACCTGGGAACCTCCTGAATCTGGGTCTGGAGTGGGGACAAGGAGAGGGGCTACGAATCCTGGGGGACCTTCATGCTCTGAAAGCCTGTGTCCACCTCCAGGACACCAGGCTGCCATGAGACCAGTGGCTTTTCTCCTGCTCCATTAGAGAACCACTTTGCTGGAAGCAAGACGTAAAGGCTGGGGCCATATCTCAATCATGTTTGACAACCGTTATTCAAACCCTGACACTAACACTACCCTGTCCCTTGTGTGCTGGTGTGACTTCCCAACACGGGCTGGCTGGGCTCTTGTGGATGGGATCACATTATCTTGGCATCCCCACTGCTCAGCTTGAGGCTGGGCACAGGTTAGAGACAAACATCCATGGAGGGTGCTTGGCACTTATCACTTAGTTTTGTTGTTTTGTGTGAGTGTGTGTGTGTGTATTTTTAATTAAAAGAAACAGCTGTTTGGCAGAGCCCATTTAGACAAAGCGAGATGTTATCCAGCATTAAATTCAGGACATCTCAGGCACTGAGGTCTACTTGCCAATAGTCTGGACCATGGGCTGGTGTTTTGGCCCAAGGACGAAGCAGCTGGCTCTCCATGCTGTGTTGTCATCCATGTGTCTACGATAGTTGGCCTGGAGTCAGCTGGGGCGATGTGGTGAATTTAAGACTTGGAAGTAGAAAAGAAGGGAGAGGATCTCTTGGATGGGCCGGGCCTTTGTTCTACGTGTTTTCGCATCCATCAACTCACTTAATTCCCACTCGGCTCAGTGAGGTAGGAATAATCACCCCAATTTCACAGATGGGGAAACAGATTCGAAGGGGGAGAATGACTAGTTCGCGGTCATCTGGGTGGTATATGGAGGCATAGGAAATGTGGGCAGGTGCAAGGCCTCGGCCAGAAGAGCAGCGTCACCAAATTGTAGCACGTTCTAGAAAAGAAGCCAGATGTTTGGGGGGGATCTGAAAATCACATAAAAAGAGGTTCAGGAAGGGTGTAAGAAATAGAGACTGCATACCGAGAGCACACCAACATCCAAACCAAAGTTGCCTGGAAGTGTGTCCAGGCTCTTTCTTTGTGTCCCCAGAGAGAGGAACCAATTTTGAGGGGAGGAAATTACAGAATGGCAGCGTTGGTTAAACGCAAGGGAAATCTTTCTAGCCACAAGGGCTTCAACCTGAAAACAGCTCCTTCATAAAGTCCTGCTTATGGACACGGCAATAACGCTGGATAATGCATGTTTTCACAGAACAAAATGGTTGGCTCATGAGGTTACACTTGAAAAATACTTATGGTTTCTAAGTTGCATTTGGGTTATTTATAATTGTGTGTCTTGACAGACAGCATTAATGCATATTAATATTCCTGCCATAAAAACATTATTCAAGCCAGAACTCTTGGCCCTGAAAGAGACCATGGTGTGTGCAGAAGCCACTCTGCTGATAGAAAGGTTAACTTGTATTTTTGAATTATTGATGGTTGCTTGTTACTAATTTTTTTTTTCCTCAGAAAGGAGGAAATAATTAATGAAGAGATCATTGCCAATGTGTCTGACATCTATTAATGGTTTCATCTTGCGACCAGATTAAAAGAGACAGCTGGTCCATGAATTTATGTGTGGAGACAGCTCCAAATGTGCCAACGACTCTGTAGGAGGGCGGGGACACCAGGCGGGTGGGGGGGGAGGGGGGGCCTGGGCCTGGGCCTGGGCATCGGCGGCCGGCGAGAGGTCCTCGCCAGGCTGGCTCGGCTGTGTCGCAGGGCTCCCAAAGGCTTTGCTGCAGAGGGGCCGGGCAACAAAAGGGCTACCAGTCTCCTGACATCTTTCCAAACTCTTCTGTTCCCAGGGGAGCCCATTACATTAGCACCTTCACGGTGCCAGCCACTCATTGGCTTTTCCTCCACGGGTGTTTTAGATTGGTGGTTTTCAACTTGAACCTGCATCAGAGTCCCCTGGGGAGCCGGTTAAAACACAGATTCCTGGGCCCCACCTCCAGCATTTCTGAGTCAGTAGGTCAGGGGTGGGGCCTGAGAATTTGCATTTCTAACACATTCTTGGGTGATGCTGATGCTGCTGGTCCAAGGACGACACTTTGAGAACCAGTTTTAGACTAATGATCATCAGACTATGCTGTGAGAATATCTCTAGAGAAGGGGCCAGCAAACTTTTTCTGTAATTGGCAGGACAGTAAACACTTTCAACATTGTGGGCCAGATGGGCTCTGTCACAAGTCCTTAATTCTGCCTCTGTAGTGCAGAATGTAAACAAATACACAGGATGTGTTCCAATAAAACTTTATAAAAACAGGAGGTTGGCCCGGTTTGGCTCACGGGTGGTATTTTGCTGCCCTCTGCTCCGGAGCAGCTCTGTCTGATGGAAAAGGCAGCCACAGGCTATCTTGAGTAGCGCTGTCTAATAGAATTTTCTGTGGTGACGGAAATGTCCTATATCTGTGCTGTTCGACACGGTGGCCACTAGCCAGCCACACGTGGCTGCTGACCACTTGAAATGTGGTTAGTGCGACTAGAAACCCAATTTCTAAATTTTAAATTTAAATTGCTAGTGGTGCCCTGCTTCACATCTAACGGAGTCCCCTGTCCTTGGCCACCTCTTCACATGGGGCCTTCGCTCTCTCTGAGCCTCTGTTTCCTCGTGCGTAAGATGAGGAGGGAACAGCAGCTCGATCACTGGGCTTTCCTGATGGGGAAATGAAGCGCCTCGGCCCCATGTGTCTTCACTCCAACTGGTGCTTTGCTCCCCACTGGACTGCCCCTGGGGGCAGGGAGGGGCTGGGGAGACAGAGGCCATCTGTATCTCCCTTCTCTTCATCCAGTCTTCCCCAGCACACTGTAAGCTCCATGAGGGCCAAGACCATGTCTGTTGCTCAAACTGCAAGCCCACAGCCCTGCCGCACCTGGCACACGGCAGCCAGCCAGCTCACTTGTTGAAAGGATGCCCCAAGTTTCAGGCTTCTCCTATGACTGTGTGGATTAAGACATCTGCAGCTAAAATATCTGAACACTCCTTGGCTCCCACTAGAGCTGAAAGGGAAGCCACCGTGTAGATAGGGAAACTGAGGCCCAGAGAGGTCTTGCCAAAGTTCCCACAGGGTTAAAGGCACAGCCACCCTGAGGACAAGAGGCTGCCCTCTTGGGCAGAATTCAAAGGGGCTGCAGGCAGAGTGCTACGCCATCCGTTCCAGCCATTGCAAAGCTCGCCCCAGGCCCGGGCCTCCTTGCTCCAGTGCTGACGCCGAGCCCAGCCCTGAGCTGAGGATGAACATGTGGTCAAGCTTTACCAGCGCCCCATGCGGATGGGAGGCAGACAGGAAAGCAGCCCCTCTTTTCTGATCAACACCGGGCTCTCCCGAAGGAGGGTGCGAGATGCTGCCACCACTCTCCCCTCCCCTGAGAAGCCAGTTCCGAGGGGGCCTGGCTTGAGGCATCTGTGGCCCTGAGCCAGCCTTTTTCCTCCTGTCACTAGTATCCTTGTACCTGGGTGCCCTTTGAGAGCTTAGGCTTGTGGAATAGACCAAGGAAAGAAACCACCACCCTGCAGTGTGAAAAGCATCACCCAAGGGGCCTTGGCAAGAGGCCTTGGGCAGGAAGTACTCTTGGCAAAAGTTGCTCAGGAAACCTTAAGGACCAGCGTGAGTTTACCAGGGAGACGATTCAGGGAAGGGCCTTCCACACAGAGGGGACAGCAGGTGCCAGAGCTCGGCGACTGGGTGACTGGGTGCTGGAGCCCTGCTGGGCAGCGGGCGTACAGGGGCAGTTTCCGGGTGTGGAGGGCAGCTGGGAAAGCACAGAGGGCCGCGGTTCATCCGGGGCAGGTGCAGCCTGGTGCCGAGGTTGGGTGCTGGTCCTGCTTCTCCAGCTTGGTGACCTTAGGAAATGGAGACTTCTCTCATGGCCACATGAACCCCATTCAGACCTGGAGCTTTGCGGGCAGTGATACAGCATATACAGTGGGGAGGCACAGGAGGATGTGGGGGTGTGTGTGCTCTGAAAACACTATGAAAACTGCTATTTTGGACTTTTTCAGAAAGCTTGAGACAGGGATTGAATAGGGGCCCAAGGAAGCCTGGGCAAGTCACTCAGAAACCTCCTGCTCCCCTGGGTTGGCCCCTGGGATCAGCCATGCCTAGGGCCACAGGTCATGGGCCTGGGTTTAGCTCTGAGCAGAAAGGATCTCTCATTCCAAATGTCCTCAGAGACTAGCACAGAGGAGGGCACAGAGTTACGGGCTCCGCAAGTATTTGTAGATTAAGAATCTCTGAGGCAGCTCGTGAAAGGTCTCACTCGCAGTTCGCACCACCCCCACCTGTAGGATCCCACGCTCCCCAGATGGGTCTGGGAAGCAGGACTTTGAGAAGCCTTCCTGGCAGTTCTTTTGGGTGGGACACACTGGCTAGTCCAACAGGCTACTCCAAGCCCTTTACCGTTTGAAGGTGGTGGTGGTGATGTGGAGCCTGACGTGGAAGCATGTGCCTAGGATTACAAGTGCAGAGTGGGGGAAGTCACTGGGTCTCCATTCAAGAGAACTGGCCTGCTCCACCTAGTGGGCACTGGGGGAGAGCGGTCCTGAGACTCTGCTGTAGCAATTCAGTCCCGAGCCTGAGGCTCCCCACTCTGGACACCCTGGCCATGCCTGACTTTCATTTCTCCCCCAAAGTCTGTCCAATCCAATCCTTGGAATCCCAGCAAGGACCGGCGGTGGTGGGTGATGTGCTGAAACAGAACCTGGCTTTGTCCAGGTTCACAAGTGTGAATCCCTTGGGCATTGTCCATGTGTCCCATGTCCTGGCTTTTGCAGCCCAGGCCCCCAGCCAGGACCCAGGTGGCACCAGGTCTTCTCCATGAGGTCCCCACTCCAAGGAAAGCAGAGAGTCCTAGCCTGCGGGCTTCAAAGGACAGCTCTGACTCTGATATACAGTTTTCAGCCCCAGCCAGGTCTTTGTTCAGACCAGGAAGAAAAAGGAAAAAGCTACGTACGTGGTTCTGTCTCCCAAGAAAGGGAAGGGAGGAAGGCAGCAAGAGAGAGGGGGATGCCTTATGCCCTCTTTACCCCTCCAGTGTGGGGGTGGGGACAAGGGGGAGATGCAGTGAATAAGAGGTCCCTGGGCAGCTGATGAATGTGTGTGTTGGGGGGTGATAGTGGTGCCAGCTATGTGCCCAGAAGAGTGTGAGAGGATGTGTGTGTGCGTGTGTGTGTGGTGGGGTGTCAACTCTTGGATAGGAAATTCTCATCTCACAGGCGTAGGACTGAGACCCTCGCCAGCAGACGCCTGCCCCAGTTTAGTAGGGTAGATGCCCTCTATCCCCCCATTCACCTGCCCCTCATCCTAGTTCCTAAGCAGGCTGTCCTCTATCCTCCCAGCTCTCCCCCCACCCCACTCACCTGTTCTCCCACTCCGAGTTCAAACGGCTGCTCCCTCTCTCCCTCCTCCCCCACCGCCTCCGGTACCTGCGCCCCAACCAGGCAGACGATGCTTGGCTGCGCGGAGCGGTGCGGGCGAAGAGGCGAGGCCCCTGTGGGGCGTGTGGGTGCAGGGGGGACGTGTGTAGGCGCGTGACTGTGCTAGCGGCCGTGAGCCGGCCGGCCCCGCTGACGGAGCGCGGAGGAGCCCGCGTGGAGCAGCCGCGGGCGTGTGCTAGGCGCGGGCGTGCGCGCGAGGGTGTGTGCGCAGCCGAGGCGGAGCGCCCGAGCGGGCGACGGCGGCGGCGTTAGGACTCGGGGGACACCGCCCCCCGCCCCCCGCGTCCCGCCCCCGCCCCCGCCCAGCCTCCCGCCTCAGTTCGCGCCGCGCCTCAGCTTCGAGCGCAGCGGCGCCGGCTCCGGGAGCCCAGCGGAACCAGCCGGGCGCCCAGGGCGCGCACAGCCCGCGGCCGCGCCGGCGATGCAGGGCCGCCCCGCGCCCGCCCCAGTTCCGGCCCCGGCCCCGGCCCCGGCCCCGGCGGGAAGGGGCTAAATTGCCCGCCGTCGCCCGGATGGCGAGCCTCGCCGCGCTCGCCTTCAGCCTGCTCCTGCGGCTGCAGCTGCCGCCGCTGCCCGGCGCCCGGGCGCAGAGCGCCGCAGGTGAGTGCGCTCGGCCGGCTCTCCGCTCCCTTCCCGGGTGCCCCGGCGCCCGCCGCGGGGCCCTCGGAGGAGAAAGTTGTGCGGGCTTGCGGGGGGCGCTAGTCTGGTGGTCGGAGCCCGGGTCCCTGCCTCCAGACGCCTGGAGCCGCGTCCAGGCTCGCCCGGGCCACCGAGCCCGGCCTCTCGCGTCCCGCGACAGCCCGCGTTTGGCGAAGTTCCCGGCTTTACTTTGCGGCCGGCCCCCGGGGCTGGAGTAACTTTCCGCGGTTGTTGCGAATATTTCCACTTGCTGCCTCCCACTTGTCGGAATCTGTCACTTGAGTGTTTGGGGCGGCGAAATGAGAAGCGGCAGCGACGCCCGGGGTGGAGCGTTTTCACCCCGGCGGCTTCTCGGGCAGCGCGCGCTTTTCGCGGAGAGGGCTGGTCGTCAGCAGGCCGAGGCTTCCAGGGCGGTGGCTCTTTTCTCCTGGGAGATACTGGAAGCTCCAGACTTGCTCTAAACACGCGGCGCCCCTAAGCTCGTCCAGCAAGCCGGCGGATGGCACCAGTGGGGTGTTTGTGTTAATCACTGAGATAGTCATACCCACGTCCTACCCCGTGGTCTTTATCTGGCACACATGGGCGCCCCTGTGAAGGCCCTTCAAGTGGAGTGGCTTTGACCTGTGAGCATGTCTGCTCCTGAAAAGTTTGAGGGACTCATATTTGGGTTTAACCACGGGGAGGAGGTGAGCAGGGGCGGTTCCCAGTGTGTGGGGTGTGCCCTGGTTATGTTCCTGATGGTAAGTTGGCATGCACAGGGGACCCTCACGTTCGGGGCCTTACACATCACCAAACCCCACTGCAGGCGGCTTTCAGCTCTGAGCCCCCAAAGAGCAGTGGCGGGAAGGAGAGAAGGGAGGAAGCGGCGCAGGTATGCTTCCAAGTTCGAAATCACCTTGAAGTTTCTTAGCACAGATGGGCTTTGGTGTGACCACGCTGAGCTGAGGTTGCTGGGGTCACAAGGACAGGCTGAGATAAGCAAGTGGGAATTAGGAAAGGCTCCTTTTGGCTCGCTGAGTACCAGCGGTGTCCATATATTATGCTGGGAGAAAAGGACGGAGCTTTGGGGGAATGCGGCCTCTTTAAACAGGCTGCTTCTGAGGTTAAGAACAGCCGGAGTGACATTCTCTTGAAAGTGCACGGGGGTCTCCCTTGCTCCAAACCAAAATGAGAACCGAATACGGGACTTCTGTGAAGTGACAGCCCGTTTCCGTGGCTGAGAAGTTAGGCGACTAAGGCGCTTTTGTAGTGTGTGAAGCTGAAAGGTCAGATGAACGAGGAAGAGAAGAGGGACAGCCACGACACCGTTCTAAAGATGGTGCACAATTCTTGTTTTCCTCGTTTTGGGTCTGTATTAGGTGTGCTAAGGAGAGAGGATGCTGTGGCAGTCCTGGGGATCCGGGCTTGATTCGTGACTTAATTTTACTATCCTCCGAGGCCTGACCGGCCTGCCACACAGTAATAGTACTCACGTTCCAGCGGCAAAAAACAGTATCAAAAATATTCCACCACGGGTCTCAAACCGTTCTTGGGTTAGCGTGCGGTAAAACCGTACGGGTTTGAGAACCTAATTCTGAAAGCATGCCGGTTCTGGATGCTTCCGCCAGGTGGCGCTCGCCCACAACGGTTAAAATGCAAATCTAGTTGCTTTCATCACAGGAACAGAACTTTTTTTCAATTTTTAAATGAGTAATGTGTTTATTCAGCAGCCTTTTGTTAAAACATTTAGAGAAGTGTGAGGAGCAAGCACCTTTTCTTTGTTTGCTCTAAGGAACACATGGGAAAGAAAAGCAATCTTGGAGTACAGTTTGGGAAGAAATCTACTGTTAAGTCACCATATGTTTCTTTTGGTTCCACCTGAGCTGAGTGGCTTTTGCAAATCTACTATAGCAGATACTTAGCAAGGGACTGCGTTTGTTCCAGGGGCCTCCTTAAGCAAGGGGGATTAGCCTGCTTGGAGATTTGGTGCATTCTAAGTCTCACTCATTTGTAAAAGTGGGAATTTTCTTTATATACCTATTTTCTTCTTTCTAGTTTAATGCTAATTACACCATTTACATTAAGTTATTTTTTCCCAGGTTCCTTGTGAACATCTGCCCTTGTAGATGCAGGAATGCTGCAAATGTTGACTTTAAAGTGGACTCATCTAAATTTTTTTTTCCCTAAATATAGAAGTTGTTGGAATTCAAATCTAGCATAAATATGGCAATAGCTTGATTTCCTTTAAAGTATCTTATTTAAAACTTCCGGCAAGTTTGGGTAAATAATACATTTTGAAACTCAGTGGTGTGCTCTCCATATTCTTTCAATCTGAAAATTCTCAGTCTGGAAAGCAATTTCAAATTTGTAAGCTTGCCTCCAGTACACACTTAGGGTGATGTGTTTTACTCTGACATGTTGGTCATGGTGTCCAAAAGTCAGTGGTGTAAGCTTGTCATCAAAAGGCAATTTCCTTCTTCCTTACTTTAAGGTATGTTTCGAGAGCCAGGTGATTTTTGTAAGGAATGTTAGTGAAAAAACATTTAAAAATCAGCCTGTTAAGAGTGTGGCGAAACATGATTTGGGATGGAGGGAGGAGGGAAACGGTTAAACAAACGGATAAGGGAATGTTGGCCCATTTCCTAGTGGGTTCCAGCATCTGTACTTTGCGAGCAGAAATGGATCTTAAAGGGGGCTGACTTGAGATTGCAGTTGTTAGTGATGTAGTCATTTAACTCAATAATCATTGCCAGGTACCTCTGGGGAACTGTTAGCAGTGCAGTCAAATTTTACTTTCCGTCCTGCATTGCTTGATTTGTTTCCCAATAAAAGAACAATTAATGCGCAAACCTGGCTTGGCTTCTGCTTCAGCAACAATTGCAAACACATTCTTAGTGAAACGCATTCTTGGACCATCTTTTTGGGTTACAACTCATTACCTTTATCCTTTACTTAATTTCTCCTTGTTTATCCCCAGCATAGCTCCTGGCTGCCAGCTGAAAGGCGTCCACTCTTGTACTGTAACTGTCACCTTTCAGAGCCATGATCACAGGGCATTACGGCATTGTTCTTTTAAGCACAGGATACTCCCATGACTCTCTGACAGTGTGTTGCTGTGGAAACAAGAGCAATGCCACATCGACGGTGGGCCCTTGATAAATATTTATTGATGACGATGAAGAGATGGTAGAGTCTCGTGGCAACCAGGATGAGGGACTGGGGAGTTTAACTCAGGTGGCAGCCCGATTTAGGGAAATGAGGATGAGCTTGGGAGTCCTAAGTCCTCAATTTGAATCCTGCCACTGCCTTTTTCTGGCTATGCCAGCTTGGGCAGGTCTTTTACCTTCTTGGATCCCCACCTTCTCATCTGTAAAGAGGATAATTATAGCCGCCTCATTGGATTTTGTGAAGACTAATAAGATGATGTATGCAGAGTACATACAGACTCTGTCCTACAGGGGAGACTTGGCATTGGTGTATGTACACAGGCCAAGAGAGCATTGATGTGAAGCTCAGTTATGAATCGCCAATTAGATGGATCAATTTTGGTGATAATTTTTAGTTTTTCTTCTTTTGGAGGCTTTATTCTCTGCAAAATTTTCAAATGAAAATCTCTAACAGGTGACACTAATACATGTGGCCATTCAAGAGTTTAGATAGGGAATGTTTTAAGTATATTTTACCTTTCTAAATGAGAATTGATAAAAAAAAAAACAACCCAGATTGGTTGCAGACTGTAACAGGAAAGTGTTTGGGTATATCCTCTCTCCCTTCCTACCACTTAATTTCTTCTTGTTTATCCCCGGCACAACTCCTGCGGGCTCCTGGCTGCCAGCGTTCCTTGCCTCAAGGCTTCTACCCCTGCTCCATTTCCATCTCTTACTGAGAAATCAAGTGCTCGGCACTCTGGGGCAGTGGGGTGATGGTGGGGGAGATGTTTTGTGCACTTGATAAACAAGCACAGAATAAGTAAACATATTGAGGGCTGTGGCATTCCCATAAATAAATAAAACTGTGAGATTATTGAAAATAAACCGTGTCCGACAAGTGTAATAGCATTTGCAAGCACATCACAGAATTGGGGCTAGGAGGCAACACCATGTAGATATTAGAAAGCCGTTAGAGTGTCTCATGAAATCTTGTAAAATGAAGTCAAATTGGTTTGGAGAGGAAGAAAGCCATGGACTTTTTTTTTTTTTCTTTTAAAAAGTGGATTAATAACATTCAGATGCAGCCAAAGGGACAGTGGTGATCACTAATGTTGTGTTCAGGGTGGCCAGGGGGACCCATTAAGGTCTCGGGATTTAGAATTTGATGTGGACTTGCTGGACACTTTTATTTGCCTGGAAAAGGGAGAAATGAACATGATTTCAATGTTCACCATTTATTACCTGTTGGTAAGAGTTTTAGGTACTAAGGAAGATACAGAGGGACCCAGTGAGGATTCTAGGGATAGATCTCAAGGGACCTACCAGAAGTCAAGTGTGAAAAATGAGAATTAATGTGTTAAAAAGGCAGAATGGTGAAAGGGTAAGGAGCCATTAAGAAATGGTGATCATTTGGCTTGTTTTATCCCAAAATGTCAGCATTATTTCACTTGGCCCATCCTAGGTATTACACAGACAATGGCTACTCAGAAGTTCCATCGGCTCCACCATCAGGCTGGTGAATAACTAATAAATTGACATGAGTCTACAGTGTTCCAGACTTATTTTTTTTCACAGTGGAGTCAGACGGCTGTCTGACACACACACATCCACTGGTGCATGAGTGGAATAGACATAAAGTCTTTTCGATTTCTTGAACATTCAGCTTCAAATTTTTATTTGATGCTGGAGAAATAAAAAATGGCGATGCCACTTTAGTAAGCAGTTTGGCAGTTTCTTTAAAAAGTTAAACATACACGTGCCGTAGGATCCAGCAATTCTACTTCTAGGAATATACCCAACAGAAACTGAAAACATATGTCCACACAGAGACACATGCGTGAATGTTCATAGCAGCGTTATTCATAGTGGCCTCATGCTGGAAACGACCCAAATGACCATCAACTGGTGAATCCAGCTGATGGTAAACGGCTAGCAATAAAGAGGAATAAACTATTGATATATGCTCCAACGTGGATGAACTTCAAAAAAACCTCACGCCAAGGAAAAGAAGCCAGACGCAAAAGACAACATGTTATATGAAATTTTCAGAAGAAGCAAATCTATACAGACAAGAAAGCAAATCAGTGTTTGCCTGGGGCTGGGCACGGGAGCAAGAAGTCATAGCAAGTGAGCACGAGAGAGAATTTTGGGAAGATTTGAAAACTGGAAGGTGGTGATGGTTGTTAACTATATAAATCTTGGCTCCCAGGTTGTGGTGTGTCCCTGATAAGTTACTTCACTGCTCTGAACCCTTATTTCTCTAGTTGTAAAGTGGCTACATGAATGCTGTGCGAGCCAGAGATAACTCCTGCAAATTGTCCATCTCGGTTCCTGGCATAAAACAGGCACTCAGGCCCGGTAAATGGCATTGCTGTCACTTATCCTTTGCTAGTTTCCAACGTAGTTTGTTGCATTAGTTATTTGCAAGGCATTATTTTAGGGTTTTTTTTTTTTTTCTTCCCATGTCTCTTTTAGGCTCCTTAGACTGTGAATTAAATCAGCGAGTTGACATTTCTTCCTCCTCATCAGTTTGGCAAAAATGAAAAAGTTTAAGATGATCCAATTTTGACAAGGATCTGAGCAATTAGATGGCTTTCTTCATTGTCGAGCAGTAGATATTGAAACAGCTTTTTTGAGTGCTAAAGTGGCAGTGTCTATTAAAATCGAAGCCGTGAATACCTACTGCCTGGAGGGCTTTGGCAGGGTATGGGTTGGTGGGGGGAGAAAATAGACCATTCATTCATTTTCTTTCTCATTAAGCCAAGGATGTAACCATTTGACACAAGAGGAGATGCTCGCCTGTTTAGTTTACAAACAGGATCCACAGCTGCCAGAAATCCATGCCTGTTTTTTTTTTTTTTTTTTGCCTTTATGGGGGAGGGTATCCATTAACAACCCAGAAGAAAGTCACACTTTCTTGGGCACCAACTTTCTGAAAAGAAATGAGAAACGAGTCCTAGTCTCACTCTAAGAAAGCTATGTTAGTTATCTCCTGCTGTGTAACAAGTCATCCCTCCAAACTTAGTGGCTTTATTTTCTCACCATTTCTTTGGGTCAGGAATCTGCGTGTGGCCATAGCTGAGTTCTCGGATGCAATCAGGGTGTCAAGTGGGGCTGTGGTCAGCTCAGCTCTAATGGGGGGTATCTGCTTCCATGCTCACTCACATGGTCATTGGGAGGGTTCAGCTCCTCGTGGGCTGTTGGCTAGAGGTGCCCTGCGCTCCTTGTCACATGAACTCCCCCATCACAGCATGGTAGCTGGCTGTGTCAGAGCGAGCAATTGAGAGGGCAGGAGAGAGTATGAGCAAGGCAGAAGCCAGTCTTTTGTAACTTAATTTTAGAAGTGATATCCCATGACGTTTGTCATATTCTGTTTGTCAGAAGGAAGTTCAGGTCCAGCCCACACTCAAGGGGAGGGAATCATGTGAGGTCTTGAATACCCAGACGTAGGGACCACTGGGAACCGTTGCAGGAACTTCAAATAATAGACAAGTATAGGAAACCTCGTCTCTTGGAGAAAAATGCAAATGTAACTTTTAAAGTGTGTTCGGATGTTTTAATTCTTTTTATTATTTTGGGTATGAGTGTCAGTTCTGTGTCAAGCTTTTATTCTTTAAAGGCCTTTGAAAAGAGAGATTTATTGTCTCAGAATTGACTTAGTCCAAATCTTAAAAAAGTTAATTAGGAGTGTCAGAAAGAAAAATGAATTAATATAAAGATCCATCAGAAAATTTTTCAAACTTTATCCTAAAAGTTGAAGGACTATAATGTTTTTATAAGACTATAAAGCTTTCACACTAGTACCTAGGTCCCACAAGAACCAATTTATACAGAACACCAATAGATTAGGGCTATAATATAATTTCACTGTAATTCAAAATTTTTAGTACATTTAGACATTCCGGTTTTAAAAATTAGTACTTATTTTAGAACGTCTTATTTCCAAAGGGTGTTTAATTGTCATGTGAAAACTCCCATTGAGGATTTAATAAGTTACAGTGATGATAAGTTTTCATGTAAATATACAAATTATTATATGGATCAAAATTTGTCCTGCCTGTATTCTTAGTTTCAATTTCTGTCCCGATAGTACTGTCATGACAGAAGAAACTCAGTCACAGTTTCTTTTTTCAGGTTGGGGGCTGTGAGATTGTCCGGTAAAGAAGAGTTTTGTTAAAATCCAAATGGGTGGGTCGGACATTGGACTTCCGGGTGGGGACCTGCTCCAAGAATTTACCTGTTCTCATCGGTGACCTATTTGCTTATGGGGATTGTTGGTGGTGGTGGCAGTTCCAGGGGGCCCCATTGTGCTATCTAGACATTTTCTGTATTCAAGCAAGAGGGTCACCAATTTGTGATGATCCCAACCCCAGGCCCTTTTGGAATCATTTCTACCAGATGACCCTGGGGCAGGAGGAGTCTCGACACCTCGAGTGGCCCGTTAGCTGCCCTGGGGAAGTGTTCGGCCTGCACTCTCAGGGGCTCCGATTCTTGAGCAGTTAGTTCCTCACTTGTTAACCGTCGTCTTCAGTCCTGCTGGGTGAGGCTGTGTGAGGTTGGGTGCCAGGCACCCCTCCTTGTGTGAGAGAGGTGGGGGCGTTATTTCCTGGGTGTTCAGGTCAGGGCTGTTGTGGGCTGTTATGTGGACCTGCACAGCTGCACCGATGGGGCTGGGTCAAGGACCTCATTCCGCTCCGCTTCCCCTGTTCAAGTTCAAAGCCCTTTCCGTGTCTAGCCCCTCTCTCATTTCCACATCCTGAGCTCAATAATAACAATGTTTTCACTATTGTTATTATTTTTTCTTGTATTCAGTGAATCTTTCCTCTGTCGAATATTGCCCATTTACTGTCTCTTCACGTTTTGCATTATTTTTCCACCTTTTGTTATAGGACATGTGTTTTGGGGCGGGGGCTGTGGTTTTTGTCTCAGAAGCTTTAGAAACTAAGACTTTAAGCCAAGATTCTAACCCGTCTCAAACCAGGGGTGGGGGTGGGATGGGGGAGCATGTCATTATTTTCAGAAGCTCCGAGCATTGCCAGCCTCTTTGCTGTATCTCAGCTGGCTCCAGTGCAGGATGGTTATCTTTCTGTAAACAAAATTGTCTGGAACAAAGCAGAAGTCAGCTCTCTAACACTTGGGTTGCATTGTCTTGAGGCCATTTAAGTTAGGTTTTTCAGAGGAACTGTGAAACCTCCTGGAAAAAAGGAAACTCGTTTTTTGACTACTGCAATGCTCAGCTCAAACATGCAAACACCTTAGTTGGACCCAAAGACTGAACCACCCTTGCTTCAAAGAGAAGTTTACAAAACTTTTTGATATATTTATCAATGCAAATTTTCCATCTCAATTAAGTCTTTTAAATTTTCACGTGTGTTCCAAGTAGAACATTATTTTTGAGACTTGACCCTCTGAACACCATTTTTCGGGGAGAGTGCAGTTGACCTGACCTGGAATCCCAGACAAGGTCACCATTGTCTGTAAAAGATGGACACATATTTTAAAACAGAATGTCTTAGTTTAATTTGGGACCAGTCTCCTTATGGGTCGCTTTTTTAGTGAAAGTTGAAGAAAGGCAGAGCTTTCTTAGCTTTATTATCTTTCCCTTTTTCTATGTATAAAACATTCCATATACATTTCAATTCGCTAGTGTGCAAAAGCATATCGTTATTGTTTTCAGCAAGCATTTCTCAGGTCCATTCTCATTTCCTCTCACACCCAAAGCCTCAGCAGCCATCATTCGTCCCTGGAAAGTTGCTGACCACCTGTTCCACCTGTAGCTCTGTGGCTGTTGGTACCTCCTCCACCCCAGGTTACCTTTTCAGATGTCTAATGTGGGGGCATCCCTCTGTGAAGACATTTCCTTCTTTTGGGGTCTCAAGTCCCTTTGGAGATCCTTAGCCCGAGTCACTGTTTTGGCTCATGTAGAAGGTCCCAGGAGTTGTGCCGTGGGCTCGTTGCCCTTGGCTCAGCCATCTTTTATTATACGTTAGGTCCAACAGGTTGGAGGGAAAGAACAGTGGATGAATTCCACGTGACTCAGCTCCTCCCATAAAATTCTCATGGTTCAAGCATGTTTGACTCATTGTTCCCTACTTCAGCATTCTGATCCCTGACTATAATCTGGCCATGATGGTGAGCTCGTCATGCCTGTCCCACTTATGACACCAAAGATGTAGTTTCATGTGGGTTACAGATGATCTGCTAGAGACCTTGTATGTGCTCCCAGACTTCCATAAAATTCTGATTTATTTAGCTAGAGATACAGAATATCATGAAAGTGAGGTGTCTACACAGAGAAGAAGCAGATGTGGTATGTCTTGGCTTGACCTTTCTTGGCCTCTTTGTCCGCTAATGGGGTGCATAGTTGCTAGTGATATTTTCAAGATATAGCCCAGTTTTTGCTATGCCACTGCCCTTTTATATCGGCATCTTGGAAGATCTTATGCTAAAAATTTGAGCATCCATTAAGGAATATTTACAAATATTAGGCTTTTCTGGTTCATGAACCAAATTCAGCATCTGCTAGCTCACATCTTCTGTAGGAAGAAAAAGAGTCAATTTTATGGATATAACAATCAAACCATGTATGTTTATGTTAGTATAAAAATCAGAATGGAAGGCTACACTTTTTAGAAGAGGTTTGAGGAGAAATGGGCCTGGGAGGGTGGATAAAGAGCAATTTTGCTTTATCTGTAATATTTCATTTCATTTGAAAAGGGGAACATACTTTAAGAAAATTTATTAAAATTAGTTGATAATTCTTGATAGGGAAGAACAAAGGTGTTAATTAACCCTTCTCTTTGTAATATGTCTGCATTTAAGTTATTTCCTTTAAGGGTTTTCCAAAGAAAACCCTTGGAGTTTAAGATTTGTGAGTAAAGTGCAAATGATAGAGATTTTAAACATATGTACTGTTTTCTTCATTCTTTTGAAACAAATTTGGGTCTTATTTTCTGTATGGAAAACCTGCTTTCGAAGTCTGTAATGATGATTCCTATGGGGAATTCTAGCACCCCTGCATCTGGTGGAAAGGAAAGAAGTAGAGAATTGTGTCACAGGTGCAGGAGACATTTGAGCATGAGTGATGGGGACCCTCATGAAAGGGGCCTTATTAGACAGTGTCTACCTGCTTTCACACCCCGTTCTCTTTCCTGAGACCTCCATGGAGAAATTGCAGAGATGCCTCCATGGGACAGACAGCCTTTGGCCCTGGGTTTTCTTGAGGACTCAGAAAGGCACAGTTGGCACAGGGAAATAATGTTGCACCATTTTTTCAATGTTTACAGATCCTGGGAATCTGGGCAAAGTTTTCCGATCCGTAAAATGACTTCTGGGCTTCCTTAGAGCTGGAGTTCTAGTTTCTGACTCTAGAAGTTTTTTTTCCTCTGAAAACCAAATCATTTGAGATCTTTGGTAGATATTAATTATATTAGAAATGTGCCCTTTACCGATGAATCTGCGTTGTTATTTGACACCATCCATGGTTTGCTTGTTCAGAAAGAGTAAGTTGTGAAACGTCTGGGTCTGGGAGACGAAACAAACAAAATCCGTTTCCAGGATTGTTCCTTTCAAACAGTGACGCCAGTAGAAGAGTCCAGGTTAGAATATGACAGATGGAATTTTCTCTCTCTTGGGATGAAGATTTCTAAACCCAAAAGACTATGCAGAGGACAGGAGAATGTGACTCTTATTGGAATGGAAAACAGAAAATACAAGGAGATGACAAGTCATTTGGTGAAATGATGGATGAGAAGGGAATAATAATTGGGAACTAGATTCAAAAGTTATGAAAATCACAGGTGCACCTGGGTATGTCTGCGAAGCATGAAGGATTCAAACTGAACACCGGGGGAATAAAAACAGGAGAGGCAATGACTACCAAATAGCAAACACTAACACTGCTGTGTAATTTAAATATTTATAACAAGCCAGACACTTTTCAAAGGCTTTACTAATTGTTGTCTAGAGAGTCTTCATAATAGTCCTATGGTTTGGGTACAGTTATCATCAAAATGAGGAGCAGAGTGGTTAAGTAGTAAGCCCAAGGTCACACAGCTAGTGAATGGTAGAGCTAGGGCTCGAACCCAAGCAGTTGAGGCTGGAATCTGTTCTTAGTCACTGCTTCTGCTCTTTCTGTAGTTTATTTTGTGCCATGTGCTGTGCTAAATTCATACTTACGGAAAAATTCAGGTCCTATTCAGAATTCTTGGGTGAAAAGCCTTCTTTCAGAATTTTCAGTGAGAATTCCTTTATGGCAGGGTTCTAAGACTTCACTTAATTCTCATAATGATCCCATGAAACAGATGCGACAATCCCATATGTCAGATAAGAGAATTGGTTTTATGGAAGTGCATTCTCTTGGCCACAGTCGTCACACCGTGGTTGTCTCATTTCAGAGATCAGGTTCTAAACTGCCATGTGATGTTGCATGTTAGAAGATTTTTAGGCAATAAGAAGTATGAGAGAGAAGGGCCATCTTTCTAAGAAAATGCTCCCTCTCCCTCCCAAATAAGTCTTAACTATCCCAGTCTTATAAGAAGTCTTACAAGAAGGAGGACCCTCACTTGTCCTTGAACAAAAGTTGAGCCCCTAGATGTGATTCCACCTTGGGGCCCCAGCAGCTGAAGGTGCCACACCTCCGAGGAACTCCGATGGGATGAGAGGCTTCACCCCAGACTACTGTCTTTGGAGCTTGGAGTCTCCAGCAAACACAGCATTTTAGGATGCCATCTTTTGTTTGGACATATTTTTTTTGAATTTGTTTAACCCACAGGATAGTTACCCTGTATATTTAAGAAAGATAATTTTTCCAGTTTTACAAATGAGAGACTGAAACCTAAGCCATCAGGTAGGACTACCTTTGAACTTGTAGGTTGCATCAAGTGTTGACTGTCACAGGCTTTGCTGTGAGAATTTGATTCTGAAGTATAGGAGCCTTTGTAATTTTATCTCTAATTTTACAAAAGCACCAAATGCCGGCCCATTGATTTTTTCATTGTGTACTCTACAATAAAGAATGTGTAAATCTCTCTCAATTTCTGCTTTTGTGACTGTAGTTTTTTGAGCTTGGTTCCTAATATGACCTTTGGTGGTAGTTCTAGGCTGTGCTTCTTGTGAAATCAGGTCTGGGGCAGATGGACCTACCTGCGCCATCATGAAGGAAACCACAGTCGTTAAAAGTGCAGGCTCTGATCTCAGACTGTGTGTGTCCAAGTCAATGCTGTGCTCCTTATAAGCCGTATGACCTTGAACAAGTTATTAGGGCCCTCTGCACCTCAGTTTTATCATCTGTGAAATGCTAATAATATTAACTTGCTGGTAGGGTGGTTGTGAGAAATCAATGAGGTGATGTGTGTAAACTGCTTAGCATGGGGCTAGGCTCATGGAAAATGCCCAATAAATGCTAGTCATTATCGGTGGGGGGCTGATGCAGGAGCAATATTGCCTGAGCTCAGTAGAGCATAAAAATACATGGCTATGGTGACCAGTTGTCCTGGTTTGCCCAGGACAGAGGTGCTTCCCAGGATGTGGGAGCTTCCCAGGATGTGGGAGCTTCAGTGCTAAAACCAGGAGTGTATCAGGCAAACCAGAATGAATTGGTCACTCTAAGCTCTTTTGGAGCGATCTCATTGCATATGCTGTGCAGGTTCCTGTAAGTTGCATATATAATTCATGCTCATGTAGCAAAAAAGGATTATTTGATATTTAATTTGCATTTTATAGATGTTACTGTAGGAATGAATAGACTAGCCTTTGTCAATTTCTGAAAAATATCACCACTAGAGGAGCTGTCTGGAGTCTGGTGGTGTATCTCTCCGGACAGAAAACAAAATTCAACTCTAATGTGTCAAGAGACTTTAAAGAAGGGACTACTCATGGAGTGGCCTTGGGGTTAAGGGAACCCACAAGGAATGCCGAGACATCCAGAGACTAGAAACAGTGGGAGGCCATTAGCACCCTTTGATTTGCAAGGAGTCAAGGGGAGGGGATTGGAGCCCTTCTCTGTACTGCTCTGACTTCCGGGAGGCAAGACTCTTTTGCCTTCTGGTTTTTGATTGTGTTTAGCAGATGGGGGGCACTGGCAGGAGATTCTCAGGCAGGAGGAGAGGGGCTGGGGTGCTTTTCCTCCTCTCTTCCTGCTTCGCTGCTTTTTGGTATGGCTCGCTCAATGGCAGTTGTTCTCAAAGTGAGGCCCCTGGACTGGGGCATCGGCATCACCTGGGGACTTTTTATACATGCAAATTCTTGGCACTCACCACAGACCTACTGAATCGTAAACTCTGGGGGTAGGGCCCAGCAATCTGTGTTCCAACAAGCCCTGTAGGTGGTTCTGAGGCATACGAAAATTTGAGAACCACAGTGTAGAGAGTGAAGATAGATGCACCATTAATTCCGTGTGGGGCGTGTGGGCAGTGAAGTCCATTCTCTGGCTTGGTGGTCAGTTTCAGTCTCAGCCAAATGAGATGGAGCTTTGCTATCTCTATTCCTAGCACTTGATTCTCTTAAATAACCTTTTCAATTGATTTATGTGTTTATTTTCTGACTCTTTTCTACTAGAATTTAAGCTCCATGATGGCCAGCACTTTGTTCCGTTCACTGCTGATTTCACGTGCCCAGCACAATTTCTATACATAGTACTTACTTAAAGTTGGTGAATGAATGGATATTAAGGGATTTCTGTAATCAATTTCAGCAATTTTAGTCTTGATTTGAAGATCCTGTGTTCTTTTATATAATAAAGGCTGGTTTCTCTTAAATCTGTCAATTCGAAATCTCAACCCGCCAATTTCATTTTTTAAAGGAAAACAATAATGAATCAAGGAAGGAATAATTAAAACACCCTGTGTGTGGCAGGGATCATGCCACATGCAATATGTCACATATTATCTCATTTAGTCTTCATGAACTCTCTGTGAAATTGGATCACTTTAATGAAATGCAATCTTAGTAAGGTTATGTGACATACCCAAGTCACACAGCTATTCACTGGCCAAACCCAGGTTTCAGTCAAGCTGTGTTCACTTCCAGACCAGTACTGTTTCAGTTTCAGAGGTCTGCAAGATTCAGAAGAATCTACTGAATTACAAAGACTGATTATATCATAAAAGAATAGTTCACCTTTCAGACAAGAGAAAGCTAAAGGATTTTATCACCACCAAACCAGTATTACAAGAAATGTTAAAAACGACTTCAAGAAGAAAAAGAAGAAAAAAGGATAAAAAATATGAATAATAAAATGGCAATAACTACATATCTATCAACTATTTCTTTAAGTGTAAATGGATTAAGTGCTCCAATCAAAAGACATAGGGTGGCTGAATGGATAAGAAAATAAGACCCTTACATATGCTGCGTACAAGAGACTCAATTCAGATCCAAAGACACACACAGACTGAAAGTAAAAGAATGAAAAAAGGTGTTTCAGGAAAATGGAAAAAAGAAGCTGAGCTAGTAATATACCAGATGAAAAAGACTTTGAAATAAAGGCTATAACAAGAGACAAAGAAAGACCTAGTAATTCCACTTCTGGATATTTATTCAAAGAAACCCAAAACACTAATTTGAAAAGACATATGCACCTATATGTTCATTGAAGCATTATTTACAATAGCCAAGATATGGAAGCAGCCTAAGTATCAATCAATAGATGAATGCATAAAGAAGAAGTGGCACATATATACAATGGAATACTACTCAGCCACAAAAAGAATGAAATCTTGCCGTCTGCAACAATGTGGATGGACCTAGAGGGCATTATGCTAAGTGAAATAAGTCAGACAGAGAAAGACAAATACCATATGATTTCACTTATATGTGGAGTCTAAAGAACAAAATAAATGAACAAATGGAAGCAAACTCATAGATACAGAGGACATTTTGATGGTTGTCAGATGGGAGTGGGGCTGGGGGGAATGAATGGAAAAGGGGAAGGGATTAAGCAGTACAAATTGGTAGTTACAAAATACTCATGGGGTTATGAAATACAGCATAGAGAATAGTCAGTAATATTGCAATAACCATGTATGGTGTCAGGTGGATGCTAGATTTTTTGAGGCGATCACTTCGTAAGTTGTATGGATGTGATAATTGTGTTGTACACCTGAAATTAATATAATATCGTGTGTCAACTGTAATTGAAAAATAAAAAAAAATATTGAAAAAAGAAAAGAATAGTTTGCCTTGAAATATACTTTATCTTAGGTCCCTCAACATGTTGGCAAGAGAATAGGAATTGAAGTCAGAGAGACCTGAATTGAAATTTGGGCTTTTGCCACTAACTAGCTGTGTGTTCTTGGGCAAGTTACTCTTCTTGCTGAGCCTAGATTCCCCATCTGTCAATGGGGATGATTCTACAAGCCTCATGGGGTGTTATGACCATTTGAGATGATGCATGTAAATTACCTGGCAAGTGATAATAGCAGCGATGGTCTCTGAGAATTTTTTGAGAATTGGTAATTTATGTATGAATCATGTTAAGTCTCAATTCAGTGGGTTGATTTTAGAGTTTATTTCTGTTCATTAGGAAAAACTGATAATGTGGCTTGAACAAAGAGCAGCCTCTGGAGACATTTTCCTTCTCATCTGGGCTGGCTGTGGGGTCATACTGTGTGTCCTCGGGCAAATTAGTTCATGTCTCTGAGGCTTACATTTCTTAATTAGAAAATAGGGGACGATAGTGCCTATCTCCTAGCCAAGAATTACGTGAAATAATGCATGTCAGGCGGTGAATAAATAGTGTGAAAATTATTATCATCAGTGGGAATAACCTCTGTATATCAAATACATTCATGGCTTCATTTCTGTTGAATATTTCACATACACATCTATGCATGTATGTGGGCACCAAGTGAAGTGCTACGTAGTAAGAGAAAGTGGTACTACCCACCAGACATTGTGTAAAAACTCCTTTTTTTCTTCTGAATCCTACTATTGAAAAGGCTCACCTTCTAATGTACTGTGAAGAATCTGGAAAGAAGCTAAAGAGCCTCTGGATTACCAACCACATGTTAAACCCACACAAAGCTCTGTCTTTTCTCCCAGGAGAGCCCCCAGACTCATCCAGTGGCTGTAGCTCTTACTTTACCTACAATTCTGACAAGTTTGTATTTGATTTCCAAGCCTAGAGACTGACTGCTCCAGGAAGGCTTGCTTGCAATGCTAAGGGGAGTGATGGCCTGATTTCTAGAGATGAGGAGAACTAGAAGCAGCAGCAGTGAGGTCTCGATCAACTCAGTAGCCCACATGTCTGGGTATGTGGGTAGGGATGCCACACTCTGCTGAAGGCCCCGAAGGCCACCCCTGAAGATGTAGTGGCAGTCATGATGATTATGATTTTTTTTCAAGAGAAAAAAATAGGTGTGGGTTCTGTGTACAATAACTGATCTTTTTTTATGGATAACCTTGAGTTATAAAAAAAGGCTAAGTTGTTTTCTTTAATCCCAAAGATTTTATTTTTGTACTGCTGTATACAGTATTTTCAGGCATATCATTCCATTTTAGTTTTTGCTCTTAATGAGTGCTGAATCTTAGATGCATTAAAGGACCAACTCTCAGGCACTGTGAGTTCGGGGGTGGCCTAAAACTTGCTTTTCAGGTTTTGCACCTGGCATTTGCAGTGTGGCTTCATGCTATCACATAAGAGGGAAGGGAAGCTTGTGGAACATTTTTAAAGACTCTGTAGACACAACTCTTCAAATGTCAGCTATGGTGTTTAGCGTGATTCCTTCAGCCTATCGAACGCTGGATTTAAGTATTTGGAGTAGTAAATTGAATTAAAGAGCAAACTTTAGCTATCTAGAAAGCTGTGTGATCATAAAAGCGAGTTTTCTTAGGAACGTCTTGAATGAAGGTATAGTGAAGGGGGATAAACAGATAGGACGAAATGTATAAAGAAGGAGTATAGGTAAAAAACGGGGAGAGAGGACAGAGGGCCTACAGTGGCATTCAGAAGACAGTCGTGGAACAGGACACATGGCGTTTTCTTGGAGGACTATGCTGCTTCTCTCCTTCCTGTGAGTCCTTTGATTCTGCTTCACCTAACTCTTCTTGGGTAGCAGGTTTACAGCCTCAGGCTCTTTGTTAAAAAAGAACTTTTATTTGCCAAGAGAAATTCATACTAGCATGGGGAAAAATTGCCATGGAATACAGATTTTGCTAATAAATAATGACACAATAGCCGCCAGAGGATACCCCTCCTCTGGCTTCCTCAGATGCCAGTCTGATCCAACTGGTCTGGGGTGGCCGTGGCTCAGAACCATCTCTCTGCATTCCCAGTGTGAGGTGGGCCAGGCTGAGTGCTGTTGTCCCTTCCTCCTAGATGCAGAGATGGTTTGATTTTCTTTGTCACTTGCCTCAAAGAGGAAGATTTGGCAAATGACATCCCTTTGTTGGAGAAAAGGGATTGAGGTGGGTTTCATGTTGTGGTTCTAGCCATCAGTGTGTAATCTATTCTTTTAAATTTGTGAAAGCTTAGCATAATGCAGTTAGTTAGAGGCGTATGGGGAATCGACCGCATGTGGCTTCTGGATTCAGATGACTTGAGACATTCAAATGGAAGCGGACCCTCTGTTAGTTAACCGTTGCTGCCGAAAACATTACCACAAAGTTAGCCGCTTAAAATAATACTTGCTAAACCACTTAAACCACTGAAAGCAACATTTATTATCTCACAGTTTCTGTGGGTCTGGAATCTGGGCACAGCTGAGCTGTGTCCTCTGGTTCAGGGTCTCTCACTAGGTTGCAGACCAGGGCTGTGGATGCACCGAAAGGCTTGACTGGGGAAAGGTCTGTTTTCAAGCTCACGTGACTGTTGGCAGCATTCAGTTTCTTGCAGGCCTCTGGACCAAGGGCCTTGCTTCCTTGTGGCGAAAGGCCACTCTTAGTTCCTTGTCACATGGGCCTTTCCAACACAGTGGCTTGCTTCATCTCCCCAGCAGAGAGAGTCAGCTAGTTAAGACAGAAGCACAGTCTTACTTACTTAACCACAGAAATGACATCCTTATTTATATATGTGTGTGTGTGTGTATATATATGTGTGTGTGTGTGTACACACAGACACATTTTTGCATATTCTAGTTGGTTAGAAGCTAGTCACTAGTCTAGCCCACACTGAAGGGGATTACATAAGGGCACGAGTACTGAGAGGTGAGGATCTTTGGGACCCCTCTCAGAGTTTGTCTGCCACAGGCCCCCATCTCAAAGTCGCCCCCCAACCCCACTTCCCGTTTTGTATTCTTCAGGGCCTTGCCACGAAAGGCTTTGCTTCTACTGAATATGAGACAGATTGAGATTTAACTAACACACTGAAACAGAGGGGTGGGAAATTCTGATTGGATTTGCTCTGGTTACTTAGTTACCTGGATCGACTTATCAAATGTCGCACAGAGGACTTATAATACACGATTTCCTTTCACTCACTATGACCCAGAGAAGCAGGCAGATGAGGGAGCCGAGATTTAGGCACAGTGTTGTCTGAGCTCACAAGGGTAGAGAGCCCTTGGATTTTTGAGAGGTCAAAAGGCTTCAGGAATAAAGGCTTTGTTGGGGTTGACTGACATGGAGACAGCTCCTCTCTGTGGGGGCCAAGGTTAGCTGGAGTTAGGCCGCTGGGCCAGGTTGAATGTCAAGATGCCAGATACCGTCTCTGGGCAGATATGAAGGTCAGGCTAGTGTCCTCGCAGCTTTTCCTTTCATGTAAGTTAGAATTAGTGGGGAAGAGCTGACTTTTTCTTCATTGCTCCTTCATGTCTCCCAATGTTGAACTTGGACTTCACGAAACCAGTGGAGCCATTGCACTTTGATATTTGCCAATCATGAGGATGGTTTTTCTCCCCGACAACTTTTGTCTGCACATGATCGATTTTTTTTTCCATTTTATGTTATAAAAACGTGTGGAAAATAGAAATGTGAAAATGCCAGTACTCATGGCATTAAAATATATTTGAGGCAAGGATGGAGGCTGTTAGGTGTACAGACAGTGTTGCTTATTTAGCTTCCACTTGTTATGGGTCAAATGATCTCAATTGTGAAAGGAAATAAAATGAAAGCACACGCGTGAATTGCTGGAAATGTTTCCTCAAACATCGTGTCTCAAAGGCCATGTTTCGTGACAGAGGAAAATGGAGAAATCTTTAAAATTATGTATTGAGAATCAACATTAAGGAAAGAAAAAAACTTCAGTGATTCAAATACAGAGAGAAATCAGCAGATCCATAGAGCTTTTGATAGGGAGGTGGTTCGCTACAGACTAATCAAGAGGATGATGCTCAGCTTTCTATCGACACATTTTTCAAGAAAGTTGATGACACCATCAGAATCACTACACAACTGCCAAAGTAATTTTATAAAAACATAAATCAGAGCATGTCCCTTCTCTCTTTCAATTCGCTTCACTTGCACTTAGAATAAATAAAGCTCCAACCCAAACTACTGCTTTTTGCCTGTCAGATCTGGCCCCTGATAATGTCTCATCTCCTCTCCCACCCTGCACCTGCCATTGCGTGACGGAATCCAGCCTAGAGGTTGGCGGACTTCATCCCGCAGGACAAGCCTGGCCTGTCGCCCGTGTTCGTGTGGCCTGTGAACTGAGAATGGTTTTTACCTCTTTACATGGTTGATAACAAATCAAAAGAACGGTATTTTCTAACACATGCCGATTGTATGAAATTCACATTTCAGGACCCATAAAAAAGTTGGTTCGGAACACAGCCTTGCCCGTTCGTTTGCATATCGTCTATGGCGGCTTTCGTGCCATAGTGGTGGAGTGGGGTACAGTAGTCCCCCTTATTTGAGGTTTTGTTTTCTGTGGTTTCTGTTACCTGTGGTCAACTTCAGTCTGAAACTATTAAAAGGAAAATTCCAGAAATAAACAATTCCTGAGTTTTAAATTTCGTGCCGTTCTGAGTCGTTCGGATGAAACGTCATGCCGTCCTGCTGGTGCCCACGTGGATGTGACTCATCCCTTTGTCCGGCGCCCCCACGCTGCCGATGCTGCCTCCCTGCTAGTCACTTAGTAGCCATCTCCGTTACAAGATCAACCGTCATATTACCACAACAGTGCTTGTGTTCAAGTAACCCTTATTTTACTTAGTAATGGCCCCAGAGTCATTCATAGAACTTTTTATTACCGTATATTGTTGTAATTGTTGTGCTTTATTATTATTGTTGTTAATCTCATACTGTGCCTAATTTATAAATTAGACTTTATTATAGGTATATACGTATAAGAAAAAAACATTCTGTATATAGGGTTTGGTACTACTTGTGGTTTCAGACATCTACCGGGGGTCTTGGAATGTGTCCCCTGCAGAAAAGGGGGACGGCTGTAGTTGCAGTGGAAACCTTTGTACCCTGCAGATGCTAAAGAAATTGCCGTTTGGCCCTTTACAGAAAAGGTTGGCTGATTCCTGCTCTAGCCACATTGGCCTTCTTTTCCTCTCTTGAAAAATGAAAAACCCGTGTCCGCCTCAGGGCCTTTGCACTTGCTGTTCTTTCTAGTTGGGTTGCTTCTTGTTTTCAACCGTTGCTCAAATATCACTCCTTCACTTTCTGTCCATAGCAGCTGGACTAATTTGATATGTTAAGAGCATCAACTGCCTCAAATATATTTATTTATTTACTTATTAGTTTGTTTTTCCCACTCAAATATAAGCTCCTGGAGGGAGCAATTCTGTCTCGCTCACCTTCTAGGAAGTGCCTGGCACATAGTGGGCGCTCTGTAAATGTTTGTTGACAGACTACATGAATGAACGGAAGTCAGTGCTGAATTTCAACTTGATCCTCTGCCACACCTGTGCCAGTTCGTCCTTCTCTCCAATAACAAACTCATTTTCTCCTTTGTACAAAATGTCATTTTCAGTAAGCTGAGATAATTGGAATGTAAGATAAGACATCATAAAATTTAATTTATTGTTTATAATTTAATTTATTTTGTAATATTTCAAATAATCCTCAATGATCAGGTGTACATTGTATCACACTGAAGGAGTAAGGAAATGAAACATTTACACCGTAATTAAGATTTCATAATTTTAAAAACTCTCTCCCTGTAGACGCCCTCCTCTATTCCACTTTTAAAGAGCCACAGAACCATCTAAATAATGTATAAGAAGTTGCTACTGCCTTATACATCCAGCCTGTTCTTCACCTCGTGGTTGTTCAGCGTGGATCATGCAAACACTTTGGTTGCACTCAAGGACGAGCATGATTTGTGTTATAAAGTGGACTGTCAAGAAGCAGGCACCCTGTCCATCTCGGTGTTGACTGTAGACGTTTATTTTGGAAACTCAAAAGCTGCTAAGAGGCTAAGGGGCTGCTATTTTATGGCAAATCTTGGGAGTCACAGCTGCAGTTCCTGGCAGGACATCTTCGCTGCTGACAAAGATAGGTCTCCACTCTTCCTAGCCCATTGCTCTGGTCCACTAGTGTTTGCCGAGCTCTCTCTCTGGGTCACCCACTGGAGCTAATCTCGGCAGGGGAGACGTGAAGGACCATTCCTGTCCTTAAAGAGAGTGCTGTCTGGTTTGGGGAAACAGAAGGGCATGTTGGCAGTCACCATACAGACATGGTAGGTATGAGATGCTGCTGCAAGACACTGCTGTCCTGGGGGACGGCTCATTTGTCCAGAGCCAGGGATGGTTTCTGACAGACAATGAGGCTTGACTCTAAAGGAGCGATCCAGGTGAGGGCATGGGAGAGCTGTCTGGGCTGAGCCAATGCCCAGCAGGTCACCATGAAAAGCCAAGCCCTTTGGTGTGTAGGAGCTGCTGGAGGCCAAGCTGGTCTGGCAGGAGGGGAGGGCAGGAGCAAGAAGCAGCCCTATGATCTGATCTAAAGACTTGACTCCTTGCTTCCTTGACTCCAGCGTCGAAAACCGAAAACCGTGTAGACCTCTGTCTGCAGGGAGGTGATGTTATATTCGCCAGGGATCACTGACATCGTTTTGGGCATTACTAGTCGTGCGCTTCAGTGACTCCGGATAGGACAGCACAGAACACCTTTGCTTCTGCAGAAAGCTGTTATTGTTCTTGCTTTTTGTGTATATGTTAACAGAGCAAGGACTTTGGAGTGAGACAACTGGCTAGTTCATTTCTGACCCTGGGAAGTCACTTACTGTAGCTTTCTGCCTCAGTTTCATTATCTGTTAAAAGGGCATAGTTATAAAACCCACCTCCCAAGATTGTTCTGAGAATTAAGTCAGTTAATACATATAAAAAGCACATAGTAAGCACACATGAAATGCTACCTCTTACTAGTAGTGTCATTATTTAATTTATTGCTCTCTCAGTCCAGCAAAAGATATGTTGTGAGAAGTTTAACTCTTGCCATCAAGTGTCAGTTGTGGAACTGAGTAACAGGTAGCAGCTTCAGTGTGCGTTTTTGTTTAAATTGAACAAGCCCCCAAAACGTGCACTATGCTTGTTTAATTACATCTTCCTGCTTCCTGCCCTCCAGTTTCCAAGGCAGGAATCACCATATTAAGCACGATAATGTTGCAATAATAATCTACTGAGTCTATGTAAATAAGGAACATCTGTGCAATATTTATGACCCATAAAGCATAGTTCCACTCTAAAATGTTGTTCTCATCCCAAGTAGGTCATTGCAATGGAGTCATGGTCAGAGGACCCTCCTGGGGCCCTCTCCTCCATTCGCTGAGGTCTGTGCCAGCCCGCCCAGATGGGAATGGGCAATGCCACATGGCAGTTGGCGAAAATTAGGCTCCTGAGGGTTTTTTTGCCCATCAGAGCAAAAAATGAGTTGTCTTTTTGCAGGAAAAATGGGGTAAAGATTTTTTTTTTTTAATTATTAATCAAGAGCAACCAACTTTCACTTGTGTGCATAGGTTTGGACACTCTCTGGACTGTGCAGGGGGAATTTAAAATTCTTATTTGGTATCCTGACATTTATGTTGCATGCGTTAACCATTATTGCTTTGGTGTCCAGGAAACTCTGAGTCAAATTTGCAGCAATTTTAGTCCTCTAAGTTCTCACAATAAATGATTTTCCCTCTTGTCTTAATTTTCTTCCATTTATTCTAGTTTCCTTACTTATATTCTCATTGGATTGCATGCATCTTTTATAAGCTAGCATTTAAATTCTTTAATAAACATGTCAGAGTAACATTAAGCTCTTTCTCCTTCTTGTCATTTGATATGTTCTTCAAGTCCGCAAAGTCATTTACATGACTAGTTAAAAATACGAGCAGGAAGTTACATCTACTGCGTGCCCAAGCCAAGTTCAGTGTTTTGTGTATAGCGTTTTGTGTATACACAGGGCACAGCAAACATTTTCTACAAAGGGTCAGAAAGACAGAGACAATATGTGAATGAAAGGGCGTGGCTGTGTTTCAATAAAACTTTATTTATAAAAACAGCCAGCTGGCCCACAAGCCATGATTTTCTGATCCCTGCGCTAGTATAATGTACATATAGAAAATTCAGTAGTCATTAACTGTCCACCTTGATGAAATGTCACCACAAGATGATGCTCCCATGAGGCTATTCTGGAGGCCGGGGTCTTAAAGTTCTCTCATAACCTCTTCCCATACGATGCCCCTCCTTCCACTCAGAGGCCACCGGTGGCTTCTAAATACAGTAAATACATTTGTATTACACTAAATTCTGCCTATGGAAACACCGTCGATGTTTAAAACATTATTCTCAAGAGGCAGACTTGATACATAAGTGTGGGCTTATACTCACCTTTTTTGTTGATTGCCTTTATCACCATGATCAAATTATTGACAAGCCCTTTGGGTTTCAATTCTTTCAGTGAACTTTCAGTTCACCTATAAAATGGGGGTACTAATGCTTGTGTGGGGGGCTGTATGAAAAATCAATCAGATGCCATATTTACGGTTTTTACTGCAGTTCTGTTTACAGAACCCACCTAATTCCATTTTTTTTTTTTTTTGGTCAGCTAAACCGCTTTGTCCAGGTTGGGGAGCACTTTGCTGGGTGCAGCAGGGTGTCACTGTTTGAGACTGTTGCTAACTCTAAACAGAGAGTAATTATCAATCAGCTAGGCTTACTTGTGTGTCGGTCACCACCCCCGGTCAGCCTCAGACGTGGTTAACTTCTTTCAGATTTATTCCGGCTGTTGGACGCCTCCGTGAGACCCCCATTGGCGTTCGGATTTCCCAGAACCCTGAACAAATAGCCGTTGTGGGGGTTTCCTGGCACAGGGACCTCCTCGCTCGTTTGTATGCTGGTGGCTTCTTGCTCACACATGAACACTTGTCTCCGGGGCCCAAGTCCAACTCTGCTGTACGGGTTGGCGGGTTGCACGGGGCAGGTCTGCTTCCTGTGGGGGCCCTTTCAAAATTGAGCTTTCTTTGCGGGGAGGGGCAGGCAGGAGGGACCGTCTCCTTTTTCGGTCAACTTGCTGGTGTCTGTCAGCAGCACGGCAGTGTACACACCACGGAGCTGAATGTGGGCAGGTTTACCGACGACTCCACCTTCAGCAGTTTGCTTTGCCGATAGAGTGCGATCAAGGGCAGCGATAGAAGTTACACGTACCTTGGGGACGTGAGTCGCCATCATCGCTCTCGAAGCATCTCCACTTCCTCCATCCAGAAATGAATATTTAGGGAGACTGTTACCGATGTCGGAGAGTACATTTCAGGGAGGGGGTGCTCAGCAGCCGGAGAGCAGTGCCACCAAACCGAAAATGCCCTTTCGAAAGGGCTTGAGAGGCCTCTGAGGAAGCAAGTTTTTCCTTTTTGTGCAAATGGGAGAAAAAGAAAGACAGAAAGGAAACCGATCTTTTACGTGCCAAGAATCTCTCTAGGGGCATTTACTAACATTATCTTGTGAAGTCCTCAGGCCAACTCTGAGAGGCAGATATTATGCCCCCCATGTTATAGGTGCAAAACTGGGGCTCAGAGAAGTTGGGTGGCTTGGCCCAGTGTTAGGCAGAAAAACCATATAACGGTAAACTCTGGAGCAGAGGCCAGTGTGTGTCCCCCACCGACGTGGGAATTGAGGTCTAAGGACCTCCGCTCTCTCACCTTTAGGTGGGATAAGTGGGAGTCACGTGTTCTACACTGGACCCTCAAGTGCCTCCATGGGGTTAAATTTCAGTTTTCACAGAATTATAGTGGTCACTTGCTTGGTCACACACCCTGAATCGACTTCTTTCCTTCCATTTCTTACTTTCCCTCTCCTTAGTCAGTGTGTCCTAGGATCGCTTTCCAAATAAACTCTTTGTTTTCTAATCCTGGTCTCAAAAACTGCCTCTGGGGGAACCCAAGTTAGTCAATGCTAACAACAACAACAACAACAACAACAACAACAACAACAACAACATAATTATTACCTATGTTTACTGAGCAGTTTTTTATGTCCCAGGAGCTGTGCTAAGCTTTTTAGATGGATTTTGTCACTAACTGCTCAATAACCAACCTATGAGGTAGGTATCATTATTATTTACATGTGCGGCACCTGAGGTTCAGAGAGGTTGAGTGACTCGTCTAAAGTTATACAGCTAAAGAGTCCCACTCTTAACGGAGCCAGAGTGCCGCGTCCTCTTTCTACCCTACTGCGTGACAAGGTCCGGAGATGGGGACAGAGGCTTCAAGGAATGCATCGTCAAGAACGAGGACGTGGCATGTGTTTAGGGATAATTGGTTTCTTAGAAATGATCCTATTAATAGGGGGAATTTGGGTAGCACAAATTCTAGTAAGTGTAAACGCTATACAAATGGATTTCCTCAAAATTGGCTCTGAAGAAAACATAGTAAATTCCCCGCGTATGGAGTCAGCTCTGGTCACCCTGACGTGTCCAGAATGCATAAACCCTTTATTTGAACAATTATTAAGGGAAATTCCTTTTGACGCGCCTCTTAAAGATATTATGAATAAATTATAACAAGCTGAATTACTAGAACCAGTTTATACTCCTGTTCCCATGCAGTTAGTAGAAAAATTAGTAAAGGATAAGAAATTTACTCATAAGCCTGTGCCTACTATAGAAGGGCCTCCTTTTGTGGCCTAGTGGATAAATAGAAAACTCTGGTATCCACCTAGGGGGGCTAATAGTATGAAAAGATTACCTGATCTTCCTTTGCCTTATTCAGAAGCTTATAATAAAGATAGTATACATGTAGTGAATAAAGATAGAATTCATGTGCCTTATAGTAGATTAAGTTTCATAGAAAGGCTGGCTAGGTCAGGATCTCCTTGGTGCTTAAAAACAAAGGAACAGAAACTTAGCTTATGAAAGCAGCTTTGTAAAACTGATTTTTATAAATATTTTCCTCAATACTGCACCAAGGAAACTTTTGAACAGCTATGAGAAAGGTTCAGCTTGAACTTTAGATATAGCATAAATCAAATAGCATTTAAAAGATTTCTTCAGGCAGAAAGAAGAACAATGTCTGCCCACAAGCCAATACTTGCTGTTATGAATACATCTATCTATCACCTTTACTTAAATCAAACTGTATCTTACGTAATAGATATAATAATTAAAAGTTTAGATTGTTCCATCAGGTAGTTCTGTTCTAATGATTGAGAGAAAAATGTACTAGTTAATCATGAACATTAATAATAATATACTCTATAAGATTTTCTGCTCCGCCTAACCACAGAAATTTAACTCCCTGCTACCTTAACAACAAAGTATAATCAAATGCCAAATAAAAAGTATAAAAGTTGTACTCAAATCACAATAAAACGGAACAGTGTCACACCGCCTCTGAGCTGTGTAGTCGACTGTCTCCTGCGCCGACGCCTTGCCCACCTTCGGGGCCCCCTGGATCCTGTCGTGGCTGGACCGCGGCACCAGAGTTCCTCTCCTAGGTATTCTGTCTCTATGTTCAGTGTTCACCTAACCAGCTGCCTGGTTTCATACAAGTTGTCCTCAGTAACGCTTGGATTGTCGTGGGGTGGAATTGTTTTAGGAGGTGCTCACGCCCCTGGGCGTGCCTTGCTGCTGTGACTGCGCAGGCCCTGTAGTGGGTTATATATATGTTCTGGGGTTGTAAGAAGCTTTCATGGGAGCGTGGACGGGGTGGGGGAGATATAAAACATGACCCTGTAATTCGTTCTGCTTTGAATTGCATTAAACAGCTTGATGTTCTTTGATGGTAAACATGGTTTTAAAGACTTTCTCCAAGACAGCGACCCCTGAATTTGTGTCTCCAGCACAGAACTCTCTACAGAGCTCCTGACTCCGATAGCCAGCTCATGACATTTCCACGCGTGTGTCTAACAAACATCTCACATTCGACGTGGCCAAAATTGAACTCCTGGTTTTCTACACCACGCTCAGGCTTCCCGACCTCGGTCGATGGGCACCGCACACTTCCAGTTACTCAGGCCAAATTCCTTGAGCTTTCTTTATCCAAACTCTTCTCTCATACTCATCACCTAATGCTTCAGCATGTGTACTGTGCTGTCTTCCAAACCCATCCAGAAGCCGCACTCCCACCACCTGCGTTGCTACCACCTGGTCAAGCCACCCTCTTCTCCCTCTGGGATCCGCGTGAGAATTTCCTAATCCTTCTTCCTTCTTCTTCCTTTGTCTTGCTAAAATCTACTCTCAAGATGAGAGTTGGCACTGTCATTTAAAATAAGGACTGGGTCACTTTCCTCTTCTGCTCCGAACCCTCTCACAGCTCTCCATGTCAGTCAGTGAATCCACAGTCCTTCCTTGAAGGGCCCACGAGTCCTCATTACTGTGTAGACCTCACTGCCCACCACGCTCCTCGTGCTCCAGCCCCTGGCCCTTTGCTCTTCCTCTGACGCATCAGGCACGCTGCTGTGTGGGGTCTTTGCTCTATTTGTCCTTCCCCTGGATACCTTCTGGTACAATTCCCTTGCCGCTTTGGAGTCTTAACGCATACTTCTTGATAAGATAACTGTGTAATTCATCATCCAAACCAGGACACTTTGGAAAGGTGGCGCTAAAAGAAACCAATAGACATGAATTGGGCCACAACTGGAATAAGCTAGGACTGGCCGTCCTGGGCACGTTAGTGAGACCTTCCCTGAGTACCTCATGTAGTATTGCGAAGTGCCCACTCTCTCCCACCCAGAGTGTGGGGCTGGGTGGGCCAACAAGGGGCATCAGGTAGGTCTCCACTTATTTCTTTTTTCCTTAGCATGTTCCACCTACACAGTGTAATTTATAGGTCTTGTTTATCGTGTGTTTCCACCTCCCACCCCAAGTAAGATGTAACCCAGAAGGACAGATATTTGTTCCAATGACTTAGACAGTGCCTGGCATACCATAGACATTCAGTATATAGGTGCTAAGTGCATGAATGAAGGGGTAAGAGATTTCTCATAACTGATTCACTCTACCCAGCCCACCGCCTCTGCATGAATTCTGGCAAGGAGCTCATCAGTGAAGGTGTACCTCTCTTTTAACCTCAAAAGTTCAACCAAGAACTCCCATTGCAAGCCAGGCAGGGTGGCCATTGCCTCTTGGTGTCTCTTGATCACCCCAGCCTCACCAGTCTTGTTGTAACAGCTTTTCCCATTGAGTCATCAGGGATTGATAAGAACCTGGAATTCTGGGTGCGTGATGAGTGCATGTGTGTTAAGCCTCCCTCCTCCACTCAAGTTGGCATTGGGTTTGAGCCAACCATTGACTCTCCGTCTCTGTTGTAAACTATGGCAGGAATTTTTAAGGTGGCTAGGTGGAAGTCTCACGACACGTTTGGAACTATGGAATAGTATGATTTAACTTTTTATAGCAAGATGCTAGCTGGTCATCTCTCTCCGTCTCTTTCTTTGTCCCTCCCTCCCATCCGGCCACCTGTCCATCTGTTCATTTCTCCACCCAACTATTATTTGAGCTCCTTGAGCTCAGAGCCCAGGATTCTAGTCCTGTTCTGTCATTAACATCCCAAGAAACGACAGGAAGCCATTTCCCTTTGGGTCTCAGTGTCCTCATCTGTAGCATGGGGTTGCTAAGGACCTTCTGGGTTTCCGGCTCCTAATTCTGAGCCGCCATGACGTGCAAGCTTTGTGATGGACACAACTGGAGCTGTTCACTTGTCCCTGTCCCCAGGGCCGACTGGGAAGTGAGACCTCTGACCTTTCAGACACCAGGAGCAAGTGGAGAAGCCCCAGCATGGGGTCCGCCCAGTGCTCCCTGTGCCTTTCTAAGCCTCAGGGAAGTTCGGTCTCACTTGGGAGTGGTGTGAATAGTGTGTAAAGAGCTAGGTGAAATGATGAACAGGTTTTAAAGTGGTGGAGGAAAGTTCTCAGCAGAGGAAACGGATGATTTTTGTAAAGAGAGGAGCTTGGCAAGTGACCTGGCCCTCTTCGCATATGTGGAAGTCTTGTGCTGAGGGCGCAGGCTGCTAATTTCTGAAAAGTAAGAAGTCAGTTTACATTTTTAAGGGCAGTTAAGCAGTTCGGATTAAGGCTTGTTAATTTGAGATAAAAGCAGCTTTGTGTGTGTGTGTATGCACACACACACACATTGCGATAATAGACAAGGGGACGGATGTGACATTACTTTATGACTGAGCAGATGCTGAGGGAAAAGAGCAATGTGGGATACCCTCCTAGAATCTTTTATGCAGGACATGACTGTCAGCAGGAACCCTTTCTGTTGATGCTTATTCAGAGTTAATTCTCTCTTTTCTCTTAATTCTCCTAATTGCTCCTAGATTTTTATCTTCTTTCCCTAGGAATGGATCTCACTCCCAACCACCCTATTCCCGCCCCCAGTCTGTGAATTGGTCTTAGCCAATCAGAGTTAATCCAACTTTCCTAACCACGATGCTTGGCTTGGGCCTGAGTACTTGAACCAGTGAGCTCATGCATTTCCTTGGGCACAGTGATTGGTGAATAAATGGGCATGTGACCCTGTCTGGGTCAATGAGGAGACCAAGGGAAAGCCAGTTCTCCCTCTGCCTTTGGATGGAATTTTCACTGTGAGTCTAAGAGTTAGTGTCTCTGGCAGCTAAGGGCTTTCATTGTGTTGCCCCAAGGCTAAATTACAGGCCATTTGATTCTGCTGTTGCTTCTCAATGTGTTTTTGTCTACATGTGTTTGTGTTTTTCACACTGTTTTAACCAGAAGGCAGAGAACTAATCTTTATATAGACACATACACTCGTATATTTTTTATTTGAAAAATAGATAAAACACAGAAATACAATTCATCCATAATTCTATCACTTTATTTATCTGAATTATATAAAATATGGAGTGAAAGTTTCTATCTCCTTAACCACACTGGCTTTTTTGCTTCAGCACATTCAGGGCTAATTATTTATATTTGATGTATATCCTTTCTGATTTTGCCTCTGGTGTACAGACACTTCTGTATACAAACATAACACACATACTTTTTAAACAACATTTTAGTCATGTTATACATACATATTGGTCTCCAATCTCAAGATACTCAGCTTCATGGAGAAGAAAGTTCAGATAGAAGATTCTCCTTGACATGCCTTTGCTACAGTGTTTCTCTGTCATTTTATCTGATGGCAACTGACATCTCCATATACTCTGAATGTGTTCATGCATTTGCCACTGGGTAAATAAATGCCCCTTGTCTCAGGATAATGAAGTATCAGAATTTAAACAACTCTGAGCCTTCCCCTAAATTCTCCTGGCCAGTACACAACAGCATTAGAGAGAAATAGGGGAGCCGATAAAATCTGGTTGAAGGGTAAAAATGGGGAATTTTTTTTTCTTTTTTATTAAAAAATCGGGGAAGTGTTTAAGTAATACAATCTTCATTTCAGGTTTTGGAATTGAACGCCTAGAGTAGAATGTTAAATGGGACATTTTCAGAGCTTGGGAGAAGTTTGATATATAGTATGAAATTAAGAGGCTGAGGGGAATTCCATTTTTTTATATTTTCTACTTGTCACTTGTGCAGATTTGATTTCAAATATGATTTTTGAGGTTACGAGGGTAATTGATGGTATGCTCTTTCCCCGGAAGTATCGTTCACCTGAGTAACATCATTTAAATTGACAGACTCATAGGAAGAGTGGGTGAAGGGGAAATACAAGACACTATAAATTTATTTAACAGGTATTTACTAGGTACCTACTATGTGCTATGGACCTTGCTGCTTGGATTGGGGGTACAGTGGGGATAGCTGGGCATTGGAGGGACCTTGCCTAGTCTATTGCGGGACGAAGGAGGCAGAAGTATAGGCTAAACTATACTTTTATATATAAAAAAACCCTACAGTTATGTGTATCTGTGGGTCTCAGATCAGGACCTACCTTAACTCCCTTACTTGAGTGAGATCAATTCATGTATTCTATTTTTCTTGTCTAGTTATAGATTATTTTAAAGAAGTAGGGCTAGCTCATTTAAGAAAACAAAGCTACTAGAGAAAAAAGAACAGAAGAAAAAGTTATGTCTCTCTGCGATCCTACTAGAGTCGGCCACTTTAATATTCTGGTAAATGTCCTTTCAATCTTTTTTTTTTGTGGCTTACTCTTAAAACAAAAACTTCTTTAGTTAGTCTTTGAGCCCATGGTTGAACTTGAACATGGAATAGAGGCTTTTCCTGAGCAGTTCCTGTATTTGATGAAACTTATTTCCACGATGAGGAATGTATCCAGATTGCAACATTTATAGTTCATCCAGATGTCACTGTAAAATAAGCACCAATTCCTTTATACTGTTGATGGCTCTGGAATGTGGCTGGCTCCATCAGGTGGGTTTGCTGAGGTTGTCCTCCTTCATCTTCAAGTGAGTTGGGAAAGGTGTGTATACAGTTGATCCTTGAACAATGCAGGAATTGAGGGTGCTGACTCCCTGTACAGTTGAAAATCTGCATATAACTTTAGACTCTGCCAAAACTTAACCACTAATAGCCTACTGTTGACCAGAAGCCTTACTGATAACATAAACAGTCAACACATATTTTGTATGTTATATGTATTATATACTCTATTCTTACAATAAAGTAAGCTGGAGGAAAAAAAAAGAACACAGGAGAAAACACATTTACAATATTTATTGAAAAAATTCACAGATAGATAGATCTGTGCAGTTCAAATCCGTGCTGTTCAAGGGTCAAATATATTTAAGTGTATGGTACGTTTATGCAGATCTGGAGTCAGAGTTGCTGGATTCAATTCCAGCTTCTCAGACTTACTAAAACTTTCTGAGACTCAGTTTTCTCATCAGTAGAGTTTGCTTTCTTGCATTTGTTAGTAGCTCTCCTTGTTAGAGGCTTTCTGTTCCTATGCCATGGAGGCTGTACCATCTTTTACCTGACTGGAGCGCCACATTTAGAGACATATTCTTGAGTATTTTGGTGGAGAATCTTCAGGACATCTCAGACCAGCTATGGTCTGTCTAGTTCCTTCTCACACATGAGGTTCGACATGGAGGCAGACCACGCCTGCTTTCATCTCTAGGAAGGCAGGACATTCCACTGTGTTTGTGCTGTACTAATTTTCTTCTAGTGTTCCTTTTCTCCTTGGAGCCAAGTGAGCTCCAGGTAGGTGGTTGGAGACACTTTTTTTGGGGAGATCATGACAGCAGTTTGGTTAAGGCTTCTGGAAGAGCAATGCTAGCCCTACGAATAGGAGGCTTCAGCATATATAGCAGAGCATTAGTTGAAGATGTAGATCATAATCCTTTACTGGCCACTTTTGTGTTGTCTGGAAATCCATCTGAGAACCTCCAAGTTTTTGTGTCCCACAGGGTGCCTTAGCTTATGCAAATGATGATCACAGTGGAGGACTGCCCACCGGGTGAGGCCAGCTGGAGTGCAACCCTCCTTGGCTCCAGCCAGCTGTAGCCAAAAGCATCTTGGGCTCAATGTTGCGTATGCTTCTCACTTTCCAGAGGATGTCTCAATCTAACATTTCATGAGAAATCTCCTGATTTTAAATGTTAGCTACTTTTTAAACAAAAGATATTTTATTGCATGAATTCAACAGAACCTAAGTTGGGCTCACTCGGATTAGGATTACCTAGAAATTCCCTTCTGGTCTTTACAGTTGAGAATGCTGTGTTCGCCCCCACGTCTTCTCCTCTCTGTACATCTCCAGGGGATTCACACATTCCTCCCTGGACCCTTCATAGTGCTCCCCTACATTGAATGAGTCCAGATTGTTGCCATTTTACCTTCAAAAATGTGAGACCTAGAGACCCCAGTGTTTTAGATGTCATGCAGTGATCTTGCAAATGAAAATACGACAGAAGTAAAAGAGGGTTATGATTTATGCTGTTGCATCAAGAACCACCTACGTATGATGTGAGGCATATACTGCCCAAGTGAGATTGACATATATTATCTCACTTAATCTTCACCCTGCATAGTGAGCAAGGTGGGATGACCTCCACTTTACTGAAGCTCTGTGAGGTTTGATCGCTTGCTCAAGGATGGGACAGAGAGAGCCCAGCTTTCTTGTCTACCTCTTGCACTCCAGAATGGGCTGGGCTTCACCAGTTCATGGAAGTGTTATTTCTTTCTACGTCAGGGCATCACAAATACTTCCCTTGGCCTTGCCTTGCACATAGTAGGTTCTCTACAATTGCCTTTCTTCATAATGATAATGTTTGGCCGGCTTTTCTCCAATAGGTAGAATTAGCCTAGTGGAAGCACTTTTTCAAGGCATATAATGAGCCTTTTTAAACCTCAATTTTCATGACAAAGTTTATTTTGTCGAAATATAAAAGAAAGGCAAATATTTACTAATTTTTACTTTATTAAAGTATAATGCACAAGAGACATATTTTGAGAAATGATAAATTGTTTCCTTCACAAGGGAATCTTGGGGAGAAAGAAATGTACCACATTTAAAAATTATATACTGTTCTATAATTGCACACATCAAATCCATGTATTATTTGTAATTACATTGGTAATATATGTAATTACATGAGAAAACAATTAAAGCCAACTGCATTTCAGGCGAACATGAATCAAGATTTTTTTTTTCTTTTCCCCAGTTGCTCTGCAGCATTAATTTGTCCTGCAGAAGTAAGATTATCACATAGACATATAAAAAAAAATCCCTGACCTATGTCAGGCAGTTTTAAGATTTTTTGAGCAGATGATACTGATGTTTGCAATCTTGGAGGTAAGAGTGAAAACTATCTTCTTAACTTCTGCTGCTTTTTAATGTATTTATTTTTGGCCCATCAAAAAGGTAGCAGAGACAGTACATTTTTGAGGCATGCTCACTGTATACCACTGCTGCACCCTGAGCCTCTGGTGGTTCTGCTATGGGTAATTTCTTCCTGAAAAAACCAACCTGCATATTCTTTATCGTATAGCTAGGCTGGAGGTGATGCATGGGTTGGGAATGCACATTCTTTTAAGAAAATCAGGAGTTACGTGGAACATAATTTAAGTCTCTGATCTCATGGGGGATTACTCATTGAACCCTTCATGCATCAGACAATTATAAAGTGCCTGCTGTGTACATCAGTTGCTGTGCCGGGTGCTGTAGTTACAGGGATGAAATATCCAGTTTCTGTTTCATGCAGATATAGTCTGGTCTGGTGGGTTTATATGAAAGACATATAAACAAGTGTGATGTGGTATAGAATGTGCTGAGAACCACATGATAAGAACCAGGGGACTCAGGAGAAGAGGGTCTGGGGGGCCACACAGGATGGCGATCAGTTTGAAAGCAATAGAGAAACTATTGGGATGGACACCTTCTGCCCCAGGGATGGAGCGGAGTGTTGGTGAGAATGCATTTCAGGCAGAGGTGGTGAACGCGCCAGAGTGGTGAGGTGTGAGAGGTTGAGGTACCTTCTAAGAACTGTCAGTTCCACAGAGGTGAGAGTGAAGATCAGCTGTGAAGATGTGATGGGAGATGAGTTTAAACATGGAGGCAGGTCACACCTCCCAGCCCGAAGGAGTGCACATATCAGTGATCTGCATCCAGGTCGCATCCATGTACTTTCAGCATGCCTTCTCTGCAGCTAGCGCAGACAGAGCCCTTGCTGCACTCAAGGAGCTCTTTTCTGGATCTCGTCTTGGCTTATGGGGTTATTCATGGTATCGAATCCCACAGGAGGGATCTAGATGTGCCCAATGGTGCATGTGCCTCCTGCCAAGGGTGAGTGCCGAGTGTGGTCTGGCTTTAGGTTTGACCAGATTCTTCTTTCATCTGAAGGCCCCTTGGAGGTCTGTCCACAAACAGAAGTAGAGGAATGCTGCTGCTCTTGCAGGGTTATTTTATAGACAGCCAGCAGCTTTGGGCTCTGCAGGCACATAGTGGAGAAGGAATAGTCTTGGGAATGTACAGAGAAACCTAATGCGGAGTTGCTTTGCTCTATGATCTTCCTGTCTTCTACTTTTTATCAAATTCTCTTAAATAGACTTAAAATGTTAACAAATGAGAGACTGTGGGCTACATTATTGAATCCTACCTCTGTTGGACAGAATATAAATATCACTTAATTCCTTTGTGTGTTCAGCAAACGTTTATGGAGCATCAAGCTCTGTGCACGGGCTTCCATCCATTAAGAAATCCTGGTCCCATGGGGCAGTTGAAGAAATTGTTGAGGGATTTTTAACTGAGGGATGTGGAGGCAGTTGAAGAAATTGTTGAGGGATTTTTAACTGAGGGATAATGACGGTGGCTGGCATTTATTGACTTTCTTTTTTGCAACAAAGTTTAGCCTCATGTCCAATCTATGGGGGAGGAGAACTATTGTCTCTGATTTCACTGGGGAGGAAACTGAGGCATAGGGGGTTTTTGGTAAGCAGAGGAACCAGAATTCAGACCCAGGGTAGTTATTGATCTCTTGGCTGGTGGGCACAGAGGAGGATGTGGTTAGTGGATCAGGGGGCACCAGGAAAGGTTCCTCAGAGCTGGTGCCCCTTCAGTGAGTACCAAAGGTGGAGAAGTGTCTAGATGGGTGACATGGGGCAGAGTGTGCTTAGGGTGAGTAAAGTTGAGATGAGTGTTTCTGGTGGAAGGCGAAGGGGAATGAGCTTGGAATCAGAGAGGTTCTGCTGGGCTGCTCTGGGAGGGTCTTGGGTGCTGGACAAGGATGCTCTGTCTTCTTCTTAGGGGATTTTGGATGACCTGTGAACACAACCTATTCCCATTGACAGCTGAGGGCATCTCTGAGTCCTGTTTAGAATCACTTGTGAAGCAAGGGCAGGTCCAGAAGGTTTTGTAGAAGTGTACACAATTTAGGGGACCTCGTTAAGAAAAAGAATACATTTCAAATGCAAAATCAGGTACCAGGCCTTGAAAGGGACACATGCAAACGAAGGGCCTTAAAGTGTCAGCTTTGTTAGCGTCATGCTAAATCCAACCTGGACAGTCTTTTTCATTGACATTGTGCTTATTTCTGCACCAGTGCAGGAAAACAATGGTTCATGGCTTTTTTTTTTTTTTTTGTCCAGAACCGAGGAGTCTTTATTTTGTCACAGCATCCCTTAAGTTTGGAGAGTAGCCTCACCATAGTCTCTTTCCAAGATGTCTCCCAGAATTGGCTAATTGTGGCCACTCTGGACACAGGATCATCTTACACATTCACATCTGGCCTCCTTGTACATCTATTTTTTTTTTTTTATTGTAGAAGGTCTAGAGATGGTTGATATTCAGGTCATAATTCCCAGAGTGTTCCTGCCTTGCTAAATTTCAGTTTGTGTGTCTTTCGTCAAATATTTGGCTTAGTTGGGGCTGGTTGGCATATTGTGTTAGCTCAAAGTGATTTATTGTCTCAGTGTCATCTATTCAATACAGAGAGGTAATATTTAGTGTGTCAGTGGGGATTATGTTGTAATCTCAAGAAAAATATAGGAACTTGGGTTGAGAAAAAAATCCAGGAGAAAGAACCAAGCAGTTATTAAAATAGACTTTTCAAATATATGTTCTTTTGCTGAGAGTTACATCCACAACTTCATTTCTCATCAAAAAGTCTCAAAGAGCCAATTTCCAGAAGTTCTTATCCCTCCTTGCAGCTGAATATTTGGGAGTATTTTAAAATGATATCATAAAATAGATTGAAAATGAAGTCCTATAAATGATCTTTAATCAACAGGCTCTGTTGCTTTATGGAACAGAAAACATTGAACAAAAGACTATGATTTTAATTCAAGGAAAGAGAGCTATTTATTTTAAGTATTTCTGTAGAATGGCAAAAGTAATTTATTCAGTTATAATTAGACACATTGTAAAATGGACGATTGTGAAGAGAGTGATTCTTGCTGGCTTCTGTGAGCTGGGGAAGGCTCTTCTGTGTGATTCTCTGCTATCTGGCTGCAGATCCTGGTGCCAGAAATTAATCTATGAACTGGGGCAGAACTAGAGAAAAATGGAAGCTGAAACTGTTCATGTTCTCTTTTTCATCCTGAAAATGGGTTTTCCTTCTTTCTATCTTGATAAGAAACTCTTGCAGCAAGTATTTAAATTGGGGAATTGCTTGGGTATGAGATGGAGGAGACCTGGCTTAACAGTAGATTAATGGAAAAAAACTTCAATGTGAAAAGACCTCAAGAGAAATTACATGTGCATCTATAGTTAACTGTGACAACTTAAAAATATGTTATTTGGGGCTGCATTAATAGAAGTATAGGGAACAGACCATTAGAAGTGATTGACAGATGGAAATTTCTTACTTTCTTTCAATAGGTGTTTATAGAGGGCTTCTTATGTGTCAGGACCAGGGAGACATTGGTGAGCAACATAGACATGTTTCCTTGGAGATCAGAGACTTTGGAAGGAGGAAGATAAGTGGACCGTTAATTACAAAACAGCAAGAGAAATCATGAGAGGAGAAGCCCAGCATCGCATGTAGAAGCTGGGGGTAGGGATGAGGCAGAGGAAACAGCCTTTGCATTTGTTCAGAGATGAGCCAGCATGGCGCTTTGAGGGAACAAAATATTTAGTGTGATTGGAATATAGAGATGGAGGGTACTATAGAGTAAGAATTGAGACCAAAGAGGTGAACAGGCAAATTCTGCAGAGAAATACAGGTCATAGGGGGTAAGTTATGACTGTATCCCCAGGCGAATGGGAATCACTAATGACTTTTAAACAGTGATGTGTTGTGACCAACTTTGCCTTTTAAAAACATCACTTTTACTTCTGTGCCAGTAAAATGATGGAGAGAGCAAGATGGCGGAAGGGAGATGAGTTAGGAAACATCTTTGAGAAAGATGATGGTGGCCTCAACTGGAGTCATGGCACTGAGGATGGAAGGGATTAGTTGGATGGACCTGAGAACCAGTTAGGAGGAAGAAAGAACAGACAGGTGAGTATCTGGATGTCTGAGCAGAGAGTTAAAGTTGATGCCCTCTTGGGAACTGGATACGGTCGATCTTCCCATGTAGGGTGTTGGGTGTGTGAGGATGAGATGACAAGTTCAGATTTGTGTGCATTAAGAGTGTGAGCACCTGTGGGGTATTACAGTTGGGGTGTCTGGTAAGCAGTTGAATATTTGAGTGTGAAGTTTGGAGAGAGGCTGGCATTTTAGATCTTGGAGTCATTGGCACATAGGTGGTCACTGAATCCTGGAGGTGATGGACACCTGTGCGGATGGACACCTGGGAAGAGCTGAGGGTTGCAACACTAACATGGTTGCATTAGAGATAAGGTACCCCGTCCTGGATCCTTGTTCTGTGTAGCTACAGATGGCAGAACTAGAGCCCAAAATTTCCAGCAGGCAGATTATCACTTGGCAGTAGGTAGGACATTCACGTGATTACAAATGGCCAGATATGCATGAGTTCCTTGTAAGGTGGTGTATCCTGCTGCCAGATATGTTCAAACAGAACCTCATGACCATTGCTCACGATCCTATAGAAGTAATTCATACATTAGGTGGGTACGTTGCCTAAGTGACTTCTAGATACCACCCTGGTCTTATTGCTCCAGTCGGTCAAATTGCCACTTTGCATGGTGCTGTTTACGTCCAGATCTTTATGTTCAGCTTGCTGTTTGCTGCCTTTTGTGATCACTTCCTTCCTAAGTCCGTGTGGATCCCATCGTCACCACACGTGCCGTTCTCCTTCTTGGAACCGCAGTTCCTTGTTCCTTAGTCTCTATAGTGAGCCTGACAGCTGGACAAATTCAGCTCTTTTTCTTTTCTGCCTAATTTTACTCGGTAGCTGGATGCTGCCGGAGGAAAATTGCTCAGGTCTTAACAATGTGGCCTCTGTGAATGTATGGTGCCCAGTCTCATCTGGGCCTGCAGGTTGGCTCTGTGACTTTTCCCTGCACCTGGTCAATGATTTCCGTGTCTCCTCAGTAGCCTGCCGTGCCTTCCTCCATGCCTGGCAGATGCGTCTCCAGCCTTGACCCTATGCATCTTTTCCTTTTGCTGATTTGCTTTGTGTCCTTTCACTGTAATAAATCATAGCCGTGCATATGACTATATGCTAAGTCTTTTGAGTCCTCTGCCAAATCATTGAACCTAGGAGTGGTGCTGGGATACCCCGAGACACCTTCCCACCAGCATGTGTAGATACTCAGCTAATTCATTTTAGCAGAAAAAGTAAAGAACAAACAAAGCTATGTCTCTCCCTTGATCAGAGGTCTTCCTCCAGCCACTGCCATTGACTGGTTGCCCCTTCTCCTCTGGCTTCTTTGTCACGGGGACTCTGGCAGCTCCCTTCCAGCCTCCTCTGTGGGCATGTTCTCTCAATTGAAGTTGACTGGGGTTCTGTCCTAGGTTAATTTCTCCCTCTGTGCTTTGAACATGCTAGTGGTTCCTGGTGGGCTGAGATGGAAATATCGCATGGGGAACCTTCGCAAGCTTTTAAGTGCTCTGTCCTTGCCTTGGGAGGCAGGCTGGACTCTAGGGAGAGGAGCCAGCACAAAGCTTCCCAAAAAGTCTGGGCCTGATTTCACCCCTTGGTTGAGAGCTGTCACCCTATGTGACCTCACCCATGCCCAATTCATTTACATGACAGGACACTCAAAATCTATACCTCTAGCCAAGACTCTTCTTTTAACATTTAGACCAAGGCCAGAACAGGTCCTTTCTGCTTTTCTCCATCCCTGTCATTGCCACCTTTGACCAGGCTAGCATTTCTTGGACTACCCCCTGGACCCAGCGGCCACAGTGATCTTTCTACATAACTGTGGTCACATAACCCCCTGTATAAAACTCTTGAGCATTTCCTCGGTGTTCTCACTCTGGGCCTGGCATTTGGTGGGCACTCAGTGTGTTTTTGTTGAATGAATGAGTGGATGCATGAATGTGTAAGTGTTAGATTTTATTCAAGAGCTGAATTAGCAACCCCAGGAGCCCTTTAGGCAGATAAAGAGCCAGAGCTGAGATTTAGAGCCAGTGAACTGTGTTGAATTTATATTTCATCAATTTGCTGAAGACTCTGGAAAGTCGAAAGGAGGAGGGAGAGGGATAGCAGAAATGGGTGCCTCTTGCCTTTGTCTAAGAGTCTTAGGAAGAGCAAGTGCGGGACACTGTTGAAAATAACTCATAGCGAGGGAAAGGGGGTTCTTGGTCCCACCTGGAACCCTTTGGTGCTCCACAGGTCCTCCTTTGTGACTGAAGAAGAGGAGTAATTGCTAAGGTGGGTTCTCCTGGTAGGTGTGGTGATATTCCCTGGTTTGACTCCAGCCCTGGACAAGATATCTGTGCCTCAATTTACTTATTTGTAAATTGAAGCTTTAGGGGTCATCATGGGGGTTACTGAGAAAATGTGTGTAAGCCTGGCTTGTGGTGGTCATTCATAAAAGCTAGGGGCAAATTGTTGGTGGTGTGATGGTGGCAGCAACGGTGGCATCAGCAATTGCGGTCCACTTCAAGGCTGCATCGGGCAGGCACTGTACCTGGCACGTATCAACACTGCTTCTCCAGCCCCTCATGTGGACTCTGGCATGTAATAAGGACTCAGTGAATGTCGCTGAATGCATACTTGGGGTCTGAATGCTAATTATTTGATGTAGGCGGGTTGATTGGCAGTATCAGCTGTATGGTTGATACTCAGCATATCATAGCCATCACTCTTGTTATTTACCTGGAAATATGAAAGTGGTAGAGGCGAGGCAGGGGCATTTCCTTTTACAGAGAGCAAGCAGCATGATTCCTTCAGGCCTTTAGTGGGAGCACAGATATTCTTGTGCCTTTCTTTCATCAGGTAGGGCTGTTTTCCTGGCAAGGACTTGCCTGGGGGACTCATTCTCTTTTGGAAAGAGGGGGTGTTTAGTGCAGAGCCAAGATCTGGGCTTTTCTGTGGAGAACACACAGTTCTGCCTTTTTCAAAATTGCACATCCTGACTTGGGTGCAGCCCTGTGCCCTGTGGCCACACTTGTTCCCTTTTCCCTTGATTGCCTTTGAGACCTCTGCTCACATCTGTCATTTTTATTCGAGTAATCAAGTCCTTTTAGAAATTTGCACTGGATTCACTGTTTTGAGGTCTTCTCCATGTAACACTGGGCTCAAGGACTTTTGGGGCATGGGCGCAAAGTGGTTTCATTCGAATCTTCCCAGCAATTCTTTACATTGCTTCTGCCATCACTGTCGGCAAATGAGGGAAGGAATAGCACATGGAATTTAAATAACTTCCTTTGGGAGCTGAGGTTAAGCTTAAGTTTTCTGGACTCCATGTTAAGTGTTCTTTCTTCTGTGCCATGATTGCCTCGAAGAAAGCCCTTCAGAGACCCGCCACATCTGGATCAAGGGTATCTGGATGCTAACTTGTAAAATAACTGAGAGTGATTATATGGATACCTACCTACCTGTTGACACTGGAGGTCTCTCCAGTGGTTGCTCTATGTGAATCTTTTTAAAGGAACTGTTCTAGGAATAAAGTCAGTTTAGTTGAAAGCAGCTCTATACTGCAAGGCCTTATACAAATTCCATTTTAGTTTGATGATTTATAAACAGTTGATGTGGTCAATTGTAAAAATGGCTGTCAGTTCTTCCCCTTACCTGCATTCATGCCCTCTCAGTGAGACATTGTGGCTCCTCCCATCATTAGGAGGCGGAGTCTATTTCTCATTCGTTGAATCTGGACTTGGTCATGTGACTTGTTTTGGCCAATGAGACAGTAGTAAATGTGACACAGGGCCAGGGTTGAAAAGCTCTTGTGCACTGGGGTGTGTTCTCTTCAGCCCCTGGGATTCCTGATGCTGCCTCTGTGTGAGGAAGCCTATTCTAGCCTGCCGGGTGATGACGCATACATGACCCAGTTAACTCCCATCACCCCAGCTGATAACCAGCTAACCCTAGAAGCAGAGCCCCCTGGCTGAGCAGCAGCTGATCACAGATGCATGACTGAGCCTAGCCTAGGTCAGCAGGACTGCCCAGCTGAGCCTAGATCAGTTACCCATAGCATCATGAGGTAAATAAATGGTGGTTTTTTTTGAAGCCACTGAATTTTGGGGATAGTTTGTTACACAGCAAAACCTAATTGATATGAGTTGAATTAAGTGGCCAGTGAATTTTTTTTTTTTTTAATTAACCAAGGGATTTAAGAAATTGGACTTATTTTTTAAATTACAAACGAATTTGTTATAGGATTTCTTAACAGTTAACTCTTTATTGGGGCTGTGAAGTATCATCCAGCCTATTAGCCTGGCATTTGTACTAAAGTTTCTGAGAACACGTGCGGCTTATGAGTGTGGCTTTCCAAATTCAAAGAGAGTCTTTGGCCTGACTGTGAGTCCAAATGTGTGGCCTCACCAGACACCAGGATTAGTAGTGTCTGAGAATTGATGATCCAAGAAGGAAGAAATTTAGCTAGAAATGTTATCCTGAGCACAGCTCTGGCAGTTGGGAGTAATTGACTGAAAACTATAAACTGCTTGGATTCAGCATTGTAAAAGATAATTTCACACACGACAGCTCTGTAAGGGTATTAAGGCTCAAAAAAGTAAACTGGATTAAGAAGGCCTAGTGAATATGAAACATTGAATGAGGGCATTAATAACCAAAAGTGTGGATGAAATTGAGGAACAACAGACTCAAAGAAAAGCAGATGAAGTGAAATAGGATGAGTTCCAATTTAGCCTTAATATTCTCCAATCAGAAGATCTCACCCCATTGTATTAAAAAATACCCAACAAATCTTCCACTACACACACACATACACACATACCCCAAAGAAGTGTTGCTAACTCTTGTCTACTTAAAAATAAATTTACTTTTAGGAATTAATTCTACCTGCTGCATGGTGTGTACGTGTGTGTGCCTGTTCTTGTGCAGGACATGTGTGGACTAGGATTTTTATTACAATGTTCCTCATACTTGCAAAAGACTAGACATAATGTAAATATTCCTACTGTGGAGTACTGTTAAAGAGAACGAGACCTCTAAGAATTAATGTGGAACAATAGCCAAGATTTATTAATTTTACAAAGCAAGGTATAGAACTTTGTCTAGTAACTTATCAGTTTTGTGACAAAAGGATACACACGACACACACACGTTTGTATACATGTAGATTTTTATGTCAGAAGGAAATACCAGAGTGCTTATGGTCAATGCCTAGGAGAGGCAGCTGGGCGGCTCGTGGTCAAGGGCAGTGGGGAGATTCTATTGTGTACTCTTTTGTATTTACTTTTCACTGTATTTCTGGATTATCTTTACAAAAATATTCTACAATATATTTACAATACAGTACTCCCCCCTTATCCAGGGGAGTGGGTTCCAAGACACCCAGTGGGTGCCTGAAACTGTGTATAGTACCAAATCCTATATGCCCTATGTTTTTCCTATACATACCTATAATAAAGTTTAATTTATAAGTTAAGCACAGTAAGAGATATTAAGCACAATAATAAAATATAAACAACTATTACAGTATACGTAATTAAAGTTACGTGAATGTGGCCTCTCTCACATGACTGACCTGATAACCAAGATGGCTACTAAGTGACTAATGGATTGGGGACACGTGTACAGAGGAGATGCTGGACAAAGGGATGATTTTCGTCCCGGGCGGGGCTGGATGGAGTAGGGTGTCACTAGATTTCATCACGCTACTCAGAGCAGCAGGCGATTTAAAACGTATGAATTGTTTGTTTCTGGCATTTTCTATTTGATATTTTCAGGACGGGATCGGCTGCAGGGAACGGAAATGGGGGAAAGGTGAACCGCAGATAAGGGAGTACGGTCTTGCTTCTCTTCCATGTTAAGCCCCTGGAAGGCTTTTGTGTCCTCGTCCTGCTGGGAGGTGCCGAGACTCTGGTTCCCGGAGAACGAGGAAGCAGCGCCCACTTTGGGGTCTTATCGGGGTTCTGGGCCTGCTGTGGCCATTTTCCAGCTCAGCCACCTTGGAGGCTTTGCGCTTGGTTTCCTCATCAGTGAGCACGGAGCGGAAGGACACGTACCTTGCTCCTGGGACGAGTCAAGGAGTGAAGCACGTACCTCTGGGTCTGGTTTGGCTCCAGGGCTCCCCCGTGCTGCCTCCTGCTGCTGTGCGGACACAAACTGGACTGCCCCTGGGGGGCCGGTTCTTTGCGGTGGGGATGTCCACGCGGCAGGGATTCTCTGAGGGACGTCGTGACTTGGGTCCTCTGCCGCGTGTCATTCTCATCCAGGAGAGACCAGACACACCAAGAAGCCGAGTGTGAGGAAGCAGGCGTGTGGCGGGGCAGCAGAAAAGCACCATGGTGCCACGTAAGCAAAAACAGAGAAAATTAGGATTGAAAAATAATTGCATGGGAAGAAAGACATGAGAAGAAGCAGTCTAGTTAGAGATGGCGGGGAGGGGGCAGCTAGGATCCGATGCATTCACAGTATCCAGCTGAGCTCTTTAGCAGGTCACTGGGAAAGCAACACTTCTTGCTTGTACTGCTACATCTATCAGGTTAAATGGATTCATTTCGGTGGAAATTAGCATTGGAGTTAGCGAAGGCGCTGGGTGACTTTCTCACGGCTTCAGACCAGACTCTCTGCAGTGATTCGAAAGGTGGTAGGGACTTGAATAACTCGTCTGAATCCTGCATGTCACAAATGACTGAGTTTGTGTCCAGAGAGGATGAGTGGCTGTCCTGTTGTCACACAAGAAGGAATCTGGGCCTTGGTGCATCTGCTGCTCAACCTCTGCTCTTGCTGTTCTGTGTGACGGTGGCTCTGTGTCCACCTGGTTGTGGTCTGTCTAGTCTCATGTTCATAAAACTCGGTCATGTGGGAGCAGTGTCGATGGCAAGGTGTGGCTGTGAAGGTGTATGGGGCTGCGGCTGGGGACCAGCAAGGCATGAGACGGGGCTGGGAAAGGAAAGGAAGGAGGATCCACCTTGACTGAGCCTCCTGGGGGAGCAGGAGAAGGTGCTAGTTCCTCGTCACAGGTGAGTGGACTCTGGCTGGGACAGTGAACCAAGAGTGGTCAGTCTGGGGAGGATGTTGCCAGGTCGAATTGTTCATCTTTTAAAGGACAACAGCAATGACTCACCGGTAAAGAGGACCTACCTGTGTCCAGCACCAAGGCCCTCAGGTATTTCACCTCCTTCAGTCCTCGCAGTAGCCCTGTTATATAAACGCTTTTATTGGTTTAGAATTAGGAAACTGAGGCTCAGGGAGACCCGATGGCTTGCTCAGAGCTGTATGGCTTTCCCTAGACTGGGGAAGGAGGGAGAAACTCAAGCTGGTTTGACACCAGTACCCATCATATTCCTAATTGCCATGTCATCCATCCCTGTGTTCCAGGCCAAACAGGGTGGCCTGTGGGACCAGTTCTGGCCTACTCAGCTGTCTTTTTGCTTTGCATTTCTGAGCATTGCCTGTGGAATGGAAGAAGCTTGCTTCAGACTCTTTGTGTCAGAGAGTCTTCTGGGTACCAGAATCTTGGTTTGTGTGAGTCTCCCAGTTGTCCAAATACCCAAGGCAGTGCTTGCAGAGCTTCTCACTAGTACCCTGACTCAGCACTCATTCTGGCAGGCATCGGGCTCGGAACGCCCAGCATCGCATCGTTGAATCTTCACAACTATTGGCCACCTTTATTTTATTGACAAGGAGTCACGGGCTCGGAGAAATTAAGTAACTTCAGGTTACCCAGTTGGTAAAGGCTATAGATAGACTTGAATACGGGCAGCCTGACCCCGGGAACCATGGTTTTTCTTATGAACTAGAAAAGCTCTCCTCCCTCTGGGCATGTCCCATGGCTCTTGGCCTTTCCCATGCTGTGGAGTTGAGAGGCTCTCTTTTGTGGCAGACTGAGTGTAATATATCAGAACAACTTTATGAAGGCTGTAGCATGCTTGAAACTCAGCGCACCCGCGTGTGTGTCTGTGTGTGTGGGGGTGTTGGAACAGCCAAAGGTACCTGACAGTGGGTGGAGCTGCATCTCTGCAAAGTCCACAAAGATGCCATGGGTGGCAGGGGAAGGTAAGGGGGAAGGAGGGTCAGAGAGATGACTCGTTCCACCCTGAACGGTCCTCTTATTCCCCTTTGGAGCTGCTTACCTTTGAGGAGACTAACAGGGTGCTGTTGGGATTCCATGGGGTGTCTGCATCAGCCTTCTCCCTCCTACTTCCTGTATTTTTGAACCCTCTAGCAGAGGTCAGCCAATTTTTTCTATAAATAGCAAGATAGTAAATATTTTAGGCTTGCAGTTCATACAATAGCTGTCACAACTAGTCAATTCAGCTGTTGTATCCCCAACTAGTCATAGACAATATGGAAATGATTGGGTGTGGCTGTGTTCCAATAAAACTTTATTTACAAAAACAAACAGAGGGCCAGATTTAGTTCACAGGGGTTAGATTCTCTGCTTTAGAGAATGGAAACTGGGCTCTTGGAGCTTAGGAGACCTCGGTCACAATCCTTGCATTGCCCCTCACTTACCATGTCACCCTTGATAGGCTGATTCAACTTTCTGGGCCTCAGTTTCCTCTTCTCCTCAGGAGGAGGTTGAACTAGATCTGTAAGGGGTGATTAGGAGTAGGTTTAGGGTGACTTTATAGGGACCTTGAGTGGGTATTGGCAGAAGGCCAGGAGATGGGCATGGAAGAGAATTGTTAGTTGAGAGTTGGCCTTGATTCCAGAATCTAATGTCAGTTCTCATGCCAAACACAAGTGAATCGGGCAGGAAATGCCTGAGAACAGTAGAAAGAATGTGGGCTGCTGAGGAACTGGGGAGGCCATGGGGACATGTCTTCAAATAAAGTCAGGAGCCTTTGTGGGCAGAACAAAAAGTCTGCGGCTAGAGGGAATTCAGAATCAGCTATAGAGTAGACTTACATATGCTGCCTTATGAATTTTAACTCTGGAAACTAATTAGTTAATTAGTTTTATTAAAGTGACAATAAGATTGAGCACAGACTGGCTGAGGCACAAAGAATAAATGGAAATCATCACCAGGGCCAAGGTGTGGAGGTGTCTGGGGGTGTTGCAGAGCATTGTGTGTGTTGTACTGGGGTGGGTGGGTTTGTATTAATATCTTCATTAATCTACCTGAAATGGGGGTGAGCAGCATGTTAATGGAATTTGAGACTGCTGATAATTCAGGCCATTTGGTAGTCCCAGAAATAATAGCTGTTCCCCGAGAAGGCCAGAAATAGGGAAGAGGGAGGGAAACATGATTGAAATCCTTTTCCAGCAATTATTTATTGAGCACCTATTAAGCATCAGGCCCTTTTCTAGGCACTAAGGACACAACACAGAAGAAAGTAAAGCCTTTGTCTTTATGAGCTCCACCTTGTAGTGGGAGGGAATGACTGTGAACGTGGAGATGATCTTACATCAGATCCTGGGAGGGTTAAAGGCAGACCAGGAACTGAAATTTATGCTGGATACTACAGAAGGAATCCTAAAACTGGGAACTCTGGCTCACTGTTAATTACTTGTGCCAAAGTCAGGCTGCAGGCACTCAGGTGAGCCAAAGCAACAGGTGATTAAATAGCAAATAATTTATATTTGGCGTCGAAAAGCAGAAGAACAAAACCCCTGCTACCCCAAACCTCTGGGGTATGAGTCTAGCTTAATAGCTGAGTTTTCCACTTGGCTATATATTTAAGCACCAACATGATTATTTAAAAAAACTTTAGTTTAAATATTTGCCTGGCAGGGAAAATTCCATTCTCTGTTTAGAGAGAAGGCTTTCCAAAATTTATTCCATGTGACGCTGCCTTCTGAAACAGGAGAAATTAAGTAGAATTCAGATGCCCAAGGTCAGTATCAGGAAACACACACACATGCACTTTTGTGAACTCGCTTTGATGGGACAATGAAATGTCTTTGCCCATCTCTTCAATGGCTTCCTGATTGTTGTACTTTTTGGGATTTTGTTTGCTTTGAATAGTCTTTTTGTTTCTTTTCTTACCCACATTGCATCTCTCCATAGCAATCCCTTTCTTCTTTATTAGTGTTTATTTTATTTGTTTGTTTATGTTGAGTAATAGGTATATGTTCATGTGGAAACCTTAAAAACTATAGATTGGAAGAAGAGAATTATTATCTACAGTTCTGCTACCTAGAGAACGTTAATATAAATATTTTGACTCATCCTCTCTGCATATCTCTTTGTCTCTCTTTTATATCATAGTAGAATCACAGTGTGCGTATTGCCTGGTGATCTGTTTTCTTTTCTACCTAATATCATGAACATTTGTCAAAAATGTGTTTCTACAGTATTACTTTATGTGTATACATGTGTTTTTGTAACATCTTTTTATCGGAAGTGTTTGGACATATATTAAAGCCTAAGGACTAGACTAATATCACCATGTCCTCGCTACCCAGCTTCAAAAGTTGTCACCATTTTGCCATTCTAGTGACACCTTACCCTACTCGCCATAGTTTTTTTCTGGTGTATTTTAAAAACAAATCCCCCAGACATATCACTTCATTTGCAAATTCTTCAGAAAATGTATCTAACACAGTGGTTCTCAACTGGGGGCAATTTTGTCCCGCAGGGGACATGTGACAGTGTTTCAGACAGTTTTGGTTGTCACGGCTGGGGGTGGTGGTGGTTGCTATTGCCATCTAGCAGAGAGAGGCCAGGGATGTGGCTACACATCCTACAATGCACAGGACAGCTCTCCAAAACAAAAAATTATCTGGCCCAAAATGTCAACAGTGTGAGGCTAAGAAATCCTGGCCTAACAGACCAGTACTTCAAAAAGTATGAGCATGATTCTATTACCAGTTCCAATAACGCCGATGAAAGTTCTTTTCTATCACCAAAATTTCTTTGACTTTTCAATTTAAAAAAATAGGTAGGTAGTTTGAGTCAGTACCCCAAGAAGCTTTTTAATTTCTTTGAATCCATGATCGTTCTCCCTTCACTTTTCTTCATGGGATTTATTTGTTGAAGACTCTGGGTCATTATTTTTTCGGTAGATTTTCCCATGCACTGGATTTGGCTGACTGCACCTTTATGGTTTTCTGTATCTTGTCCCTCTACCGTCCCATTTCCTGTAAATTGAAGTTCAGATCGATCAGTAAGTTTAGATGTTGTCAGCCTGATTTATCGGTTATGAATTTCCTCATCAACCTTTTGTCTAACACATTGGTTTTCAGAGTCGGGTACCTTAACTAGTAACAACCATCCTTACCTGGGAACTGGTGAGAAATGCTAATTTTTATGTCCTATCCCACAATTACTGAATCGGAAACTCTAGGGGTACGACCTAACAATTTATGTTTTCCCAAGTTCTCCAAGTGTGTTAGGGTTCTCCAGAGAAATGAAACATATACAGATATTTATCTATATGTATCTATCCATCCGTCCGTTTGTCCATCCATCCATGCATCTATCTATCCATCCATGCATCCATCCATGCATCCATCCATGC
>NW_024342471.1:14203393-14648588 GCF_902729225.1 Pteropus medius | reverse complement strand
AGTCTGCTATAGCACGAGGAAGAGCAGACACTACAGAATTCCTCTTGCTTGTGGGGGAAGGTCAGCTTTTTGTCCTGTGCAGGTCCTCAACTGATTGGATGACGCTCACCCACATTATGGAGACAATCTGCCCTAATGGTTTTAACAGACATTGATGGACCTTTTCTAGACCAATTATTTCATTAGGTATTGCAAAACGGTGAGTTTCTAATTCTTTTGTTCCTTTTGCATTTATTAACTGTAACTTTTGTATGAAGAAGAATTCTTCCTTATTAAGTCTTTGCTTACCCAAAAATATATTCTTTACAGGAAAGATGAGATAAATGTTTGACTTATTCTCTCTTTTTTGTTGTTGTTGGGGGCATAACTTGTACCTGATAATATGCACAAATGTTAACTGTACAGCTCAGTGAATTTTACATATGCATACATCTATACAACCATCATCCAGACCAAGATATAGAACATTTCCAGCATCTTCCCTTGTGCCCCATTTCAGTTGATGCCCACTTCTCCACCAGGGTAAACAGTTGTATTTTAACTGTATTTATGCCATCTCTTTCTGCACAGTTTATTTCTTATGTAATCAAAGTGTAATTAAAACTGTTTTATTCACAGTTGCTAGACTTGGTTTCATGTTAAGAATTGTATTATCCAACCCAAGATGATAAAATATTTTATCTTTTTCTCTAGCCTTTTAAATATATATGTATATTCTCTTGATCCAAGTTTTTCAAATGACTAGCTAGTTGTCCTAACATCATTTATGGAATCCTCCCTATCCCCCTTGCTGCTTTGAAATGCCTCTTTTATATTAAATTTTCATATATACTTGTGCCTATGTCTGGATATTCTATTCTGTTATATTTTGTTGTCTCTTCCTGCACTAACGTATTAAAATATGTTAATATTTGGCAGGCCAAGTCACCCCAAATCCTTAAAGTAATTACATTTTCGGATTTTTTTTCCTCCCTATTCTTGCTGAATTTTTCAAGTATACAATTTTTTTCCTGCCTATTCTTGCTTGGATTTTTCAAGTATACAATGAATTTTGGAGTCATGTTGCCAAGGTTCATAAATTGGGATTTTGGATTAGAATTACCTCTACAATGTCACAAAGTTGGATATTACAGATTATCCCAGAGCAACACATTCAGTGTATTCAGTATTTTCTTTTTGTCTTCCAGTAAAACCCTCCAGGATTTTCTGAGTTTTTGTAAAATTCATTCCTAAGTATTAGTTTTGTTTATTTTTATTCTTTTGAGAAGTATCTTTTTTTTCAATTTTTTTATATAGTTATTCTTGGTGTAAAAAGCTATTGATTTTCTTAATGTGTGTTTTTTAACTTAGTTCTTTTTACTGATATCTCTTATTTTTCTATTCGCCTTTCCATTGATTCTTTTGGATTTTTCAAGTATACAATCAGCTACAAATAAAGATGATTTTACTGTCTCTTTTCCAACCTATACTACTTATTTTGCTCTATTCTACTTGCATCGAGTAGCACTTAGAGTACAATGTTAAGTAACAATGCTGATCATGGACATCCTTGTTTTTTCTTTTCTTTAATGGGATGACTTCCAGGGTTTCTCCCTTAAGTACTCTGCTGATTGTTTTGTGGTGTGATGGTGTTGGTGGTGGTGATGGTGGTGTGTGTATCTGTGTGTGTATTGTGGGGTGGGGGCAGGGTTGAGAAATTTTTCATTGAGTTAAACAAGAGTTCTGTTTTTAGTATAAAGGTCTTTTTTTTTCATTCTAGGCAAATTTTTTTTTTTAATTCAGGCAAGGAATTTGATTAAATACTTTTTTTGGTGTCTATTGAGTTAACCATAAAATGTTTGCTTTCTCATGTATTAACGTGATGATTATTTTTAATAGGTTCTGTTCTTGGGGTGAACTCTATTAGGACATGGCATGTTATTTTAAAAAATGTTTTTCTGGTTCTATTTGCTAAATGCTTAATTAGGATTTTTGTTTATGTTCACAAGTTAGATTGATTTTAAGTCTTTTTTTCCTGGTCTTTGCCAAATTCTGTTATTAGTATTATGCTAGCTTTGTTTTAAAAAATAAAAGCTTATCTAAATAAATCACTTCTGAATGCATCTAGGCCTAAATGTTTCTTTGGGAGATAATTCTTTGACAAGAGAGAGAATATTTTTATTTTAAAAAGAAAATGAATCATTTAAAAAAACCTTGAATTTGGAAATAATTTTGTTTCCTGTCAAGTTAGTTTTAAAAGTTATTATAGAAACAATGCACAATCACTTCAGAACAATTTGAAAATGCCAAAAAATGGAAAGAGTATAAACATCATCGTACTAATGTCTGTAATGTACTAGCAAAGAGCCGGGCTGCTCAGGAACAAGCATAACACAGCGGACGTGGGGTTAGAGGTGCTATGTCTAATTTTGGCATGAATGAGGTAAAAAAAAGCTTGATGAACATTAATCTGAAATTTTCTTCTGGATCGTGTAGTAGATTATTTTCAGAGGTATGTATCTCCAAGGTCACTTGACACTGTTTTTTCCCCCCCCCGCCCCAACATGTGAAAAATAAGTTCTGTGTTTTTTCTTGTTCTCTTACTCTTCCATGAGCAGGATGCGGTTTGTCCAGAAGCCACGTTTATTAAAGCAAGATGGGGCAGTTGCGTCATTCACGTGTGTGGTAGTTCTCTTCCATCTCGTGGCTATCAGATAGGCCCATAGGTTTGGTTTTAAAATTCCTTTTGTATTGGTCCCAGGCTTTTAGACAATTTCTGCTCCTATCTGATGTTCTTCTTTATTTCATGGGTGGGACATGGAGTAAGGGAGAAGACAACATGTTCTAGTGTTTTCCACTTTCCCCAGTATCTGTCTAGTTTTCTGGGATTCTCACTGCCTCTGGATCAATGAAATAAAACCCTTAGGAACCTGTATACCCATGCGGTTCAGTCTCTGAATGGCAACGTGCTCTAGCAGTACAAAGATACTTAAAAGGGTATTTAATTACTTACTCACATCTATTAAAGACAATTACTGGGAATCCAAATACATATTTTACAACTTTCTTTCCTCTTTTTCTCTCCTGCCCTTGTCCCAATTGTGAAGTTTTTGTAATAGATCATTTTAGTTTTTTTTTGGCCTAAATTCTTTCCTTTTGTCTCTTGCCTCTCTATTTCTATGTCTTTTTTTTTTTTTTTTTGGGTGTTCTCTTGATTCTGTATCACAAAATCTCTAAAAAAAGAACTCTTTGGAGTGGGGATGAGGAAGAAGTGGAGGTAGAGGAGAAGCTAGGCAGCTAAAGGTAGCTCCCTGTTGGTAAGATCCAGGAGAAGGGAGGAAGTTGGCAAAAAAAAAATCAGTGCCTTTTCCCATAAGAATAGAAGGAGTATGGGGTCGGAAAGGGCACGTGGGGCTGGGCTCAGCTAGCTCTGTGGTCGTGCAGATTAGAAAAAGATGCAGCCTGTTGTGGCCAAGTATGTGGAGAGTGGAGGATTTCGAGCCCCTTGCCCTTCTGTAGGGCACATGATGAAGAATCACGAAGAGTGGCCTGACAGACGGGATTGGGGCTCTGCCTTCCCTCCTCAGCAGGGAGGGTTAGAACCTATTTGAAAGGCTAGGGAAGCCATCTGCACTGTCTACTGCTGCACCTTGGCCAGAGTCAGGGTCTGAAACCAAAGATTCAGGCATTTCCTGAACTAACGTATGAATGACCTGGCTAGACTCGGGGCTAGGTGCGAGTAAATAAAACAATAAGCAGGGTCTTCATGCAGACCCTCACAGAGCTTACAGCTAGCTTTGTAGGACCGATGATCAGAAAACAATACCATATATATATGTATACACATGTAGGTACTGTATAAATGTATATATAAACATGCATATATAACTAGATTATTTATATATTATAAAAATGTATGTTTAAAATTGTGATGAAGGGGAGCTTATTCTCACATGACATTATGACATATAGTTGAGAATGCACTGGGGCATCTGTCCTAGGTTAAGACCATAGGATCCGTGGGATAAGGATACAGACCACCCCCTAACTTTGAAACTCTTAGCCCAGCCTGCTTTGAGTTGCAGACAGAGTGGGCGTACAGGTGGTAACCTGCAAGCTCATTGTTGGTTTTCTTTCAAATGTGCTGGAGGCCTATGAAGCCAGAGGCTTGCATTCCTGTGGTCTTTAAGCCCAGATCCGTTTATTCAGGTGCAGTAGTAGAAATGGGGAGCCTGGTGAAGACCTACATCCCTTCTTCAACTTCTTAATGTTAGAGAAGTCTCTTCTTACTCCTGGGGCTTTCCTTTGGTGCCACGTCCAGTGGAGGTGCTGTCCTGCCTTCTGTCCTTTCCACCTGACTGTTTTGGGGCCCCAATAGTGATTGTGCTGGGACCTGCTAGTCAGAGTGGGTTGGCAGTCCCAAGATTGTCAAGAGCAACAAACTGATTAGTTGTAGGAGCTTGAACCTTTCAAAGCTCTGCATGTTGTCATCTGAGATATGACAGATGTAGTAATTGGTCTAAAACAAGACTGAATGCAGTACAGTCAATAATTGGTCATTTCTTCATCTTTCTATATTAAAATGCCTCTAACTCTTTTTGAACCTATTTGTCCTTCTTTATGGCTGCCTTGAAAGTTTCCAGTTGACTCTCTCCTCATTGGCCCAATGGAAGGCCTCGGGCTGTCTTCATCTGCCTCTGACACGATCACCTGATATAGACTTGTGCTTCTCATCATTTGTACAGTAGGCATCTTTGTCCTCTTCATACATCTAACACTGCCTTGCCATGCTCAGTGCTTGAAAGTACAGTATTATTCTAACCAAGGCCATCATCACGACTATGTAAAGAATAAAACTCTTCCTAAACTCATATTGTTCCATGACAGTTGTCAGCATGAAAGATCTAGCAGTATCTTGAAGTATCCAGATTTGCAGCTGTGGGAGGAAAGTTGGGAAAATCAGTCAATCAGTCAATCAATCAAAATGAGAGTCATCAAAACCAAGTGAGAGGTGGAAGTTAACCCAAGTCTGGCATGCAAAGAACCTATTTACCTGCCATCAGAAACAGAGCAAGGCCCCAGGTTCTCCAAGCTTAGACACTATACCTGCCTATGGGGGGCATTCTCTTTGGAATGATAAGCTGGAGAGAGTGTCCATGACCCCCCAATCTTGGATTCTTTAACCGCTTTCTGGGCCTAGGTTGATCATAGGAAGCCACTTACACCTTAGCATAATGGGCTTTCTGCTGCAACACCCCTTCTGGCCGATGCTTGTGGCTACAGTAACATGGCTAGGGGATGGCCAGGGAGCAGGGTAGGAGTGGTGCTCCCTCCTACCCTGGCTTTTACTAATGCCAACAAGTGCATTAGGGTGTTGATGTGTCCTGGCTGTGTTTTGTGATTAGCCTTTTTTTGTGTGTGATTGCGATGTTTTTTTTTTTCTTCTTCTTCTTCTTCTTCAACTAGGGTTAAGGAGGAATTCAAAGGAGGGAAAAATAGCTTACCATAAGTAATTGTGCCTCGTAAGTATTTCACCCTTGCCATGTTTCATTTTTTGTTGCAGTGAGGAGGAGGAATGAAAATAATAATCGTAGGTCTGTTTCTTATTCATGTTGAATCCAGTGCAGATGATGTTGGTTGGGTGGCTCTCCTGGGCAACCCTGCTTTTAAATGACGATTCTAGGGCCTGGCTCCTAAGCTACCAGTAAGCACCACTGCTGAGGGTAGTACTCCCCCTCTACTGCTAGGACCATTACAGGATGCCTCCATTTCCTGCGGAGAGTGGAAGGCAGATTGGAGATGACTAGAGGGGTTGGTGTCATTCTTCGAGCAGGAGTTTCTTGTTCAGCGTTTAAATAATAAAATGATTCTAAAATCTGTGCTCTGACTTTTGTCCTGTGGGAGAGTTTCAATTCTGTTGAAATGGGATAGCCTAAGGAAACGTTGGCATTCAGGTGAAATCTTTTTCTTTCTCTTGCGAACTCTCCCCTTGAAGGTTATAGAGAGAGAGCAAATAGGGATGGCTCATTCTGGCGTCGCTGTACCAGTGGCAAGCCCATTTGACAAACATAGCAAAACTTCCTTTTCTTCATATTCGGTCAGATTCTACCCAATCTTCAGCTACTTTCTTTTCGTCTTCAAAGAACACATAAGTAGTGACTAGGTACACAGTTTTCAGTTGTTTAAATTCATTTTGACAAACCTCCCAAATGCCTTTCATTTTTAAAATCAATTACCTTATCCAGAATGCCTCCCTAACCTATTTCATTAAATTATCGCCTTTCTATGGCTTTCCTTTTCAACAACATAATTTGCTTTTAATAATTAATATAAAAGAATTCAAAATGTAATCACTGAGCTCACTTAAAAGCTCTGTAATCAATTACCAAAATCTGTGGGTTTGCGACAGAGGTCTCTTCAAAGGTTTCAGAATCCCCTTTCCCAAGCTTAGTTCTAACAGAAGCCAAATTTAAAATGCATTCTCTTCTAGTTGGCCAGCCCTTTGAAGACAAAGAATGAGTTTCAAGTGAACAATGATCCACACAATTGCTTTAAGGTTCTTTCAGAGTGAAAATAATGCCAGCGTTCATCACATAGAAATTAAAATGGAAATTTTGCTCTGGCCCAGTCTAGATTTAAGCATGATGGGTGATGATAGGCACCAACCTCCAATCTAGCTACAGAGCATTCTTTTAACCTTAGTCTTATTTTCTGCGTTACAGAATCTCTTATAGACATTGTAGAAGGGGGCACTAATTAACAAGGATTTCTGTCCTATAGTCAGTCATAAAGGAGGGCAGAGTTGCTTGTACGAGTTTGGCCATCCAGCCACCCATTCACTCTGGGAGGTAGAAGAGGGCAGGATTTGGAATTCAAATCTCAAATCTAGCTTAGTTTCTAATTTTGAGCAAGTTACTTCTCCTCTTTTATTTATAATTTCCTTATGTATAAAATTAGTTAGGGTAATACTTATAACTTTGTTTCCCTTTGTAGCATTTCTGACCTTCTCACATGCTGTGTTAGCTCATGGATTTCAAATCTTTATTTCTAAAAATCAGTTGATGTTGAGCCTAATTTAATTTGCTTATTTATGTTGATTATTATTTATTGTTCTTTCTCACCCTCCAGGAGGGCAGGCATCTTCGTTTCTTACACTGATATAGAATGGTGCCTGGCACGTAGTAGGCACTCAATAACTATGTGTTGGATAAGTGAATGCATGAGTGATCATCTCTGTTACCTACATTGTGCAGTGTTCCTTTGGGTTGTGTGGTTTTCCTTCCAGGTGATTTATCTTCTGAGTTATGTTTCGTGTGAGTGCTCATTATGGCTAGTCTCAGCACAGCCTGACGGATGGGTGCACTGGGGTCCAAATGCACGGTCAGGGGAAGCCAGCCTGGGATTAATCCTGGCTTCCGTCACTCCTTGGAAGAGACGATGCCTGTGTGGAAATGTTGCCAGATTGTTATGTGTGCAGAATCTAATTTATAGTTGTCCGGGGTCTTCTGAGAAGGACGTGCGTTTATATCATTACTAAAACAGTAATTGATTACAAAGCTTGGTTGCGAAATTTACAATTATTGAATTACTCTATGTTAGCTCATAAATTTCAAATCTTTATTTCTAAAAGTCAATTGATATTCAGCCTAATAAATATTTAATTTAGATGTAATAATGGTGTTAGAGCAAAATTAAATTCTCATTTGGAAAATAAAGAATGACCTGGATGAGATTGGTAGAGGTGACTTGGCAGAGATGAGCGGAGAAACTGTTCGTCTGATTTAGTTCCTTCTCCTTAATTAGAAGAGACTTTTCATATGCGGCTTACTTCTATTTTATGCTCTCTTTAAAATATTCTCTTATTTTTAGGAAATAAAAGTACTTTATTTGTAGGGCTTTATATTTCATAAAGCATATCTGAACTAGGTAATATTTGTGCCTCACAAAAGCCTTTGAAGCAATTACAGTGAGTATATGACAGATAGGGAAACAGGTGTAGAGAACTGCCGTGACTTGCTGAGGACGTGCTTTGAGAGAGGGAGGCTAAACCGGGTCCAGTGTTCTTTTGACTGGCTCAGATAGCCTGCTAACATCTGTGGCTAGTTAGGGTTAAGTTCAGCTGCATAAAAGAGAAGCCTCAAAATAACGGTGGCCTAACTAACAGGAAAGTTGATTTCTACCTCTTGTGAAAGCTGTCATAGAGAAGGCAGCCAGCTGGTCTAGTGGTACTACGAAGTTGAAAGGGTCCTAGGCTCCTTCTAATTTACCCCTCTACTATTGTGGCTCCGAACCTCATGGTCCAAAGTGGCTGCTTGAGTTCCAGCCTTTGTATGTGAAGTAGCAGGATGGAGGAAGAGAGAGAGAAGAACATATTCCCTCTCTCTTAAAAAGACTCCTTGGAAGGTCTACCTCTGCTTGTATCTAATTGCTCAGAACTTGACCGTGCAGGTATATCACAATGCAAGGGAAGCTGAAAAATAGTCTTTTATCTGGACAACATGGTGCTTGGTTAAAAACTAGGGTGCTGTTACTCAATGAGAAAAGGAAGAATAAGTTGGAGGGGACAGTTGACAGTATGTGGCACAACAAGCATTCTAAGAGACCTTAGAAAGAGCACTAAGGGTAGTAAGAGCACTAAGCAAGGGCATGGGCGTGTTTGCCTCAATACTGTCAGTCAGGATTGTCTGCAGCTACAGACACCATCCTGGGTACCGGAGGCACAATGGCTTCATTGCCTGGGAGCAACATGCAACCAGGAAACTGTTTTACTCTTCCCCTATGTTGATTTATCCGTACTGATTAAAAGAAGACGGGGGAATCCGTGAAGTCACTTGCTCCCTTCATGTTTGTGGACAGGCATTTCTAGAACAGAGTATTTTGTTACCCTTCTCTTGGCCCTCATTGAATCAGAGGGGTCGTGGGGTTCACTCACATTAGCCTGCTGTAGCCTGAGAGGCATGGCTTTCTGTGCCAGCATGGAGGGCCAATGGGGAATAGGAATCATTCAGTAATTATTTATGTGTCTGGTGTCTGCCAGGCATTGGGCCAGGGCCTTTGGATATGAAAGAAAGGAAGACATGATTGCCGTCTTCTAGAACAGTGGTTCTCAGAGTGTGACTCCATTGTCAGGACTTGGGAACTTGTTAGAAATGCCAGTTCCCAGGCCCTACTTCAGACCTACTGGATCCGAAGTTCTGAGAGGGTGGGACAGCCATCTGTCTGCTTTAATAAGCCTTGGGGAGATTCTGAGACATGTTAAGTTTGAAAACTACTAGAATCTTAAAATGAGTGATAGCTCAGTGATCGAGAGCAACGGTTTTGGAGCTCTCGGACTAGGTTTTAATTATGATTCAGTCGCTTAGTAGCTGTGTAGTGTTGGGCAAATTATTCAACCTCTCTGAATCTCAGTTTTCTTATCTGTAAAAGGGAATTGTTCTCATGGAATACATGTAAGATGACAAAGTGCTTGGCACATAGTAAGTGCTTGGTAGATGACAGCTCACGTTATTTTTTCTAGTTTCTCAATGGATGGAATTATTATTGTGAATTCAAATAGTTCAAGAAAATACATATTCAAGTACCAGAGTGAAAAATGAAATGGAAAGACAAATTTAAATGATTTTTTCTAAATGTCTGCCATCTCTGATATCCCTAGCCACTCCTTGCTTGGCATGGATAAATCATGAATTACTTCTAAAAAATAAAGCACTGTGGTTAAGAGACTTGAAGAGTTATTTTACCAAAGAGGATATGGACACTAAGCATATGCAAAGGTGCTGAATCTCATTAGTCATCCGGAAATGGAAATAAAACTACAATGAAATTTCGCTACACACTCACCAGATTCATTAAACGATAAATGAGGTCGAATGTTGATAGGGATGTGAAGCAACTGGAGCTCTTACACACTGCTACAGGAAATACAAATTGGGTAGACGTAATAAAGCTAAACATATGCATAATTTATGAGGCATCACTTCACTTTTAGATAGAGATGGTAAACAAATTTACTCATAGACATGTACCTGAATGTTCTCAGCATCATTATTTCTGAGAACCAAGGAAGACTGAAAACAACCTAAATGCCCATGGTAGAGCGGATAAACTGTGATGTATTTATGCAAAGGAATACTATCTAGCAAAGATAATGAACTACTTCATGCAATCAAGTGAGTGAGTCTCAGTCAACTTTGCATAAAAGAAACCAGAAAAGAATGATAAAATAGTGTATGATCTCATTAATGAGTAATTCGAAATCAGGCAAAAATTAATCTCTGGTGTGGGAAGTCAAGGCGCACTAACTCTCTTGAGTGGGTGAGGGGTTGCCGCCTGGGAAGGGCCATGAAAGATGCTTCTGGGATGTTGGTAATATTTTATTTCTTGATCTGGATGGCAGTTATCTAAGTGTGTTTATGAAAACTTTATTAAGCAGTCTGTGATTTGTATACTTTTCTGGATGTATGCTTCCATCAATACAAACATTTACTAAGATATATATGCAAAATGTTTATAGTAAAACAAAAAGCATGATTAAGGGAGGCAGTCGGACTGGCACTAGCTAGGAGGGTGCCAACCATTATCACATATCTGTGACTCCCATTTCTGTATAGCTTAATAAAACAGGAATAACTAACACGCACACACGCACACAGCAACATGCACACACACAATGTCTTCCTCTAGTATAGAAGTACACAACCAATTTACAAAAAAACTATTTTTTTTTTTAAATCTGGATCTGAAAGTGGTAGGTGGAAGAAGCACCCCCAGTGTTATCACTGGCAGTTATGGGAGGAACAGCACCCTTTCGATATTTAATGTGTTTGTGATGTTTATTATTTTTCTCATTAGATCTTTGTGACTCAGTGGCAGATGTTGAAAGTATGGTCACTATTCCTAGTTTAAGAATGAGGATGCTGAGCTCAAGAGACTTTAAGCGACTTGCCCTGGGTCACTCAGCTCCTTCGTGGCTTTGCTGGGAACTCAGTCCTGGTCTAGTACCTGATTTCTGGACATTGCTATTAGGGGCTCCCTCTTCCTAGGTTCTTGGAGGACACTTCTGACTCGCTGCTCACCTCTCAGGCCACACAGAACACATCAAACACATTGCGAATGATACCAGGATATCATGCATAATATTAATAGTAAGGTATTTTTTGTTCATTTTTTACCAATAACCCTGCGAAGGACGAATGTTGAAACAAGAAGGTTTCTTCCTACTCAGTAGGGCTTGTGGCCAGGGTCGATTCATGTACATCTGTGCTCTTGAAGGGTGTTCTGAACATTGGAAGGCCCACTGCTTCAGCTTTTTAAAGATTGGAGATAAAAACCCAGGTTGATGTTTCAGCTTATCGTTCAGAATTGTGCATAGGAGTCTCCCTTGAATTCAGAGGATGGGACGGTTGCTTTTAAAATTTTCCTTTATGTACAACTTACCCACAAGAAAAGACATAAAACAGAACAATTGAAGAGCGAATAGAAAATAATTAAGGATAAATTGCTTTTCAAAAACATTCATCTGATTATGAAAGTCAAATACATATATTGAATAAATTTTGGCAAAATCAAAAAAGTTTGAAGAATAAAACTACCTGCTATCCCAAACCAGTGAGAACCAAATGATAAACAATCAGAGTGTTTCGTTCCAGAGCTTTTATATGTATAGCATCCATGCTAAAACAATAGAGTGAAGCTTCTGCGTTGCTGTCTGCTTATTTTTTCACTTATCATTATTGTGAACATTTTCCAACATCATTACATATTCTTATGAACATTATTTTCAATAGCTACATCATAATTTGTTCAACCTTTCCTTTAATATTGGACATTTAAATTGTTTCCAATTTTGTAGTATTGTAAAAAGGGCTTTAATGAAACATTTTACTCATAAATTTGAGTTCATCACTGATGATTTCCTGAGAATAAAAGTGGCATTTCCTGATCATTCTTCATAACCATTTTAGGCTCAGGTGCATAATGACAACACCTGTTAGGATGCTGGAAAATCACTGAGCCAGAATTAACACAGACCTTGGTTGGATTCCTGGCTTTACCGGAATCATACTAGCTGTATGATCTTGGGTGGGTTACAAAGCTCAGTGAGCCTCAGTATCTTCATTTGTATAACGAGAATAGAGTTTTCCATCTTATTGACCTATAAGGAGGATTAAATGTTTATCTAGGTGGTTAGGAGGCTTTGCTTAAATCAGACTCTGCTATAGAATGATCTGAATTTTAAATATTTTCATTGTCTTCTTGGGGATATTGACCATTTTTCTAGAATTTTAGCTAAAAGTATTCTCATCCTTTTAGATCAGGGGGTCAACAAAGTACCACACATGGGCCAAAATCATCTCACCTCCAGTTTTTGTGAATGAAGTTTTATTGGAAGGCGACCCTGCTCATTCACGTTTGTATCGTCTCTGGTGGCTTTCACGTTATAGTAGCAGAGCTAAAAATATTTATTATCTGGACCTTTACAGAAGAACTTTGCCATATCCTGACTAACCACAAAATATTTATTTCTGAAGTCATGATAAATAAATTGCACTTCCAAAATAAAGTCATGATAAATACATTGCACTTCCAAAATCAAAATGTTTCTGTGATAGAGGGTAGGCCCAAGCTATATATGGCTGAGCTGACTATTGATGTGGATGCTCCATTGTTACAAAAGAAACCAGATTTGGGCCTCTAACTTTGATCGACACATACATCTTTTTAGACTTCCCTGGGAAAAAGCCAGGGTGACCTCAGATGAGATTGGGGCGACTTTTATCTAAGTTGTCTGTGTTTTAGAGCAAAACCTGGCACTGCTCAACTTGAAGCTTTATCGGGAATGTTTTGAAATTATTCTTCATAAGAGTGCAAGATGGGGTCTCTGCTCTTGTCACTAAAATGACCTCTTTTTCCTAAACCTATTCTGGGTCAGAATGCCTGGACTTGGCTCAGAGAATGTTTGAGAGATTCTGTTACCCTGTCCCTTTGGTGTGTACATGGGGATTGAACTTGGCAATGTGGCTCAGTTCACGAGACTGGCCCTTGGCTATTTTTCCCACCTCCTATTCATAGTTCTTTTGACTGTGTCCTACTGCTTCCAAAATACTTCATATATGAAGTTTGGGACAGGAGTATATGATTGGAGCATGGCTTCAGAGATTATATTTTCTCTCTGAACTTGGTTTTGTTGGGGAGCAGTGAAAGGTGGTGGGCTTCAGCGTTGGACAGACTTTGCTTTGTGTACATTATTACTCCGCTCTAGTTATATGACCTTGGGCCAATAACCAGTACCAGCACAATGCTAGATACCGAAAGTGGAATAACATGGGCATTAACTCCTGATGGGGAGAATTTGGGGTAAACATCGCATAAATATACATGACTGTAGAGGTATGTAAAAACAGCCCTCTCCTTTTCATGTAAACGTTCCATCCTAGAGAGGGTTGTTGCTCCCAATTCTTCATCCTGTCCTCTATCCACAGGACTTGGCACTTCCTCTCAGTAGAGAGGTAGCCTTCTTCCCCACCCACTGAGGCTGGCATCATGCATACGACTTTCTTAGGTCAATAAAATACAGGTGGAAGTGTCTGTGCCCGAGTCCCAAGAAGAGTCACGTTCCTATTTGTCTCTTCTGTGTTCAGTCATTGCCATCAGAAGAACATGGCTGTTAGTCCACTGGTCCAAGGAGAGTAAGTGTCATGTGGAACCGATGTGGACACAACCGGAAGCCCAAGCTGAGCCCAGCTGAGCCACACCCAGATCAGCTGGCCCGCAGACAGCCTACAGATGTGTGAGAACAGAGTAATGATTTTTGCTCTAAGCCAGAGTGTGGGGCCAGTATTTTTGTGGCAATAACTATGTGATATAGCCATGTTTCAACCCACTTGGAATCCACAGTTGGTGGCTATTCAGCAGTGGCATGTCCTAGCCTTGTGCCACCTGTTGCAAACATAGACCCAAACAAAAATGTATTTACTGCCGTTAGAAGCCCACAGACTTGTGGTGGAAAAAGAAAGAGATAATTGTGGTAAAGCTGGAAAGCAGCTGTGTTGGTGGTAAGCCCAACGAATTACAAGAACACAGAGGGGTAGCTAGACCTCAGGTGAGGGGGGCTGAGGACTCATCAGGTAGGGCTTCCTGGAGGAGATCGTGTGTGAGCTAAGAAGCATTAAGTAGATATTACCTAAGTCAATAAGGCAGGTGGTGCGAACATTATTTGTTATCACACAGGCAAGTCTGGGAAATAATTGCTAGGCTTTGGTGCAGTCCTATTATGTCATTAATTTTATGATATTAATATTAACAACATTTATTGAATACTGTCTAAGGCAAGGCCTTGAGTATTTTGCTAGCCTTATCTCATTTAATCCCCCACCATCTGTGTGTTCTGATTTATAATCATTAATGTTTGTCCCAGTGAGTATCTGAGAGTCACTGGTTCTGTATGGAAGTTGAGACTTATGATTCCAGAGGACTGATCCTGTGGTTAACATGCTCTGATTTTGTTGGGTCAGCTGTTGAATGTTATTAAGTGGAAAAGCTATTCTTTGTACCTTCGTTTGGACAACTTAGTAGATTCTTATGTGCTGCTGATGAGGCCAAAGTCAGGAGTTCAGTCCGCTGTTTGGAACTCATTACTCAAAGGTAAGGTTTCCAACTAGTACCAAGAGTTGCTATGGATAGAAAGTGATTTGTGTGATTTCTTCAAAGATATACCCATATGGTGATAGCTGTATGCTGTGCTATGGGAGTTTTAAGTGACTTAATCAGGCTCCTATTTTGTAGATGAACAAGACTGTCGCTCAGTGATCATTATTTGCCCAAGTCTATTTGACTGCTTGAAACAGAGCTGATGGCCAGGCCTGTCTGGATCCGATGGCTGTTCTGTCTGTAAGCCTCTCGAGGGCAGAGTTTCTCATCTCTGGCTTCAGTTGGAAATTGAGTTGACATTTTGGGTCGGACAGCTCTTTGTTGTAGAGGGCCGTCCTGGCTTCGGAGGATGTACAGCAGCATCCCTGACCTCTCCCCACCTAGAGTCCAGTGGGAGCTCTTCCCTTCCCCAGTTGTGACAACCAAAAATGTCTCCAGACATTGCCGAGAGTCCTCCTAGGGACAGAATCGCCCCTGATTGAGAACTGTGTTCTGTGGCCCATGGGAAGAACTTGGCCTTTAGCTAAAGGCCTAACCCAGGCTTCCTCATCTGCCTGCATCCTCTCTGTCTCCTGGGCATTCTAAGCTCTTGCTTGACCTCCTAGGGCAGGGATATTTGAATTGGGCACCTCCTCCCGAGAAGGGTCCACCTGTCCTGCTCAGGGCACTGGTTGCAGCAGGTGAGTAACTGGGGAAAGGAGATATAAGGAAGAAGTAATAACAAGAGTCGAGGACGACCAGTGTGCAAGCTTTGTACACAACTACACATGCAATGAAATGGTGCAAGCAACCCTCTGAGCATTGCGCCTGGCATGTGAATAATGCTTAATAAAAGCTGGCTATTATTACTGTTATTATTAATACTATTTATAACTATGACTCTTTTTTTTGTAAAATAAATAAATAACTAGCTTCCAGAACACACTCCCCCAGGCTTCCCGCTCCATTAATATTCAACTTACTTATTTAAATTTAATTTTTTCAAGGTCCTGTGTTTAATTTTTTAAAAACCTAGTGAATTATTAGCATTTTAATGAATACTGACATTTAATAATAAATAGTACTAGTGAGGGCTCAAAATGTAAGCCATTTAATTTCATACCCCACCTATGTTTTCTCAAAAAAGAAACAGAAAAAAAAATGCCTGCAAAAATTTCTATACTGTGGCCAAATGTTCTCTGTAATTTGAGCTTTTGGCTTTTTAAAAAAATGCTGTTATCAGTGAGATAATGGCCTTCAGTGTGCCCTGCTCTTTATATTTTATAGGAAGAAGTGCCTAGCTAGAGTTAATTTTATTTAGAAGTAACAGCATGTACTATGCACCAGGAATTGTTCTGAGGGCTTTAGAAATATTAGTTCATTTAATCTCCTCACAACCCTATGTCGTAGATCCTATTATTGTTCCCATTTTCTCAGATGAGTTAACTGAGGTACAGAGAGGTCCAATAAGTTGCCCAAAGGCACACAGCTAGTAAGTACAGAACTTGGTTTCAAACCCAGGCAGTTAGGCTCTGAAATCTGTTTTCTTAGCCATTATGCACGTCGTACCTTCATATACTAAAATGGAGAGATGGGAGGTGATACAGGACATGGTTTCTCATTCCCCCACAGATATTAAAGGAAAACTAATTAATCCGCTGCTTCTTCCCTCAGCTGTTTCTCTAGCTGTTTCTTGACAGTGATACAAACTGCAAAACAGGTTTACCTCACATTAGATCTCAGAGAAGGAGAGAGAGTGGCACACTGATGATAATCTAAGTCCTTATATTTTATAGGGAAGAATAAAAAGGCTTCTGTATAAACACATTTAATTTTATGCGGAGTATGCGTATATGTGTGTATTTATTTGATCCATAGTAGAGAGTCTATAGCTCTGTACATTAATATGCACATATAAACTTCTAATGTGTATTGAAATGCATATCCTGCATGCGTGCATACATGCAAAATACCATTTGCTATTTCTCCATTTTACCGTAGCGGTTATAGTAACGCTTCTACACAGAAATGAAATGTGTGTTGTTTCTTAAACAAGAGGTTCAGGAATGCCCTATGTTGCATCAGTTATGAAGAGTACATTCCTGTAGGTGTCATGACAAGCTTCCCTCCCTACCACATCCAGCTCCACCATAACTCCAAGCCTTCAGTCTTCCCACTGGAAACCTTAAGTCCACACTTGAGTTTGTGTTTTCTTTGAGGATGACATCAGAAGAACAGAGTTCCTGTTCCCCATAGTGCTGATCCTTTGGAGGTTCTTTCAAAGACAGAAGGGTGCACTGTCTTGGCCATGTAGTTGACCCCGGATACTATTTCTGGGCTTTCCAATGGTGACAGTTTTAAACCCTGTCACACAAGAGATGAGAAAAGAGTGAAGTGTTTAATAAAAATGTTATCAAATTAAAAACCAAGTAGGATCCAATGTGAGCTCTGCTATAAATAACTTATGAAAAGTGAAAAGATGTTTCTGTTAGCAAATTTAAAATAATCATTAGAATCCTTCAACAGATTGCTGCTAATTAGATTGAGAATTAAACAGCTTTGTATGAGTGTAGAGTTAATTAATAGCTCATTACTTTTTTAATAAGCCAAATTCATTTGGAAACAGAAGACAGCAAAGTTTATCATGGATGAGATGTTAGATTGGGATTATTCCTCCTTCCTTTGATGAGAGAAGGAGTTTAATTAAAGCAGGAGAACACATTTGTATCATGAATGAGTTGCATCCAGAACCCCAATATCCTGGGGTCGAGAAAGCAGCAACTATCCTTATTTTGAAAGTCTCTGTGGGCCACATGGGATTAATAAAAGTTGCATCTGGATCTCTCTATTCAACTTTTGAATTTCAATCCACTTATGAAATAATCCTTTTTGAAGCAGTACAGATTCATCAAAACTAGTGGAACTTCCTTCTACTTCATATTGATTTTACTTTCTTTCAAGATGCCCTAGGATCTTACTTTGAAAGCAATTCTCCATTTTCTTTCCTTCTTTCCTTCCTTTCTTTTCACTCCTATCCATTTTCTTCTTCATACAGCCTCAAATTTCATTATTCCTTCATCTAGTTTTCTGACCCTTGGATGCCCTTTGGATTACATAACATGGAACAGAATGGAGTGAAAAGAAATAAACAATTTCTGATTTTTAAGGCAAGTACATTCTCATTATCCCATATGGAAATTTTCCACCCCACTGTTTGCAAGCGTAGACGAGCCCCATTTCTACATGATAGTCTATTGTCAATAGTTCTTGGCACCCTTCGGTGCTGGGTTGATTGAATTTGTCTTTTAGGATGCGTACATGTTTGTTGAAGTGTAGCTTACAAGTGTTCCCACCATTTTGCCTTCTAGCCAATCGAATAAAAACCATTCATCCTCAGGATGGAAAGAGATATTAGATGTCATCTGGTCATATGCTCCTAGAACCCTCTGGTCCTCTGTTACCAGTGTGGGTCTAGTTTTTGCTAAATCAATTGATATAATTTGGGTTCCTTTGTTGCATCTTCATCTACACATGAGGACATGTTTCTATTCATGTAGATTGGGGACTTCCCACCTGGAGTGGGAGGGGGGACAGAAGAGAATGCTTTTTTTCAGGGAAATGTTAAATGTCCTGCCTGTTGATGAGATGATGTCCCCCTAGGCACTGAACCGTGGCATGCAAATGAGTTTTCATTTTTCAAACAGATGCTGTGGCTGACTACTAAGCATGAAAGTCTGATAACTAGGAGCCATTTCCAGAGCTGTTTTGCCCACTCCAGGAATAATTAACATGACCTGTTTCTCAAAAGGTGATTAATTCTCTGAGTAATCCATTATACAAATTTTTCTCGAGATCAATTTGTTCCTTTCCTTTCCAATTGAGGACTTGGGCTTTCCAGCTCTCTGCTTTTGAGGTCTCACATTTTTTTTTCTTCTTTAAACAGTTCTGTTCTTTAAAATAGATCACAGAGCCCAGATCTCTAGCAAAGAACTAGGAGAAGCCCCTTTGTGGGACTGTGCCTGAGGACTGGTCAAACAGAGTACCATGCCCAGTGCCTCACTCTGCTCCCAGACTACATGGAGGGTCTCAGTTGCCTGCTAATAGCTGGTCTCCCCTGCCTCTCCAGCCACTTCTCTACCCCTTACCCTTGACTCTCACCTTATTTGTGTTATCACTCACAATTCCTTGCCCTTCCCAGCCTCCCCTGTCTTTTTTTTTCACAGTCATTTTCAATAACTGAGACATAGTAGGTGCTTCATAAATATTCGATGGATTCGTTGTTGTCGGATAAATGTGTATTTCTCTTGCGTTATCTGAATTTATTGGACTTGATCTGGGTGCCTCTGCCCAGTCCATGGGGTGGGGCTTGAGTGCCTGGGGCCAGTGCAGGATTGGAGTACCTTTCCCGGATGCCAGGAGGTGTGAGGTGACAAAAGACACCTGCCACATCTGAAGGCACGTGTCTCTGACTCCCTCCTCTCCACTGCTCTCAACACCACCCAGACTGCCCTCACCTCTCACCCCTAGGTGTCTATACAGGTTTCCTATTTAACTCCCCGACCTCTTTGCTTGGTGCTTCAAAATCCATTTCCTGGGAGACATCAGAGTAACTTTTAGTAAATGTTTTACTGAAATATGCCCTATATACACAGAAATGGACATATACTATGAATTTACAGCTTGACGATTTTTTACAAACTGAAGGCAGCCCCATAAGCAGCACCCTGGTGAAGTAGAATATTATCAGCACTCTGTATGCTCCAGTCTGTCCCTTCCTAGTCACTATTCCCCCCCACTATCTTAACTCTGGGGCAATTTTAGAGTCATCAACCAGATTTTGTCACTTTCTTACTTAAAACATTTCAGTAGCTTCCTATTGTTCCTGAGCTAAAAGTCCAACATTTTACTGTTTTGTAGTAAACCCTGGCATTCGTTCTCAACTCGTCTCTCTCCCTCCTCTTCCCTCCTTCTTTATTATCCCGCTACACTAGTCACCCTTTAACTTCTTAGAACATGCTGAGTTCCTTTTCAACCTCAGGACCTTTGCACATGCTCGGCTCTCTTCTTGGAATGGTGTTTCTCCAACATCATGCTTTAGCTTAAATGCCACCACTTCAGTGAGGTCTTCCTCGGCCACCTAATCAAAGCTGGCCTTTCTCATCTAGTCTCCCTCTGTCATATCTCCTGTTTTTTTCCTATATTAGCTTGTTTTCCTCTATAATATATTGTTTTGTTTTGTTTTGTTTTGCTTGTTACTAGTCTTTTCCACCTAAACATCTGCTCAAGTGAAGAGAGGGACCACATTTGACTAGTTCATTGCCATATCCTCTGCCCGTAGTACAGCAGGTGCTAAATGAATATTGGATGAAAAAAAAACCCGTAGTAGACTGAGTATGAAGCTCCAATCTTGAGAAACCAAAGGAAAGGAGCAAAGTCATATCCCACAGCAAAGAGCTCAGAGATGAGATCAGGCTGATTGCCTGGTCCTGGTGGGCACTGTGGTTCCTGAGCCTGGATGTGTTTGAGACCTTTATGTCTGATGACTTTTAAATGGCATGAGCTGTCACTTTCCAACTGAGTATTCAGCAGGAGGACTGGGCCCCAAACCTATTTTGTTGTGTGGCCACAGTCTGCTGTATTTTTCATCCTCCTATCTAGAGGAAGTCTGGTGTCTTTCCTCTACTGTCCTGATATTACCATTCACCTGACCATAGTTCCTGCATAATGACACTTGCTTTCTACCCATTGATTTATTATGTACTGGAGAGTAAGGAAAACAGCAGAGAAAGGGAAAGAAAAAAAAATGGGAAATAGGGAAACCCAGTAAGGGTTTGACCTCCTTAGCCAGCCCTCAGGTATGGCCATCCAGTTACTATGGGGGTGGTGGGGGTCGGTCTTGGAATTTAAGTGACTTTAAGTGCCAGAGGTGATGCATTTGGATAATGCATTTTTTATTACTCTAAACAGAGACTTCGAGAGGATAAAGTTACTTGCATTTTTTTTAAAAAAGGCTTTTTAATTTCAGACCTTAAAAATTCTGTTTGATTATCCCATTGAATGGCTCAGGGCGGTGATTGTAGCACCCTTAACATGGTATGTCTGGTAAGATGTTTATTTTGGGCAACTCTGAGAGAAGACCCTTGAGAGGGCAGGTTCTTTATCTGTCCTCAAGCCCCTACCCCAACTCTGTCTCTCAAGTCACAGAGTTTGGTTATTTATTGCTGTGTCACAAACAAACCCCAAATTTAGTGACATAATGGCAATGTGTTATCTCTCGTGGTGCCGTGGGTTGCCTGGACTCAGCTGGGTGGTTCCTTCTTCAGATCTGTTATGAGAACGTGGACAGATAGTGTTGGAACTAGACTCATCCAGAGGTTCAACTGGCTGGATGTCCAAGATGGCTCCCCCGCGTGATTGGCAGTTGACACTGGGCCTCTGCTTTGAACTCAGCGGGGACTACCAACCAGAGGGCCTGCAAGAAGCTTCTCTATGAGCCTCGAGCTTCTCGATGGCAACTGAGGAACTAGTGATCCCAGAGGTGGGAAACACAAGGTACTAGGCAAGTTAGGAGCTATGCCTGGAGCCAGCCTAACATTGCTTCTGCCATATTCTATTGGTCAAAGTAGTCAGAGGGCCTTAACCCCTACCAGATTCAAAAGGTGGAGATACAGACCTCCCTTTTGAGGGGGAGTGTCAAGACCATATTACAAAAGAATACGTAGCATAGGAGAGATTGTTTCAGCCATCTTTGGAAAATGCTGTCTGTCACACTTTCTCGCCCATTCCTTCAGCTTTCCCTGCCTGCAGTTCTTCCAAAGACAGTGCTCTCTGAGATGATTCCCTACGTGGAGCGACTGCCTAGAGTTAATTCACCGCCGACCTCTGATACGTTTAAGGTGCCATATAAACAAGTATAAAAGTTGTCAGATAGAGATGCCATTTCTTCCCATGCTTTCCACGGAATAACTATGTTAAGAGTTTTAAATGGTTTTTCTGGAGTCCTGTAACTACAGTACAGATACTGAGTTGCCGAAGCTCCTTCCTTTATTTCTTGCATTTAGGTAACTCTGGTGAGTAAACCCATTTCAATTTCTGCTGGCATTGTGTAATTGCGATATTGATCCTTTGAGTTGAGAATAAAGTGCCTGTTAATGCAGCCGACTCCATCTGCCTGTTGAGACATTAACCAGGAAGCCTGAACTTGATGTTAAATGACTGTCGTTTTCTTATTTTTTTTTTTTAAATTTGTTACATCATTTATTCTAACTTTAAAAGAGCCTAGTGGAAGGTGGTATCTTGTCTTTTATTTTATTCTTTTAACCAGAGGACATGAAATTCTTCAAGTTGTATTGCTATGTTAGTTTTCAGGAGAGATTAGTCAAGTGAATTGGTAAATGCACGTTTTTCTTCTTTTCCTGGCTGCCTTTTCTTTTAGCGAACTTTTCTAAAGGGGATGACTAGCTAGGAAGATGAAGTGTCCACCCTCTGCAGACTAGCTGTCTCCCCCAGACCCCGAGCTGCATATCAATCTGAGACTATTTTTTCCCCCTCATTTGACTCTGCTTGAAGGTTTGAGTCTGTTTCACTTGAAAATTCTTTAAAACAGTCTGTATGCCTCCCCGCTTTAAGTGGAAATAAAAATAGAAAAGTTAAAATAAAAAAATACTTTTAATTTTAATTTTCTCTTTTCATTGCACAAATATCTTTCTAAATGGGAAGAAATTGGGGTGGAGGAACATTCATCCTTTGTCTTCTTTTTGATGGACTTTTGGACTCAGGAGCACGGGGCTAGCGGAGATCTTGGGAGAAGCAGTTGAAACCTTGATGTTACTGACGAGGCCCAGGAGAGCAGGCAAAAGCTTGCTCAGGGCAGCCCGGTGGTGTGGTGGCTGCCATGCGTGGCCTGCTGCACCAGGCTGTTATTGTGGGTTGTTGCCTTGTCTCCTGTCTGCCCTGGGGCAGCTCTCACTTACTTAAGTCCACATGTCTGGAGCGGCCTCTCCCGTGACTTGCTTTCCCTCTCTGGGCCGGTCGCATCCTTGTGAATGAAGGGCCTCTGTACATCCAAGGCTCTGGATGGTGGAAATGAGCATCTGACGTGTTGAAGAATGAATTCATTTGAGGCTCGATCTTCTCAACCACCCAAGAATGGAACACTTTCCGCCCAGGATCAAAGGAGAAGGGAACAACTGTCACTGAAGTCCTGCCATCAGCTAGGGCTATATGCTATCATTTAATATTTATTTTACACCTTTGCATTACTTACAGGGTACGAATGTTGAGAATTTGGTGCAACACAGCTCATCAGAAAGGACAGAGAAGAGACTGAACTACTGATAGAGTCGGTTCAAGTATTGGCTGGAAGCATCTGACTTCATCTGTGTAGAACAGTGGCGTAAACGTACTGTGTTTTGGGTCATCGGGAGGGCTTGCGAAAGCACAGGTTGTTGGGCCCCCTCCCATGGTTCCTGATTCAGTCGGCTAGACATGGCTGGGAATCTGCATTTCTAACATGCTTCCACTGCAGGCCCTGGCCTAAAGCCCCCTTACCCCCTGAACACACCTCTTTTCCTCTGGTCCGCTGACTGTGTTTTCAGACCTTGGCCAGCTGGATGAGAGCGGAGTTTCCCTTGCAATGCCTGATTTTATTTATTGTAAGAAGGCCTCGGAAACGAAGGTCCTCTTTGGTATTTTACTCTCCTGAATGGCCAAGTACTTGAAGATAGTATTCCATGTGAGAAGCAATTAGAGGATGATTTGAAATAGGGAGTAATTAAGAGCGCAGCAGCCGCCGCACTTTATGGGGCATCTGCTGTGTGCATTATGTGCATTATCTATTTAATACTCACCACAACCTTGCAAGGTAGATGTTGTCATGTTCGCCACGTTTTGCGGACGAGGACATGAATACTGCAAAGAGTCTGCCTTAGTGAGTTATGGAGCTGAGATGGGACTTTGTCAGTCTTCTGCCACGTGATGCTTTTCGGAGACATTGCGCAACCATTTCAGAAGTCTGGGGAGGAAGGACATCCCGAATGTCGATGGCATCAGCCACAGTAGCAAGTCCCATCTAGTGAACACCTCCCTGTGCTCAACGCCGTGCTAAGCATTTTGCACATTTCACCGTGTTTAAACCATATCACATCCCTGCAAGGAAGGTAGCTATTATTTCTGTTTTGCAGGGGGATATGGTAGCTCAGAAAGGTTACATAGCTTGTCCTGAGGTCATAGTTGGTATGTGGCAGAGTTGAACTTTCAACCTGGTTGTGGCAGGTTTCAAAGCCTGGGCTCTTAGCTATTCTGTTTTATTGTCTGGCTGGATCACGCAGACACCAAGATTTTTGCTTGATACCTCAGGGAGTGGGGATGTAGCCGGTGGCCCTGGGGGTTTGGGAAGCAGAATAAGTTTCGTGTGTGTGTGTGTGTGTGTGTGTGTGTGTGTGGTGGGGGCGCAGAGCTGAGTTCCATTGGACGTGCTGAGCTTAAGGAAATTCACCAAAATTTTGTCGAAGACCCTACAGTGACCTGCGCCGGGAGCTGCTTTCGAGGAGATGGCAGAAAAGGGCAAGACTTCTAATGTTGACCTTTTGAGAGCTTTATTCTGTGACCCAGGATGAGCCATTTAAACAGCAGGTCTTCGAATCGACTTCAAAATGATGATCATCTTTCTTTATTTCTGTTGTCTCACCGCAGAGCGGCGGAGATTAAGATAACCTCCGGAATTCATGAAAAGTGCTAGGAGAGTCACAGAGTGCAATGACGTGCGGTGAACACGTGCGCTGTTGAAAGCCTCAGCTCTCCATGCGCGGCTCTGTGATGTTTGTTTTCCACAGGATATTAGACGGGAGATACAAGTTAAATTCTTATTGTGGTGGATGTTATTTCCTAAGAGGAGTTGAAAGTGAATCCAGAATAGGCTTTTCATCGTTACATCGGTGCGTCTTAAGCTTTCCCCTCCATTCTCGCTCTCCTAAGGAGAGATTTTAGATTTTTTTTTTTCTTTTATTAATCCTTCCTCTTCACAAAATTAAATGGAGTAAGGTTTTGTCAGGTAGAAGGGAGCTTGGGAGGGCCACGAACCCTTGTAATATCTAAGATTATTTTGCCCCTCCCCAAACAATTTTCGCTCCTTTGGGGGTGATGCTGTCCTCATTGAGTGTGCCGGATTTATAGAAAGCTTTGTAAAGTCAGAGAATAAAGTGTCCACGTTGGGGTTTTAGGGCAGGTGTGGAAATCCTCCTTCCCCATGGCTGTATTTAGCTTTTGGTTTCATCTTAAAAGGCTCTCAGCAAGGTTTCTAAAATTTGCTTCTTGCTGTCCCTTGCAACAGCACATTTTGGGAAAGAGATTTGTCCCAGCCAGGGTGTCTTTATCAGGAGGACAGGTTGCTGCCGTACCCACGCCCTGGACTGTCTAACCTCACAGGACCTGCTGTCCGACCTAAGGTTTCCGCCGGTGGTTTTGGAGGAACGCAGGGCCTGGTGAGGGCGGGTCTGGATGTTTGGAGCCATGGGGCCACACTCTGCCCTCTGCATTGGCCGGTGGGCCCAGTGACAAGAGACCAGTGTTGACCACCAACCAGTAGAGACAGGGGATGGGCGAGCCTTTGGGGGGATGCAGGAACTTATGGGGTTTGTGGTTTGCCAGACTGGCACACGTTGAATGGGGTAGTAGTAAATAAGGGCCACTTGGCTGAGGAAACTGACATTTCATCTTTGGTCTTTTCTAATCTCATCTCCTCTCTCCCTCCAGGTTTACCTTCCCATTGGTTCTATTCTTCCTCTACCTTCATTCCTTCTTTCTCTATTATCTTCCTATTTTCCTCTCTGTGTCTTAATTTTGGTTCTTCCCAAAGCACACCTTGAGACAAGGATGTCAGTACCAGTAGTTTATTTTAGAGATGATCCCAGAAGCACCCGAGAGAGAGGGCTTGTGGATGGGCAAGTGTGGAAAGCCCGCGGAGAGTGGATTAATGAGCGGGCTCCTCACGAGGGGTACTGGAGCACAGTCCTGCCGGGGACCTTCCAAGGGACTGTGTGAAACACACCGGAACTACTCACGGGGGCAGGCGGAAGCTGTGATGTTTCTCTACCAACTGTCACTTCCGGGCGGCTCTGCCCCCATGGCCAGAAAATGCCCTTATACCAAGATGCAGGGCACCGTTGGTGTAAACGGGAGGTCTCTGAAGGCAGTGACTTTTGGGGAGCATCAAAGGGACGTGGCAGCTGATCGACACTGTTTGCCATGCTCTGTTCCTCTCTTTCTCTGACTCTTTACATCTTAACATCAAAATGGAGTACATATTTTGTTGGATTTATTGAAAATACACTTATATCTCTTATTACCAGTGTAAAAAATAGGTCAGCTGAATATTCCATTTCCCAACACTACTTATACGCATTTAAAAAAAATTATCTGAGGTCTTATGTGGGTGTGTCTCTGTGTGTGTGTATATATATATGTGTGTCACTGACCTCAAATGAAAAGCTGGTCTTCTTCTAAATTTAAGTACATTAGTTATATAATCTGAGATATCCAGCCCACAACTCCGTTTTTTTTCCCCTTTCCTGAGAATTGCCCCTATTTCCATGACACTGCCAGGTTGTCAGGGGCACCTTTTACCAAGGTCAGCCCTGCCTTTACCAAGGCAGCCATATTGAATTAAGCAGACCCAGAATTCTTAAACATTTCCCATATCATGCCCTCCCCCTACTTCAAACACCTGGATACTGGTGGACATGTCAATTATGAACCCAATTGTCTAAATTACCTTTGAAATACTAGACAAAATATTTGACAAAAATAACATAATGCTAATGATACTTCATTGAGAGTTTGATACCCGTGCTGTGGTAAATGTCTCACCACGTTACCTCATTTTATCATGAGAACTATGAGCTGCGCATCACAAGTCCCATTCTACAGCTTAGGAGATTTAGGCTTAGGAAGGCTGCTGCATAGCTTTGCCTAAGGTCACGGCCAGTAAGAGGTGGAGACGGGACTGGAACCCACATCTGCGGACTCCAGTCCATGTTCTCCCCCTTGCTGATTCCCAGCATTGCCACTGAAACTGTTCAGGAGCCTTCTGTGTGGTTTTCATTGCAGAGTGTTTTGTGACGTCCTCTTGTGGAACCTACCTGCCGCAGGTCCTGGGAGGTCTGTTTTTACCTTGTATTATCGATGTGAAAACTGAAGTTTGGAGAACTTGAATTTTCTTATTTTTGTATCCTTTCGAGGTATAACTTTAATCATGGTCATGAACATGTGTGTTTATATGGCACCAAAACAACTCGACGAAAAGGAAACGTCAGCCATGTGTTTTGTCTTTCTAGCACCAGAAATTCCTTTGATTGTGTATATTAGCTAAAGCTGAGGTAGAATCATTGGATAGTTAGTTGAATTTTTGGCTTTGCCTGGAAATTTTAGTATTGCACTAAACTTAAGTGCTACTAACTCCATCCCAACAAACAGACAGAAAGACACACACACACACACACACACACACACACACACACACACACACAGAGTCACAGCATTCTTGCATGGTAAATGCCATCTTCTTTACGTTTTAGCTCATACTCTCCGGCCTGGACATCTTCCCGTTTTGCACTATTGTGGCCTCCTAGATGTGCCTCATTAGAGTGTTTTTATATTGTTTTGTCCTTGTCTGGTTATGCGTCTCTTCTCCCCACTAGGCTGTGAGCACCGCCATGGCAGGGCCTGGAATAAGAGCCCTGCCTGTCCCTGACCCTCACGCAGGGCCTGGAATGAGACATTTGTGATGGTTTTAAAATGAAAACTGTGGATGCAGCGCTGAGGCCAGGGGAAAGATTCAGGTTCGATTTCAAGGCCTGTTTTGATGATGCTTGAACTTGCCTCTTCTTTTAATTCACAGATTCAGGTGTTGCCCGAGTTTAAGGCAACTCTCTACTGATCCAGTGCAGTGAGTTTGCATTCTGTCTATATCACTGAATTTCTAAAGGGGGTTGTCCTTGCACAGGTAAACTTCTCTCCGTGTAAACACATCGTCCTACCTTCCAGGATTGATGCAAGTAACATGTAGATAGTGATTTCGTCTCTACTATGTGCCAAGCATGGTGTGAGGCCTGTGGGAGCTTCTGGGGAAAACTCAGTACGATTCTTGCCCTCGAGGTAGCCCCAGGCTAATAGAAGGGAAGTCCCAAGACCAGAAAGAATGGCCTGGTAAAGCAAAATCAAGTGCTGTGGGGATACCAAGAGGGGTAGCATCTCCCATGGCTGCTGCTGGCTGGGTGGGGGCAGTCAGAGAGAGTTCTCGATGAAGAGCTGTTTGCGTCAGGCCTGGTAGGGTTGGATGTTCAAAATGAGAATGAGACTTTTAGACAGAAGGAGAGACCCAGACGTGCTAGGGGCAGAGTAAGGATGGGAAACACCATTTGCAAAGGGGAAAATTGGGAGGCAGGGATGGAAAACTAGTTTGCATAAACCAAATGGCTTTGATGGGGTAGAGATGGCTGGGGAAGCAGGTTGTCCTATCAACTGGCCCTCCTGGTGCCTTCAGGAAACAAGCCCGGAGCAGGGAGGAAAAGGCCCTGAGGAGCATCAGACTAGGGTAGGCAGACAAATATTTGGGTCCATCCCTTCTCCCAGCTTGCTGTGTGTCCTTCATAAAATCGCGTCCTCTCTCTGATCCATATATGCTTCCTTCATTTGTGGCTAAGAGGATGCCCATTCCTGACGTACTGACCATAGGTGTCATGACATTCAAAGCAGATGGTGGGTCTGAAATTATCTTGTGAACTGTAAGATTCCACATACATACAGGAAATCATTACTGTGGATATAGGGTATAGAAGATAGATTTAATCATACTCCCCTGCTCATGGCTGTCGTTGTTCTTATGGAGGAACGACTCAGTGTGTGTTGTGTGTGTGTTCGCGCGCGTGTGTGTGTGTTCGCGCGCGCGCGCGCGTGTGTGTGGTTGGAGGGTGCAAGTCTGTTGTCATGCTGCCTTCGCCCAGGACAAGCATGGCATGAAGGAGAGGTTTGTGCTGTCTGACCTGGGACCTTTTGCAAGGCTGGTATAAATCCTACATATGCCAGAGTCCAGCCCAGGGAGGGAAATTGCAAGGCTGAATACTAGTGGGTGGTGAGAGAGATACCTGCCAGAATGCATGTAGCCAGTTCACACTACGGGCAGGGCACTGGGTAGGGGAGGGGAATTAAAATATGAAGCCACTTACAAGTGTCTGAAAGCCACGTATGTAATTACGAGGTGTGTAATATGCTGCTAAGCTGAGGGGCCTGGAGTACGAGGACTTGAAACATGGCCTTTGTAGGTAGTGGCCGTGCTTAGCATTTATCCTAGAAGTATTTATTTATTTATTTTTTGCTTAAACATATAATTTGGTTTGCTTCAAACTCTGGGGTCACCCTCCAGCAGTATCGAGTCAGCTCTTCATCCCTGTAAGGTTTTATTCCATCAGGTTAGGGACAAATGCTGAAGCTTCAGTACAGTCTTTGAGGGTTCTCACTCCACAGGATAAGGGAGCCCTCGAAAAACAAAAGTCACCTTTTGGAAGAGTGGGCCGACAGACCCTGGAGAGCTTTCTACTTAACAAATTCTTATGGAGTATTAATGGGGGGTAACAGTTTAGGGATTCTATTCATATGAATCTGTGTAATTTTTAAGTGACCCTATGAAGTAGGTGCATTCATCTCCGTTTTACAGATAAGGAAACAGGCAGAGAAGTTGACTAACAAGGCAAGGTCTTTCGGATATGACTGGAACCTAGAAAGTCTGGCTCCAGGGTCTGCATTTTTAACCATTATGCTGTACTGCCTCTCTGTGGCTTTAAGCAAAGGGTGTCTTAACTGCAAATTAAATACTTGATTTTGATAACCATGGGTCTGTGATCGTTTCAGATTTCCGTGACCCCGGGCCCCTTGGGGCTTCTTTCCATTGTTGGGGATGGGCTGGCTGGCTGGCACCCTGCCCAGAATCCTGGAGGGACCCCACCATCTTGGCCTTCCTCACGTAGCTGGCAGGGGTCGTGGAGGCCAGTGGAGGACCTTTAGGGGTCATCTTCAGAAGCCTCCTGGCTCACCTTGCTCATCCTGGGCGCTGTACTGTATCTGCATCTTGCGTGCATATTAACGTGAGCTGATTTTCATGTCAAAGGCACACTGAAGACACTTAGGGCCACAAAGAGTCCTGTGCTTTTTGCTCTAAAGAGCTGTGGCTGGGATTCCGCTATCTTGTCATCGTCTGGGGGTGTGCCTGAGCTCTTCCCTTGCCCTCTGGGCTTAGGTATCTTTCTCTTTGAAATGAATGGGATGGGGGAAGAATCTTTGGGTTTCTTCTGGCTCTCAAATTCTGAGTCAGGAGAGTGCAGTGTTAATCATCCTGTAGGAGCCTGGCTGCCTGGGTTTGAATCCTGTCACCATCCCTGATGGCTGTGTGACCTTGGGCAAGTTACTCAGCCTCTCTGTGCCTCCGCTTCTCCAGCTGCAAATGGAACCATAACGGCATCTTGTCATAGAATTGTCATGAGGGTTGGGAGAGTGAACAGTGCCTGGCCCAGAGTAGGTGCCTTGCATTAGCTCTCATTAATGTTGTGTGACTATTAATTTTGCTTTCCTACATTGTCAACTTTGTTGTCTTTATGGCTACCATTTCTGAGTGGTGCTTGAGGGGCAGGCACTCACAATGGCTCTGCAAGGTCCTTTCGATTTAACTACAATTTCTGAGCCAGGAAAGAGGGGTTCGGTGACCTGCCTGAAGTGGCACAGCCCGTAAGCCACAGAGCTGGGATATGAGCTGGCCTTTTCTACCCAACCCCATAGCCGATGCCCTCACTGCCCCAGGTTTCCTTTCTTGTGGTGTCCCTTCCTGGCTCCCTTGTGAGGCCTTGTTTGGACTCAGGGTGTGGCTGAGCATGTCCTTGCAGAGACCAGTGCTCATCAGTAACTTGGAAAAAGCTGTTTGCCCACTGTCCTTAGTGCTGCTCCGCGGATGGATTTATGGCTGCCAAGGCCTCCTGGTGCTTGGGAGCTTCAGCTTTCTAATTTATTCTTCTCTAGATGTACCTGGGCTTTCATTCCAGCAGCCCCCTGCCTATGTGCTGGGTGGAGGGGAGCTGTGAACCCATACTGGCTGACCTACACTGTCTGGAAGGGAAGCCTGGGGCCTCCAGTCTCCTCAGCCAGCAGCCTCCTGCCCTCATCTCTGTCTCCTGGGAATAGGGGCCTCCTCTGGTCCCCACATACGAGCAGAGCCATGGTAAACTGGTGTGCCCCGCTGATAAACTGGATTCCAGCCCCGTCCAGCAGGCCTCCGGGGGCTGTGAAGGATTGTCTGTGCATTTGGAAGGGCCTTGTTAGTATTCTGGGCAGGCAGAGCTGTGGGCGGGGGACCCTGCTGGGCAGGGAGTTGGCCAGGAGTGGCAGAGACCCTCTGTCTAGAGGTTCTGGGAGGAGGAATGGGGAGCAGGGCTCCTGCCTGAGGATTAGGCCTCATTACCCTGAGCCACTTCCCTTGGAGCTGACTCCTCGGGAACTTTTCTGTGCTGTCACTCTGGGGATCACAGCCCTTCCTCACCACTGTTTAATGGCTTGGATCACCTAAGGAAGGAGTTTACAGACCTTGCCGTTTTGATAGTGTCAAGAAGAGAAGGCAAGTGAGCTGATCCTCTGTCTGTAGTCAGGTGGCAGGGTGAGGGGAGGGGAGAGAGAGGAAAAGAGAGTGACAGTCTGGAGGCTGGGAGGATCTTTGGGCATGGGGTGGAGGAGCCACACGGACAGACCCCACAGGGCCTACTGGCCTGAGTGCCAGAAACGTGCCGGTTGTGGCCCTGGGCCTTGGCTGTGACTGCAGGTCCTGAATTCTAACCCCGTCCAGCTACTAACTCTGACAGCGACTTAACCTCCACTCTTCTCAGTTCTGAGCCGTAAAGCTGAGCAATAATAATAGTGATTTACCTCCTTCTCAGAGCTGGTGGGGGAGATTACTAATGGCAGGTGATAGAGTAAAAGTACAAGGTGTCACTGGCTGCAAAACTGCCTGATAACAGGCCAGCTGGCCAGTGGGCCTAGAACTGGAGTCTCAGGTGCGTCAGCCAGCCTCCTGTTAGAATGGGCTCTATCTTTCCCGTGGAGAGGCAGCTGGTGTGGACACTGTCCCCAGGTGCTTCAGTGGGAGCAGGACTTTATCTCCAAATGCAGAGAGTGTGAGGGCGTGTCTGCGCCTCTCAGCTCTGTACCCTGAGCTCCTGAGCTCCCCGTGGAGCTGGCCCTGCTCCCACCCCGCAAGCTCTTTCGGGCTCTTGGGCATCTGCACACGCCGTAGCACTTGCTCGTATCACCTTCCGTCCTTAACTCCTGCCATCCCTCAGAATTCAGCCCCAACATCTTCCCCTTCTGGAAGTCTCCCCCATGACAAGCTCTCGTCTTCCTCCACATGTGGTGCACACTTCTCCTGGCCTTTTCACAGCCGGGCACACTGCCTGTCTGTCATGTTCATTCAACAAACGTGTATGAAGCACTTATGTGCCGACACTGTTCTAAATGCTGGAGAGGAAACCATGAACTAGATAAGACCTCAGGCAATAAACACCTGAACAGATAAATATGCAAAAGCAACAGGGTTGTGGAGAATTCTCGGAGGGAGAGGAACGGGATGAGGGAGACCGATGGGGACAGGGATCGTGTTGAATGTGGTGTTTGGGGAAGGCTTCCCTGAGGAAATGGCATTTAGGCTGAATCCTATGGATGAGAAAGAGGAAGGCTTGCAAAGAGCCCAGAGAACAGCGTTCCAGGAATGGGAACGGCAAGCAGGGGGGCCCTGTGGTGGGAGAACAGCTTTTTGTGTTCAAGGACTAGAGAGAAAGAACATCGTGGCTGGTATGTAATGGGTCGGTGGAGAGTGGTAAGGACTGGATAACCTGGACCTTGCAGATCATGGTTAGGAGTTCAGATTTCATTCATTAAGTGTGATGGGAAGCCATAAGAGCACTGAAGGAGGGAAATTATATGAACTGATATCATTTCCTAAGGAAATTTTGGCTGTTGTCTGGAAAATAGATTAGAGGGACATAAAAGAAATTGGATGACTGGCCCCAGAAGTGATTTAAAACACTGACCTGTAATGTGTGCGTGCATGTGGACGTGAGCGTGCATGTGTCTGTGCACAAGTCCTCATGTCGAATTCTGCAAGCTGGATTTTCTAAGATTCTTTTCTCTTTGGGGGAAAATAGTCAGTATTAGCGAAAGCTCTACAAGTTTTTGGGAGATTTGGAAGTCATGGTTAGAAACAGCCCAAGACACCTGAAAACTTGACTGAATGTTTGGAAGACCTTCAAAATACACAAATCGTAAAGGTGAAGTAAACTTTTGAGCATTTAAGACTCACCTGCCCTGATATCTCAACAGAGATTTGCATATTGTGTGAGTTGGAAAAGGTACAGGAGTTTAGTCTTTATAAGAAGTATAAAGCAAAAGAGTCCTGCCCACCAAGCTCTCTTCCGAGATACAGCACTTTTTCCTTTTATTGTTTGTTTTATTTATTTATTTATTTTTTAATAAATAACACATGCTCATGATGTAAAATTAAAAAGAGAAAATGTACTAATGTTTCTTACTGAGCACAAACACTATTAGCACTTGGTTTGTTGCCATCCCTTCTTGTGTATAGGTTTATTTTTTTAAGTACAGTATAATTATTGTGTGTGTGCATGTGTGTGTGTGTGTGTGTGTATGTGTGTAAAATTTTGTAAGCTGATTTCCTTTCCACAACATTGTAAAGCGTGTACTCATTGTATTAGTCAGGATGGGCTAGGTGAGGCTCCAGTAACAAGTAATCCCCAGGTCTCAGTGGCTTTAAACAACAAAAATTTGTTTCTCTTTCACTCTCATGTCTATTAGGGTAGATTGGAGCCTCGGTGCTGACTCTTCTTGGCAACTCATGGGAATGGAACAACTGTTATTTGCAATGTTGTTTACTATAGCAGATGGAAAGAAAGCTCTGGAGTGCCTCGAATCAGCATTTAAATGTCATGAATGGAAGTGGGATATCACTTTCACTCCAGTTCATTAGCCGGAACTAATCACGTGGTCCCACTCAATCACAGAGGGGCCAAAGGTGCAACTCCATCATATGCTGTGAAAGCTGAGATCCAAAAATATTTGGTGAGCAGTGCTAATGTCTACATACTATCTGTGTCTCTCATTTACACAGCCATTATTACAAACTATTGCATGCACATGGAAAACACAATTCTAAATGGTACACTGTGTATTTCTCATTTTCTGCCCTGTGACTTTTGTATTGCTGCATCTGGGAAGCCTGCTGCTCAGCCATTCTGATACATATACGTACATGGACATGCCAGGCCCCTGGGGTAGCCCTCGATTCATGGGGGATGGAAGCCAATGGGTCCATATTCCCATCTTCCTTCGGCAGGTAGATAATTCTCAGAGAGTCCCTAGTGGGATGGAGTCTGGGCTGTTCCAGCGGTGATCAGCTCTCTGCGATTAGAACTGGGCCCCTCAGAAGTTCTAGGCACCGAGGCTGGATGAACTTGGTTTCTTTACTAGTCCATCAATTGCTAGAATCATGGCATGTTATATTTTGAATGTGTTGGAATCTGACTTTCTTGTATGGCTTTTTCTTTGCTAATTGCCTTTCATTTTTCTTGTTGGTGGAAGAAGCAGATGCCTTCTTCACCGAGTCCCTTCCCTACTACCTCCCAGTTGTTCGATCACACCCTTTGCGAAGTACTCTAATCCGGTGCATTCTACCTTCCTCATGGGCCTGCAGCTCTGCTGTCTTCTGGGTTATTGCTTCTTGCTCTCCTGGAATTGTCTTTCTCGGATTCCCTTTTTTCTTGTATTCCTTTTCTTTTTGTTTCACTGTATTTCTAATCAGCCTTTTGTAAATGGATAGATATATGGAAAACATTTTGTTCTTGAAGACTGACAAAATTTTTTTTTTAACCTTCACACTGAGAGAGGTGCGATGTATGAGTAGAGTGAGTGAGTGTGTGTGTAAAAGCGCCAGGTGTGTGTGTGTGTGTGTGTGTGACTTGGAAATTTAGAGACAAATTAATTTCCTCCTTGACATTTTAAAACATGTTCAGTTGTCCTCTACTATTCGGTATTGCTAATTAGCTCAACGCATGAGATTCTCATTCCTTTGCGGGTAGTCTGTTTTGTTTTGTCTACATACCTCCTTCCCTAACATACATGCCCCTGGAAGGCTTTAGGATGTTTTCTTTATGGTATTTCTCATTGATCCTATCTGACACTTGATGGGCCCTTTTAATCTTATTTATTTCGTCAAGTCTGTGAAGTTAATTGTTAACTTTTGTGATTATTTCTTTCCATTTTTTTTTATTATCTCTCTAGGAACTCCTAGTATATGGATATTTACTTCATAAAATGGACTTCCGTGACTCTCACTTTGTTATTCATTTTGCAAATATTTCTCTTTGCTCTAATTTCTGAGAGGGTTCCTTAAAATTTTCTCTCAGTTTTTCTATTAGTTTTTTTGGTTTGTTTTAGCAGGCATCTTCTTAATTTTCATAAACTCATTTCCTTTGGTTCTTTGATTTTTTTTTTAAATAGCCACCTGTTTTATCTTATTTTATGTGTATAATTATCTTTTTTGATATCTTGGAAGATATGAAGGATCCTTTGAAAGTTCTTGTCTGTTTCTGGGTTATCTCTATTTTCCTTGGAATCAGTTCTGTTCATTCGGCTCACTCCTTTCTTTGGTATTGTTTTTCTCCCCCAAGCGTTTGATGATTTGGGTGGTTCATTCATCCTAGGAATGCAAGACCGGGTTGACTGATAGCTGCAGGTAGCTGCAGTGGTGTTGGCTGTCCACCACCAAGGACATGGGCAGCTGAGATGATTGGCAGGCTTCACTTGGACGTTTATGGAACAAAAGCAGACAAGTCATATCACCACATTCCCCTGATACCTAGCCTAAGGGGAACCTATTCTGGGCTCATAATTTATACTCTGGAAGCATAAACACCTTCTGGGAAGATTGTTAAGTGTCCTTAGAAATTGCATCTCCTGGTTCAGCTCGGAAAAACTCATTTGCTGTTTGTGGGAGAAGAGGCAAGGGATGATGGGTGGGTAGATCGGGGGAAGCCAACACATGCAACCTTCCTGCAGACGGTTTTCACTCATTCCTTTCCTTCCTCCCACTCCTGACATCTGCATCTACTCTTCCTAGGGCTTCCATGATGGAAGCAGCTTCTCCTTTCTTATTAGTCTAGTTCCTTTTTCCTTTCCTTGTCTCCCAGTTCTGCTACCACCCTGTCTTTTCTTTTTTATAAGTCACCGTAAGTCTACCGTGGTTTTATGACGTTGTCCCGCTTATTCTTATTTAGTGTAACATCGGTGAGTTTTGGGGAGAGGCGGGGAGGTGGACACATATCTTCAGCTGACCTTCACAAACCATTCATTGTGATGGTATAGATCCCCACAGATTTATATTAGCAATGCCTGGTTGTTGGTTATTTAATTTTTTTTTTTCTGATTTTCTCCTCCCAAACCATGAGGAACATCTTTATGTATGAAATTTTTCAACGATTGATCATTATTTTTAGGGGACTGATCACCAGGGATGGAATAAGGTTAAATGTTATGGTAAAGAGAACAGTTCACAATCTCACTGTGCCACTTCCTAGCCAATAGTTTTGAGCAAGTTGCTCAGCATCTCTGAGCCTTATTTCCTCACTTACTGGTTGGGGATAATAGTAGTCTTATCTCCTAGGACTGGACACATGAATTAAAATCAATAAGGAAAGTAATGTGTATTTCATGGCATTTGTCCCTTACATATACTTTCAATTAACAACATTTGTTATTATTATTATTGGTATCCACTATTTAATCCTTATAGTAGGGAGGGATTAGTAACTCTCTTCTCTGGATGAGGAAAATCAGACTTTCTCAAGTCATTGCTCTCATCTTCCTGCCTGGATACTTGCATGTGAGGGAGAGAAAGAGTTGTTCCGAGAAAGAGAATCTAGACCCATTCAACATGAGATGTTCTTTCTCTAGATTATTATTCAGAGGTGAAAATTTTGTCAGGTGAGATAATTGGAAAGTCTTCCAAACCTACTGGTCCCAAACTAAGTGCCTGGATTTTGGGGATGGCATGGGTTGAGCAGAATGAGTGCCTGGTTTGAACACTTCAGGCATCAAGCGTTGTTTGGGTGACCTTGCTAAGGAGTATCTAGAGGATGATAAGGCCGGAGTTAAAGGGCCAAAAGGAGGAATTTGAATTCAGCACCCTCTTGGCTCAGAGTCTGTACTTTCTGGCTGACTGTGGAGGCATCGAATCACTCCTCACGATGAAACCTGGTGTAGTCACCAGAGGGTACTCAGTACATATTTGCAGAATGTGAAGGTGCTAGAGTGAGTATGTGAGGGTGGTAATGAGGACGCTAGAATGAGACATTCTGTTGGGTGGGTGGCAGCAAAGCTCCTGGCTACCCCTGCCAAGAACCTCAATCTCATTCTGGTGACCTGAGAAGGGCATACAAAGAATCATCCGAGTGGGCTTCTCCTGACTGTCCATTTATCAGAATACACATTTCCTTTCCAGAGTTACCGTAGGTTCCTGATCACTCATGCAGAAAATGCTGCCTTTGCCCGCAGCATTTTTTGAAGTTCTACTATTGGAAATGTTTCAGAGCCAGTTTTATACGTGCACGCGCACGCGCGCGCGCACACACACACACACACGCACGCACATGCACACACACACTCTCTCTCACACACACACACACACACAAAGTAAAATAATCTGTCATTTCTTGCCCAGTGGGATTGTCTTATTTTTAAACTAAACTAGTATTATCCAAGTTAACTGCTGATCATATTGCAGTTCAGGTGAGTTTAACTAGTAGGATTTGTGCCCTTGCTGTGCTGGGGTCACCAAGTTCCATGGGCTAGAGTTTGTATCCTTGAGTAAAAGCGCATGGGTTAGAACATTGCTTTTTGAAAGCATTGCCCCCCACCCAACAGGAAGATTTGTCTTATCTTTAATATGTGAAGAAAAAGCTTTCAGGCTGCTCAGGAGGCCCCCTGAAAAGGAGTTTCAGACTCGTGAACAATGAGAAAGAGCCAGCCTCCATTTGGATGTTCCAGTTCTACTTTAGTTAAAAAACAAAATCAATGCAGCAACATGGATAGCTCTTAAAGATAGTATTAAGTGAAGGAGTCAGACTCAGAAGCTCTGTACTGTTTGATTCCATTCATATGACATTCTGGAAAAGAGAAAAATGTTGGAATAGAAATTAGATTCTTGGTTCCCAAGGACTAGAGGGAGGAGTAGAGACTCATTACAGAGGGGCATGAAGGAATTTTAGGGGAACGATCAAAATATGCTATATCTTGATGGTTACCTGATTGCATAAATATGTCAAAATTCACAGAACCTTACACCTGTAAAGGGTGAATTTTGCTATATGCAATGAACCTGGAATAAGCACATCTCCGATACCCAGTACCAGTTCTGGTGGCATTTACCTACATTTACTGTTAGAAGAGCAATTCTTTTTAGCTTAGAACAGAAGGATTAGTAAGCTCTAAGCCTGCCGGATTTTATTGAATAACTTTGTATTGATGAGACAACCTAGAGTCATGGTCCTTGTTCACAAATTTAAAGTGTTTTCAGTCATTCTGAATCCTCAAAGGAAGATTATGGTTTTAAGGTTGAATGTACTTTATTATTTTTTTGGTCTTTTGGAAATTAGTAATTCATGCTTGGTGGCTTGGATGGCTCCCTATTACTGAGTGCAAATTATTCATCAGGCCAAAAGCACAGTCCCCTCTAGCTGAAGGTTTTGCTTCAGCTCTTGATGTTAAAGTCTTTTCTGAAATTATTCAACAAAGTATGAGCTTTAGCATAAAATGGTGGTATATAATGTACGGTTAAATTATTTTTTCATCAAATGTTACATTCCTGGGAGGATATAAGGCTTATAAGTGCCATGTTATGGTGTAGAGTAAACATGGCTCTAGTGGCATTTTTTGGGGAATAGTTTCTAGTTTTGGACAAATTGAATTAGAGTGCCCTTACCTGGCTGTCTTTGGACTTACAGTTGCCTAAAGCATCCATTTAAGGCAAGGTAGCTGCCTTTCTATGGATGTCTGGACGGAGGCAAGAAATTGGGTGGTGACCAGGTGTGAAGAGCAGGGAGAGAAGCAGAAGCATGTGAGAGAGAACTGGGTGCAGAGAAGAGGAGCTTTACCCTTGGTCTTGTGTCTTCAATACTTGTCTTGGGGCATCTTGTCATTCTGGGACCTCTGGGTTCTATATTCAACTGACACCCCAAACTGGTAGGTGATTTTTTCCCGAGAAGTGTCTTTCATCTTGCAGCTAGAAAAATAAAGATTTCTTTTCCAAACTCCTACAGACCCTCTGTGTTTGTCCTTTAGAATTGTTAATGCCCTGTACTTTGAAAAGTACAAGATTTATTATTAGATTGTAAACTCAACAGAGGTGCAGCAAGGTGCCTTACGCATAGTTGTGCTCACTTACTGCTTATTGGATGGATAACTTCAGCAAGATTTCTCATTTATGTGCTAACCAGGTAGCATTTACAATTATGTTTGATGAGGTGGCCTTTGGGATTGATCACTAGTTAACTTGAATACTATGCGTCTTGTGGAGTTTGGTGTAAGAGCCAAAAGTATCATCTGAAGATGGCCATGTTTACAATTTTGGTGTACTTCCTTCTAATATTTGTTTTTTTTTGTTCCCCCCTTAACTTTATTAAGATCATAGAACACGGACACAATTTTCATATACTCATGGAAGTGGCTATTTTTTTTTGTATTTTTATTACAACAATAATAAATGTACCCACTAGAATGAATATAATAAAAATATATATAATAATAAGTGTTGGCAAAGATAAGGAGAAACTGGAACCCTCATATGTAGCTGGTGGGTATGTAAAATGGTAGAGCCACTTTGGAAAAACAGTCTAGCCGTTTCTTATAAAAGTTAAACATCAATTTATTATATGACTCAGCAACTCCACTTTTAGGTAGCCGCACAAGAGAAATGAAACCTATGGCCACAGAAAGGCTTGTGTGAAAGTGTTCCTGGGAACATGATCCAAAACAAAAAGGATCATTTAAATTTTTAGAAACTGGGAAGTGGATCGACAAAATGTAGCACATCCTTACACTATGCTGCTGCTCAGCAATACAATATACTGATGCAATAACATGGATGAACCACAAAGACATGATGCTAAGTGACAGAAGCCAGGCAGAAGAGCCCACATGTCAGATGACTGCATTTAGATGACATGCTTAGGAAACAGCCGATCAGTGGAGACAGCACGTAGATTAGTGATTGTCTGGGACTGCAGTTGGGAACAGGGTCTGACTGGAAAGCGGTATGAGGATTCTTTTTGGGGTGATGGAAATATTTAAAACTATAGTGTAGTGGTGCTTGCACAACTCTGTAGACAGAATCATAATCATTATATCATACACTTGAAATGGGTGAATTTTATGGTAAGTTTTACCTCAATGAAGCTATTAAGTAAGAATATTCATTGAAGTGCTGTTTTTAATTACCCTACCAACAATAATGATAAACAAAGAGGAGAATTATGATTCTAGTCAATGTGATAAACAAAGCCCGGTCTGCTCATGATACTGGATATGCTAGAAAAAACAGGGGCGGGGTCCCATAACTGACCTGGAACTAAATTTCCAGACAATGCTAACATAAGAAATGAAGTGTGTGTGGGTATGGTGAAAGATCAGAGGTAGGAGAAAGAAGAACTGTGCGGAGGACATGATCACGTATAATCTTTAGATATTAAGAGGAAAAAACAAGTATAACTATGGGTCTTCATAAGTTAGCGACAATCAAGAAAATAATAAAAAATATGTTTTACAACTTCCAAACTAGCAGTAGGAAAAAGATAAAGAAAACTAAATCGAGTCAGCAAGAGATAGGAAACTAGAAAGAAAAAAGCACAGTAAATAAAAAACACAAAATAAGATGAAGAAATCAGTCCTACAATATTAGTAATTATAGTATAAATGGGTTAATCTCACTGATTAAGACAAAGGAACTCTTAGGCTGGGTTACAAAAAGGATCCAGCAATATATGGTTTTAAAGGAGTCACATAAACAAAAGCACAGAGCAAGGTTGAAAATACAGGGATCAAAATGGCATTCCAAGAAAATAAAGTAACGCTAGGATAGCAATTTTAGTATCAGATGAAGTAGAATTTAAGGTGAACAACATGAAAAGAGATGAGAAATGATGATTTATTCTGGAAATGCCACAATACCACAATATTCCAAGAAGATATAATGATCATGTACAAATATAACCAATACAACCTCAAACTATATAAAGAAATAATTGGCAAAATTATAGTAATACAATAGCTAAATCTACCATTATAGATAGGCATTTTAATGTATTCTTCTTGGAAACAGATCAGTCAAAAATAAGCAAGACTATACAAGATTTGGATAACATAATTAATAAGTTTTCACCCAGAAAACACTCAATGTGTATTACTTTTGAGCACACATGGAATTTTCACAAACATGGCTGATATCACAAATCAGAAAATCAGTCTCAGATTTCTAAGAATTAACATCATTCAGACCATATTCTCTGATCTAATGAAGACAGAATGATTGAAATAACAAAATAGGGTAGAATTCAATAAAAGAGGGGTGGAAAAAATAGCAACAATTCAAAAAACCAAATATTCTTTGAAAAAATTGGAAATATGGACAAGTCTCTAGTGAGACTCATCAAGATAGAAAAAGAAGGTGCGTAAAAAATAACTACATGTATAGAAGCAACTTAGATAGCATAAGTGAATTGAGTGAACAACTGTAGACCAATAAATGTGAAATAGCATATGAAATGAATAGGTTCATGGAAGAAAATATGAGATTTCAAATTTGACCAGTTGATAAATGGAAAACTTGAGTAGAACAATCACTGCTGTAAATTGAAATAGTGGTGAAAACTTCCTCCTCCTCCAGAAATCATACAGCCCACACAGTTTCGTATGAATATATAGTCCCTGCCTTGTACAAGTTGTTCCAGAGACTTCTAAAAAGGGGAAAGCTGCTCTTGTTGCTTTCTGAAGCTTAATACCAAATTTATATCCTCACTATCAAAACTGAATGAAGATAGCACCAGTGAAGGGAAATTATAAGTCAGTTTCAGTTAAAATCTGAAATAAAATGTTAACAATCTAAATCCAGTATCAGATTAAAAAATCATAGATAGTTGGATTTTTCCTGGAAATGCAAGGGTAGTGTATTAGGGTAACATTAGCTGCTCTAAAATAAGCTCCTTTACATACAGAGTTTTATTTCTTGCTCACAAATAAAGCAGGTTGGCAGGTGGCCCATGTAGTGATTCAAGGATCCAGGCTTTTTCTTTTTTTTTCCCTCTTTTTTTAAATTTTTAGTTTTCAATTAGAGTCGACGTTCAATATTATTTTATATTAATTTTGGGTGTACAGCATAGTGGTTAGACATTTATATAATTTATGAATCGATCCTCCTGATTAATACCCACCTGGCATTATACATAGCTATTACAATATTATTGACTATATTTCTTATGCTATACTCTACATCCCCGTGACTATTTTATGACTACCAATTTGTGCCCCTTACATTTCACTTTTTTCACCCAGCCCCCCAATTCTCCTCCCATCTGGCAATCACCAGTTTGTTCTCTGTATCTGTGAGTCTGTTTTCATTTTGTTTGTTCATTAATTTTGTTATTTAGATTCCACATATAAGTGAAATCATATGGTATTTGTCTTTCTCTGTTTGACTTATTTCACTTACTATAATAACCTCTAGATCCATCCATGTTGTTGCAAATGGTAAGATTTCATTTTTTATGGCTGAGTAATATTCCATTGTATATATTTTTACAACTTCTTTGGATAATCGTTTATTGATGGACACTTAGGTTGCTTCCATATCTTGGCTGTTGTAAATAGTGCTGCAGTGAACATAGGGGTGCATATATCTTTTCGAATTATTGTTTTAGTTTTCTTGATATAAATACCCAGAAGTGCAATTGCTGTGTCATAAAGTAGTTCTATTTTTAATTTTTTGAAGAACCTCCAAACTGTTTTCCATAGTGGCTGTAGCAATTTGCAGTCCCCCAAGCAGTGCACCTTCTCTATAAGGCTCCTTCCATCTTGTAGTTTAGCTACTCACTAAGGCCCCAGAGTCCCAAGAGAGAATGTACAGAATCTATAAGAGCTCTCACGAGGGTGGCACCATAGTGTAGTGATTAGCACATCTGCTTTACATGCAGAAGGTCTTGGGTTCGCGCCCCAGGTGGAGCCACGGACCATACCCTGGGTCCGCCAGGCCCCGGGGGCACCAGGCCCCGGGTGCACACCGCGAGCATGTGGGAGGGGACATCCCACCTTCAGAGATCCAGTTCTTAAAAGAAAAGGGAAACATCTATAGGTCAGGGGTGGAAGTGGGGGTGGAGGAATTTAAGAGGGGGAAGAAAAGAGCTCTTGGCCTTTAAGTGACACATGGCATTTCTGCTCACATTCTATTGATGAGAACTAGTCCTATGGCCATACCTGCATTCTGGTAAGTGTAGTTCCAGGCTGGACAGCCAACTCCCAGTGACAATGCCCCACTATGGAAGGAGTGACACTAATTTTCCTGATTGGGCAGCTAATATCTGCTACAGATCTGACCTCGGAAAACCTATCAATGTAAATAATTACATTAACATTTTAAAGGAGAATAACCATGTAATGATCTCAAAGGACGTAGAAAAAGGCACCTATTTATGACAAAAGCCCTGAGGAAAAAATAGGAACAGATGGCATATCAATCACCTCTTCCTAGGTTATGCTGTAGTAACAAACAACCCCAAATGTCAGTGGCTTCTGACAGCATAGTTTGATTTCTGGTTCATGTTTAATGTTAGCTGTAAGCTGGCTGTGTCTTTGCTGCCTGTATTTTTCATTCTGGAACCCCAGCTGCAGGGGCAGCCACTATCTGGGATGTGGTGATCTAGTAACAGGAAAATTGCTGTGGATCACCAGACGATGTGGCATATGCCACCTCCTTTCATAATCTATTGGCCATAGGAAGTCACATGGCCAAGCATAATGTCAGTTTAGTAGAATCTATAGTTCGTCCAAAAGAAGAGGCCCTGTGGAGATGGGCCAGGTAGAGAGAGGCCGCAAATAATCTGGAACAGCAGTACAATCTGTTATGGAAAGGAAAGCCCTAACCAGATAAAGGTTTTCCTCCAAAAGCCTATTGCAAACATTAACCATAATGTTTGCAATAGGCTTTTGGAGGAAATTTTAGAAACATTTTTTTTCAAGGTTAGAAAGAAGTAAGGATACCCATGATTATTACATGTGGCATATGCCACCTACTCAAAGAGTGCATAATATTTACCTGGAGAAACTCTAAAAGGCACGGAAGAAGGCCTATATAAGTGGAGAGGTATACTATGTTTATGGATAGGAAAGAAGACTTAATATTGTCAAGATGTCATTCAATTCAAGTTAAAATTTATAAGGTTAATGTCGATACAGTAATATCGCAGCATTTCCAGAGGTGATTGGTCAAACAGATCTTCACATTTGTCTGGGAAGAAAAATACTCATTAATAGCTAGTTAAAGGACAATAACAGAAACTGTGGCGATTTGTCCTACTATCTTTAAGGTGACTGTGGCATCTGAGAGTCAATTGCTTGGACATTCTGTGAATGATTGCAAGTGACATTCTAGTTCACTGATTTCCAAGTCTGCTTCATTTATGAGAAATTTATCTCTTACAGTGAATAATACCCTGATCTCTAAGCATTATTTGAATGTTTACTTTGTGCCAGGCATTGGGGAAATAAAGAGAATAAGGTTTGGATTCTGCCTTCTAGGAGTTCACAGTTCAGGAGGTAAGGCAGAACACAAATGCTGCTTCGCATGATTAGTTCTAGGCTAATGGTCGATGAGAGGGAGAGGGACAGGGAGAGGGAGAGAAGGAAGCTCTGAGCAAGAAACTAGAGATGGCAGTCGTGCTTAAGAAGTGACTCTTAATTTCTAGGGGAGGTCTGCGTTCATAGTGTACAAAAATGGCATAAAGTGAAAAATGGGCCCAGAACAGAACTACAGAGCACTCCGCAATGATGGAAATATGACGGGGAAGAATGTATATGTATGTATGTCTGGTGCTAGCAGCAGGATGGCGAGAGAGCTGCCAGTGAGAAGAGCAGCTTCCGTTCGATCATTTAGAATTGTAGTTTATTTCCTGATTGTTGGCTCTGCCTTTTCTGTGCCACTCAAACTTTATTGGGAAATGGATTCTCTTGCCAAAAGAGTGTGATTAATCCTGCAACTGGGTGTGGGCTTAACAACAGATTGATAGTTGCGTTTTTAAAGGGGCAGCCTGCTTACAGATTATGTCACCATGGTGTGTTGCGTTTATCATCCCTAAGTGCAAGGGGCCTGTTTTCAGTCAGATTTCATTCCTTTTCACGGGGCATTTGTCGTTCACTGCTTCCCCACCCCCTGCCACCTTGCATTTGCTACTTGACTTTAGAGAGGGAATGTGCATGAAACAGGAGCCGTCATACCAAATTTTATGTATGGGTAGCATTGTCTGCAAGTGACGGGGTGACCACCACTGGACACAGTTTCCTAGGTACTAGAAATGAGATCGGAGTATTAGAGACAAGCCACGATCTAGGTTTAATTCCTCATCTAAACAGGCCCCAGACTCATTTATTCAGGGCTTCCCTAGGGATCACTTTCAGGTATTGGCTTTCTGACTAAGTCCACAAGACACTGGTGCTAAAACCAGATGCTGAACTTGTTAATTCATAGTGACAAATATAACTGTTCGGAAGACTAAAAGTCTTATTCATTTATTCATTTGTGTAACGAAGATTGTTGAGCATTTACTGTATGCTTCAGCTTAGCTAAGAAGATACGGTGGCCACTAATTAGGCCACAGAATAGGGGTTGTGAATGGGGAGGAACAGTCCAGGAAGAGAGAACAGTGTGAGCAAAGGCCCTGAGGTCCACTGCCTATTACATTCTTACTTCCTTAGGCTTCTCCACACCAAAAACCAACATGGGTAAGACTCGTGCTTGGAGCCATCAAAAAAGATACTGGCAGATAGAATCCTCCAGTATCTTTCCCCTCTGCATATGCTCAGAGGTGGCCGGGAAAGGTAATGGGAGTGGGCGAGTTTTAGAATGCTTGTGTGGATTGAGCGTGACCTCCTCCACTTTAGTTGGAACTCATACTTCCTGATGTCTTCTGGACCTTCTGAAAGCTGGACTCAAAGTTTCAACAAAGGGATCCCTCTTGTACAGTGAGGGGGTTTTGCTGATATGGGTACCATGCGCAGTCCCGAGTGGGTATTTGCAATGAAATTGTGATCCAAACCACTAGGTCCAGGCCACCTAGACCATGAACGTTGACTCCCATCATATGGGAGGCAGTGTGATATAGTAGGAGAGGACTTGGGCTCTGTCATCTCTGCTGGGGTTGAACTTCTGCCTCCATCACTTAATGAGCAGTGCAGCTGTTCTCCTGTCTGACAAATGGGGTAAATAATAATACATGCCATCTCGTTGAGAAGATTAAGTAAGATAATGCACATAAAGCATTTGGCACTACTCCCCAGAGTAAGCATTTTGTACTGTTGGTTGTGATTGCTGTTATTATTTTTCACTCCTTTTCTTCATTAAGAAAAATCCTGCTGAACCTTACCATTAATTGAGTGAAGATGGAATAAAAAGGTGGGCTGGTCCAGATCAGGCTGGCACTGGTAATCATGCTTGGCGTTCTGAAGCTCATCCTCGGGCAGTGGGAATTCAGCCCATGTTTTGCAGGCAGGAGTTGATGTGGTCCCATTTGTGGGTTGGGACCACCCCTCTGGGGAGACAGGAAGAAGGATCGGAGTACCTTTTGGAGGCTGGTTGGAACTCTAGCTGAGATGTGCAGAGGGCCTGAGTGAAGCTTATGGCTTGAGGAGGAGAGGAGAGAAAGGGATGGTGTTTAGAAATGCTTAGGAGGTGTGGTCTTGGAGACTCATGGGAAATTGTGGGAGGTAAGGGAGAGAGGAATCAAAACTGTCCCCAGGACCTGGATCTCAGGCGACCAGAGAGACGATGACACCGTCACAGATGAAGGGATAAGTGTGTGTGGAGGGGCGGTGACAGATGTGGTGGATTTTTGCCTCCTCTTCGTCTCAACTAGCAGGTAACTCTGGGAGTCTGGGGTTGGAATGCACCCCGTGGGATCTTTTTTGGGGACCCGAGAAGAATCTCGAGAATATTTTCTCTCTCCTCCAATTAAGGACCACATATCTACAGTAAAAGGTCAGCTGAAGACCCCATCAAAGTAAAAAGCAGGCTCATTAGTCTTCTTTCCTGAAAGTATTTGTTTTTTTTTTTGTTTCATTTGGTTTGCATTCGGAATTAAGGAGACAGAGACGAAATCCTATTAACTACATTGCACGGTAACATTTTATTTTAATTTCATGTTGTGCATAGTTAAGACTTATGTTATTTCAGGTGGATCAGAGAATGTGGTGCTAGACTCGGGGAATCTTAACACCGGACCCTGCAAATCATGAGGAAAATGGGAAGGTAGGGCTTTCATTAGAAAAACGAGAGGGAAAGACATGCACAGGAAAAAAAGGCGTTATGTGCCCACCCAACAGGAATTACTAAATTTATACCCCGTTGTCACTGTTAGGTTATAAAAACCCTCAGTTATTGTCTTTTCCCAATTACAACAGTGGAAATGATTTTTAAATAGGAGATGTAAGAACTCTGACAGACAGGGATGTTTAGAAAACTTGCTGAGATGAAATTAAGCCTCTGGACAGAGGTTCTTCAACTCTGGAATACGGAGGATTCTGGAGTCCTGGTGAGTGAAAAAGGGGATTTGACTTTCTGAGTCCCGATGACTCACATTTCTTGCTTGGAAAGTGAGCATAAAGCTCTCATCACTGCTCTCTGCAAAGGCTTGTGGAATTCTAACAGTGCGCACACCTGTTCTGTAAGCAGTTTAGATCCTGCACATTTATTTTTCTTCCACCTTCGAAGACGTGCTTTCCATTTCAGATTTTATTTGCTATCGGTCTTCCTTGGGTCCATATAGAGGTAGCCCACCGTGTGGTTGTAGATTAGTCCGGGGAATGGCCCAAGCGGCCTGGCCAAAGTCAGGGAGGATTCATTCTGATGTTACCTTTCAGCTGAGGAGTTCAGGTGAAACAAGAATGATTTCCGGTTGGGCAGCACTTTTCACTTGGGAGCCTGCCGGGCGCCTCCGCACAGGGATCTCAGCTTTATCATAGAGATGCAGCAGCCTGTGGGATGGAACCTGACAAATGTTTATTAGAGCATAGCCTGGCAGCGTAACGAATCGCAATAGAAGAAATGTGACCAGCCGTCCTGCCTTTTGCGAGCCCCCACTGCCTCCCAGTCCTCTGCTGAGCTCCCAACATCTGGGTGTGTGTCTCCACAGAATAGCACTCTTCATGGTGCCAGGCAGCTCGGGAAAGACAGAGTGGGCCATATGTACTTGAAACGACGCCATCCAAGTTACCTTCTAAAATATACATGTTCTTTCAGCTTAGGGATGCTCATACTTTGGTGAGGAATCCCATTAGGGCTCGTAGTTCTTAAAACTTTCGTTTAATTAGGCAGTGGTGTTATGATGCTGATACATCTCTGTTGTTTAGTGCTAAGAAGCTGGACAACAGCCTGGAGAAAAACAAAATACTGTTCATTAAAGGCTGCGAGTTTATCTTCTGCATCCACGTGGGGCTCTCTCCAGAGGCTCTTCGCCGGGAATAAGACTGAGAAATAGCTCTGGGCAGGAGCAGAGTGAGATGTGCGCTTTCAAAGTGGGGGTCAGCACACCCTTTCTGGAAAGCTTTGGCTCTGTGGGTGGAAGCTTGGTAGTGAGGGCATGTTGCCTCACTACCAAGTGGCGGAAGACAACAAGGAAGGATGAATGCCGTTCTTCCATTTTTTTTGGACAGCCTCGTGTTTGACCTAAACACTTAGCTACTTGATTATATGGAAGCCTAGCATTGCAAGCCCCAATTAGAAATCTAGTCCAACCCTCTCATTTTACAGATGGAAACACAAAGCTCTAGAAAGTTCTGAGAGTGACTTCGCTAAGGTTCTGTGGAAATGTGGAAAGAGGATTGACTTTAGGATCAAATGTGGGCTCTGCCTCTGAATAAATGTGTGACTTGGAGCAAGGACCTGAATAAAAGTTTGAATAGAGTCGCAAACCTTGTCGTGGTGTTCTGCTGAGGATTACAGAGGATATTTCTTCAGCGTTATTTTCTTTCCTGCAGCCTGGAGTCGAATGGTGGACGTACAGCGCTTCGGAAGTACAGTATACGGATTGCCAACAAGTCGATCAGTTTTATTTTCTCTGATTTAGTGGCTCAGATTGCTGGGGATACAAACCACAGAGAAACATATCTTTTACACTGAAAAAGAACATATGGTCATTAACAGACGTTAAAGAATTTCATTTAGTTTTTACTTTTATTTAGCAGTGTAATATAAAGCAATCCTTTAAGGGTGTTGGCAGGTTTTTATTAAAAGAAAATGGTCAGGTCAATGATATGATAGTCACGTACGTATACTCCTGTGGAATTTCTAAACCTTTTTTTTCATGACCCTCACCCCGCCAGGAATCTTTTAGGCACTTTTTCTTCCAATTGCCACTCCCTTATACAATTTTAATACCATAGATATACTGCATGTTTATATCCGTGCTTTACACATAAAAAGAAGATATTTTGCCGCACTCCTCCCATTTTAGAATGCATGTGACGAGGAACAGCTCAGAATGGTCTGATGGTAATGTCACCAAGTTCTTATTCTCGCTGGAATAAGGAAGAGACACATGCAAACAGTTTTGGATAATATAGGAACATGTTATACTAAGTGGGAGAAATTAGAGAAATGGACACAAAGTGTGATCTACAATATCCATTGTGTATTCAACATTAAAAATAAAAGTATGTTAAGAGTAGTTATTCCTAGGTAGCTGATTTTATTTTCTCCTTTACCATATTATTCTGCTTTAACCCCAGTGTTGCTACATTGAGCACGGCTTTTCTTGACAATAAGAGAACTTTTATTCTGCAAAGTAAGCAAGTGCTCTTGCCCCTTTGTGGACTTAAAAAGACCTCAGCTGGTGGCAAAAAGGCTGCCTGGAATCTTAGGCTGGAAGCTGTCGCTGTTTTGAACACACAGATGGTCTTTTATTCCTCTGACTTCTCCAAATCCTTTTCTGCCTTGATCTTATGGCAAGAGACTACACCTGGACCATTTTTTGAGCTTGGTGGAAACTTAAAAGGATGTGGGCTTAAGAAGATACAAATTCCAGAATTAAGTACTAATTAAGTTCTTGGACACAAATCACTTCACACATTCCACTTAGAGGATTTGTTTAATTGACTGAGGAAATAGTTTGAAGGGGAAGAGCATTTCTTTTCATTAGTGTTCAAATGAAGTGCAAATTATAGAACTTGGGCTCCATATTTCCTAAAGATAGAAGCTTTAGAGAAAGGAAGAAAAATTAGGAATGGAACTTTAAGTTTAAAATCAGAAACAAATGCAATTCGGGTAGAAAAGTTTGGGCAATTTTCTACATGGATAATTTGAGAGTATCCAGCTAGTGCTGGGTTGGAAATGACTTTTTTTTTTCAGAGCTTAAGTTTGCAGTCGGATTTTATTTTGTGTTGTTTTATTTCATATGCTGCTCGATTTTTTCATAAAAAATGTCTTTGGGCTGAGGAGACAATGTGAATACGTGAACCATGTGTCAGAGGCCTGCAAACCTACTTTAAGAAATTAGATGTTAAATGAGTAAAGATGGCACCTGCAATTACATGGACTGGGATAAAATTACAAGGGTTATTAATCTGCAGGCTTCGGGGCTTAGGATGACTACCAGGTGAATCAGCAGCCAATTTCTCCTGCATTTTACATCTCTGCACAATTATAGCAATGCGTAGCTATAATGTCTATGCGGTCATTATATTAATTTGTTGCAGGGATTGTTTCTTGGATTTTTCATTGCCTGAGTTTTGCCTCTCAGTCTCAGAAATCTTGGCCAGTTTTCAGTAGTCAGGGTTGGTTCAGTTCACCTTAACTCTATAGGAATAGATGCGTGCCGGCTATGGGCCATGCTATGAGGATACAGAATGAGCAAGGCGAGTCCTGGTCTCAAGGAGCTTACAGTCTCGAGACTAGGTCAGATGTCCAGACTGGCCCACGCCAGCCAGCCAGGGTACACGAGATAGGCTGGTGTAAACCAATGGGGATCCGTGACTGCTGTTTCAATGGGGCAGCAGCCCTTCCAGGTCAAGCCGATTGCTTCCCTGTAGGATAAATCACTTTTCAAGAGCAGCTGGAAAGAACAGATTTTTTTAACTTAAACTTTCCTATTTTGGGTGGGTTCCCTGGAAGCAGAACCCGAGATGGGGGCCCACGTGGAAGTAATTTAACGGAGGATGTCCTCTGAGGCTGTGGCTGTCAAACTCCGGAACACACAAGATTCACCAGGATGGCTTGTTAAAACACAGATTACTGGTTCAGAAATTCCCCAGTGGGGCTTGAGACTTGCATATCAGTTGGTCTGGGAACTGTGCTTGGAGATCCACACTGCTCTAGGGGGAGTGGACATGAAGGAAACAGGACTGGAAGGACTAGGAGCTAAGCAAGGACGTGGCCTTGGCTGTTGTCCCTAGCTTCAGTCGGACTCTATGTGGGTGAGGCGGGGTCCCGAGCACAGATTGTACTAAACGTGGTCTCGCCTTGAGGCAAGGCTGGTAGGCTGTTTGTCACCCCTAACCTGTCTGTTTATCAGTCATCGGCCACTGCTCTCTGGTGGAGGCGGTGGCCCCTGCTTGGTTGAGGGCAATTTAGAGAAGGGGGCACTTGTGAACCATTCACATCTGGGGAATGGTCACCTCCTGGTGAAGATCTGGGCAGTTCACCAGCAGCATCCGCTGCATCTCTCACGTTTGAAGGGTTGGGAACTGATTCTGATATTAAAAAACAAACACACAAAAACCCACAGAGAAACTAGTCAGGGCCATTAAAACACACCTGTAGGTCAGACTTGGCTCATAGGCTGCCAGTTGGTCACTGCTGGGCTGAAGGTTTTTCTAAAACCTTTCTGAAGGCATATGCTGGGGCTGGTGGATTTTTCTGAATAGCTACCTGAAGTTAGCTATAAGTGTTCGCCTTAACAGCCTCCAGTGAGCTTGGCGCTCCAGAACATTTTCCCTGGCAAAATGGGATGCTTTTCCATCCGATATTGTATAAATCATAGGAAGGCTGTCCAAAGTCTCCCTAACTGTAGTAACCATTATGCAGGCTGTCATACATGACTAACCCATTATTATGGCCCCAGAGAAGCTGAGGGACTCCCACCTCATTTCTGGGGAGCCCATTTCACACCTGAATAGCTCTTATTTTAAAAAGTCAGCCGATACTCATTTTAAACTTGCCTTTGCTAAAAGACACCTCGCTGTTTCTCCTTAAGCACTCCCCCATCCCCCAGCAAAGTCCCTTCTTTGTCAAACCAGAAAAAATCCTTTCTCCGTGGTGCTTACCTCTTTAGTTAATAGTATAAAGGAGAGATCAAGGGTGAATAAATAGAATGTGCTTTTATTATTTATTATAGCCTTTTTGGATTCCCACTTAAGGTAATAATGGCAAGTAAAATTCATTCTGTTTCTAAGGAATCAATTTGCTATAATATGCCAAATGTCATCATTTTGAAGTTAATGTAATACTGTAGAGGATTTGTTGCTGCAAATAGGAACAGTCAGAGCACTGTCCATTCGGCAGCTGTTAATGCCAGAAGGCTTGGAGTGGTGGTAACATCAATATAAAGTGTACCAGCTGGATTGGCGTGCTGGGGTGCATTGAGCACGCCATTTTTAGAGAAATCCTATGCTTTGGGAGTGAGCTCAGCCTTGGACCTGGGGCCATAGGTTGGGACTAAGTATGTGTTGGGGGCTGTCTTTGCCATCCTTATGAGCTTAGGGCTGAGGGTCAGGGGAGGGCAGAGCTCACAGCTTTGGAGTCTTATTCCCTTTGAGTGCCAAGCATCCTCTTCATCCATCCTTTTATGCATGGCCTCACTTATCTAGCAACCTCAGCTTCTCAGAGGAAAAGTCAAGAAAAAAGTCAAGAACTATGAGGTATTTGAGCTCCACTGTTGCCCTGAAACTTCAGTGCCCTTTCACTGGTCGCCTCCCTCTTCCTCCTCCAAACTTTTGTAGCATTTGGTGCCACTGACCTTGCTCTTGCTCTTAAATGCCAGTCCAGCGTTGATAACTTCCTGTTATTATTACCCCTCCCAGGTGTCCCACACGTATACAAACTTAACAGGTTGCAAGTTGACTCACCCTTTTCCTAATTCGTGTTTTTCTCCTTTATTTCTAATTTTTGTTACTGGTGGCACCTTCTCCCTAGGTACCCAGGAGTAATCTCGGGGACTTTCCTTCTGGTAAGTATTGCTAGGTTTTTATCCGGAAGTACATCTCAGATTGTGCCACTTCCCTGTTCCAAATCCCTAGAGACTGACTCTTTTTAAAAAAATTACATGAATTTTTGAGTTTTAAAAAATGTATTGAGACAAAATTCACACAACATAAAATAACCATTTTAAAGTGAGCCATCGAGTGGCATTTAGTACATTCACAGTGTTGCATAAGCATCACCTCTGTCTAGTTCCCAAACCTTTTATTGCCCCAAAAAGTGATGCCCATTAACTGCCATTCTGCATTGCCTCTATGAATTTACCTATTCTGGATATTTCATGTAAATGGAAACATACAATATGTGACCTTTTGCATTTAGTTTCTTTCACTTAGCATAATGTTTTTGAGGTTCAGCCATGTTATAGCACGTATTAGTACTTCTTTCATTTTTATGGCTGAGTAATATTCCATTGGATGTATATACCACAGTTTGTTTATCTATTCATCGTTTGATGGACATCTGAGCTGTTTTCACTTTTTGGCTATTGTGAATAGTACTGCTATCAACATGTGTACATGTATCTGTTTGAGTACAAATTGATGACATATTGCTGCAGAACTCAATTTATGACTTAGAAAATATTTCTGTAAAGGGCCAGAGAGTAAATATGTTAGGTTTTGTATGCCTAAGGGTCTCTGTCACAACTGTTCAGCTCTCCTTTTGTAGCACCAAAGTAGCCATAGAAAATATATAAACTAATGGGCTTGACTGTGTTCCAGGAAAACTTTATTTTTAAAAAGATGGGCCATATTTGGCCTATGAGTTGTAGTTTTCTGGCCTCTGGTGTAGAACAAAACGAAGCCCCTCTCCCACTAATTCAAATCCTTCCTGATTGTGCCACCCTCCCTAACTTTCCACCACTCTTTGGCTTGTCCCACAGTTCAGGTGAAACAGGGTAGAGGTGACCATAGATGTAGAGGGCGGGAAAGAGAGCAGTGAGGTTGGAGAAGATGGAAGTGTGATTTGGTTGGAGTACAAAGGAGAGTAGCTAGAAATAACCTTATGGAGCAAACTTTGATCTCACAGCCCCTGAGGGCTTGAAGGGCACCATGATAAATTCTTATGAATTGTGTTTATTGTCCTTCAGGCAAAGCTTGGCTTCCAAGCTTTCTCAGAAAACAGTGCTGGAGATATCCTCACACCAGTGTTAGAGAGATGCTTATCATTGGAAGCCTTTCACGGAGCCTCTGCAATGTTCTTGGGTTAATCTCATTTTAAAAGGTAGAAAGAAAGAAGTTCATTGTCTGGAACATATCCTTTAAAAGAGTTGTAATTCACCGAGCTTGCTGATAAGTGCTCTTGTAGGTGACAGGAAGGCCTCCAGGGACAAATAAAGAAGAGTTTATGGAAGAAAACTGAGCTGAGTCCTTCTTGCATGAGCAAGAAGCCATCTGGGTGCCACAGACTGTGGTGGGTGTGTGAGTGTCTTCGTCCTTGTGCCTCATACAGGCACCTGCCACGTGTACAGTTTATATAATTTTGGAAGGAGAGACTTTGCCAGGATGGGAAACATGGTTTCTCGAAGTCTTTTGTCTGAGAAAATGCTTTGGCCAGTAGCTGTTTTCTTTAAGGTCCACACTTGGGCTGACATAGGGGTATACGTACACGAAACTGACATGGCAGACCGACTGGGAGTGAGAGAATCAGGGAGCAGAGTTTATGGCTTTCCTGCTGGTGACACATGTACGTTGCAGATTGTTTTACTTCTCTGGACACCTTTGTTTCCTCATCTGTAAAGTGAGAGGTCCCCTACTCTGAGCCCTTTGCTGTTCGTGAAACTAGGAGCCTGCTTGTCCCAACCAGCATGAATCTACAAGGCAACACAAGCTGGTTTTTTCTTAGGACCTTCGTGGCCCATGTTATGCACACGCGAAGCTCCCCTCTGAGATACTTTGCTCCCAACTTGTGTGAGGTCTTACTTCACATCAGCCTCAGGCTGGCGTACATCATCCTGGTTCATTGTGCAAAGGTAACATTTGTCCTTTGCATAGCTCTGGGACATTTCATTTTTATGGCAACAGATCTTTGGATCAGGTCCTTGAAAGCTGGCCAACTGCCTTCTGGGAGACATTTTCTTTGCCCACTGGGTCATATACAACTATGTGATTACCAGAATCTAATTTTTTCCTTTTAGGCCATAGTGAGAATACATTCCTAGACCCCTTGTTGTCAGATATGGACCTTTATTGAGTTCTGGCCAGTGGAATGTGAATGACGGTGGTGACGTGTATATCACTTTTAAGCCTGGCCCATAAATCTCTACCATGTGAGATTTTCGTTCTCTTCCTTTATCTGCAGAAGACTCTAAGACCTTCGGGTTTGGGGAACTATAGGAGCCTGGTCCATGAATCTATGTTGGACTCTTGCATGAATGCAAGGCAAATGTTCATGGTTTTAAGCTACCAAAATGTTGAGGTTCTTTGGCACAGTAGCTGGCTGTGCTGGTTAGGGCATCTGCTATGTGCTTGGATTTGGGGATGAAGAAGGAAAGGAGATGGTGTCTCCCTTCAAAGATGCCTCCAGTCTAGAGCATGGCTCTTCAGGAGCATGACTTGGAGAAAGTTTTGGCTATGGGTAGAAGGATCATCTTCAGCAATGAGGACGCGCCATGTCACCATGACAGGAAAGGGCAAACGTGAAGACAGGAGGGGGCCTGGATAATATATGCTAGCTTCCGGAACCCTGACTGAGTCTAGAAATAACCTCTTCTATTTTCTCAGCCGAGCACCAGGATTTTCCTGCCTATTGGATCCTGACACTTCCCAATTAACCTTTTCTTTGGAAGACAGTGGAAAAAGCTGTACTGAGAAGCTCATGATAAGCAGGTGGTGGGTAATTGAAGTGTTACCGGAGGCAGCCTGAGACATGTGGGCTTTCTGTTTGACACCGGCCAGCTTCTGTCAACTCTTGACTTCTAGAAGACTTACTTGAACTTGATGTTTGTGGAGAGGAAAGGATGAGATGCCTATAGACAGTCCAGAGCTTGAAGCAGTTCTCAGGATGAATTATGGTGGGATTTGATCAAGAAACATTTCTCCCGTATAAGCTAGATGTTGCATCCTTCTCTTGTTGTATTTCAGCTTGCAGTCATTTAGTGGAGGTTTTGAGGGGATAACTTTATAGGAAGAGGGTGTGTTTGTCAGGACAGACTAACTTTTGTTACCAACAACTTCAACATTTCATTGTTTTAATGCAATACAAATTCGTTGCCTTCACCATATCCAGTGTGGGTCGATGGAGGAGCTGTGTTCCAGATAATCATTCAGCACTAAAGATTTTTACATCTTGTGGCTTTAATATCCTCTAGACACATTGAATGTCTTTCATTTAACTGGCGGATGCGAAAAGAGAGTGTGCAGGATGGTGTGGGAGGTTTTGACGGGCCAGTCTTAAGAATTGTCATTGTTATTTCTGTCTGTAGCCCACTGACCAGAATTCAATTACATGGCTGCACCTAGCCACGTAACTTCAGGGGATCCTGGGAAATGTGGTCCCACTCTGTTCCTAGGAAGAAGAACAAATGGGATAGAATGAACAGGTAGAAGTCTCTGATGTAGAAGGGAAGTCATTATAAAGAAAAATGTTTGGACCTCTTGAAAAGCTGCTTTTTTTACAGGTAAATGCAAGGAAAGCCAAATCATCAAATAAAACTATCATGATATCAGTAAAGTTTATTACCTGAGTAGTCCAAGTGAAACTGAGCTGGTGAGTCTTCATTCCCTGAGACTTTCGGACTGTTAGGACCTGACGTAGGCTGGCGATGGAGCGTAATGCCTGAGAACTTGAAAAGCTGCCTCTTGGGTTAAAAGTTATATTTTAGTGTACCCTGTCTAGGTCATACCTGCTTCCTTCTTTCTCTGGAGCCTTCCATAGGTCTTTAGAAGGCACTTAATTCTCCAGCTTTCATTATGGAATAACAGCATGAAGGGATTTCTGATGAAAGGGAGACAGCTCATGACCTGGAGCTGATCTGCCCTAAGACTGAGTACACGGGGGTGGAATCAGCAGAGTTGGCTCTTTGGCTGGCTAAAAGTGAGACAAAGATGTTCCCCAGATGCAGAGTGGTTAGAGGCATTTACTCCAGGATGGGTTGACTGATACCTTTCCACCTCTGAGCACATCTGTGTGAGGTCCCTGTCATTCATTTCACATAGAATCACCTTTATTGCTCAATCTTCAGCAACTCTACACTGAGAATCTTACTTCTACCAGGAATCTGGAAACTTTCTTATTCACCTTTGCTCCGGCTCCAGGGAAATTATTTACAAGCCTAAATAGAACTGAACAGTTTTCTGCAAAGCAATTTTCTCAATGTGGAAGGAGGTGACCAAAAAACGAGGAGATATGCTCACAGATTTTAGCTTTAAAAACCACCAAAACCAGATCGCTATATATTTGAAATTTGCCGTGCTGTTATGTCTTATCCCTAGAGAAAGACACTCTTAGGAAAAAAACCAATACAAAGGGATTATAGAGTCCAGAATTCTTTTTTTTTCTTTTCCTAATGACCTTATTAGAGAAATTGTACCCTGGATAACAATATAGTGGAAAACTCCCTATGGAGTTACTTAGACTGAAAATCTGATTCCTTGAAAAGAAAATAGTAACTGTCAGCAGCGTTCTCAGGTTTGAATTAATCTAAGATTCCATGGCCCATCTTCATATATAAACATGAATTCTTTAATCTACATACATTTGGGATTCATTCTTGATGATCTCTTCCAGCATAGCATTAAAATGATTGCATGCCACCAAAGAGTGTGTGTTGGTTTTCAGTGAGAGCTAATAGCGAGGAACATTTAGCAGTTCGAGATCTTCTCAGCAAAGTAAAGTAGAGAATTTGAGCTGTTATTCAGATTATTATTTCTCATTATGATTAATTAACAGTAATAATGGAAGCTGCTGTTTGTCGAAGGCCTGCTCTTTCTCCAGGTGTTCGGCATGCATTGTCTCTAACCCCAACGACAGCCTCAAACCAAGGCTCGGTTGTGTTAAGTTGCTTGCCCTAGGTCACTGGCCAGGAAGAGACAAAGTGAGATTCAAAGTGAGGGCTGTTGGTTCCAAAGGCTTTTATTTGTTTTTTTTACATAAAAATTACCAGCTTTAGTTACATTCAATACAATGCACGTGATTTAAGTGTACAGTTTGAATTTTGACAAACACGAATGCCTGTGCCACCACCCTCTGGTTCAAGGTGTAGAACATTTTCATCACTAGACGTTTCTCTCACGCCCCTTTGCAATCCTGTCTCTCACCTGCAGCCTGAGGCAGCCAACGACCTGCTTGTGGTCACTACAGATTAGAGCTGTCTTTTCCAGAACTTTCTAGAAATGGAATCCTACAGTGTTAGCTCTTTCATGTTTCTCTCTTTTTGTTTAGCGTGATGTGTTTTAAGCTTCACCCATGTCGTTTTGTGTATCAGCCATTGGTTCATCCCAGGCTCCCTGTCGAGCTTTAAATCGAGCTCCCGTTCTGTATATTTTGGGCAAGGGTTGTTCCTCCTGTGTTGTGGCAGTTCTTTCTAGTGATGGGTGGGACGAAGATATGGAGATCAGATTTGCAGCTGGGATTTCGTGGGATCTGAAAAGCCTGGGATGAAGGGGTACCTTGGAGTTCTGCTAGCTACTCTGTAAAATGAGGATGATGATAGACTTCTTGATGGATTTACCATGAGGACTAAAGGAATGAAAACGCATAGCCTCTAGAGCAATGCTGGGCATGTAGTACTTGGTCAATAGATTTAGCAGTTACTGTATTCTCAACTGAAGACATGCACTCAAGATGGCAGACGACACTTCATAGCAGTAGAGCTACCCAGGGCCCATTAGTTGAGTTGGACCATCCAGCATCCAGGACTCATCCTCAACAGACGGCATCTGCCTGCCCGTCTGGGCTTATGGTGCAAGGAGATTTTGAAGAGTCGAGTGTGACTAGCACAGCGAAGGATTTAAAGATGCTCAACTGGAGGCAGAGAAAGTCTGATGGTTAAGATGCTGAGTTCTGTCATGAGGAGGAAGTGGACAGAGGCCCCATGGGTGAGCGTGTCAGGGAGTAGGATTCAGAAATGGAGAAGGAAGCACTTTCAGAACTGGCTGAGTCATCCCACAGGTGAGTAGGTGGTCTCTGGAGGAGAGAGAGTGGGAATGTTCATTTTGATTCCCAAATTCCCTAACGTATATGGAGCCCTTTGTGTAAGGACATGCTGTATTAGGTACTTTCACGGACTCTCTCTCTCTCTCCTCCTTTCCCCTCTCCCGTCTTTTCTCTTTCCTCTCCCTATAGCTGTTTAACTACTAGGCAATGTAGCTATCTAGTATCTAGATATTTACATCTTATTTTATAATTTAAAAAATTTGAGGTATAATCACTTACCAAGATACAGAACATTTCTGTTCCTTGTGTCCCTTTGCACTCAGATCCCATCCTCCCAAGCAGTGATTAATCTGATTTCTCTCAGATACGTTTTGTTTGTTCCAGAACATCAGATGAATAGAAACTTGCAGTGTGCACTGTTTTGTGTCTAGCTTCTGGAGAGAACATGGAAGTTTGTGTTGAGAGCCGAGTGCATACTGGGCACTGTGCGGGTGGCATTTATATTGATTATTTCGTTGGATCCTCACAATAACCTTGCAAAGTGTGTGTTCTTTCTCTAGTATTTCAGATGAGGATGCTGACGTTCAAAGAAATTAAATAACTTGCCCATGGTCACATAGATGAAAAGTGGCAGAGCCTGAATTTAAATTTGCATCTTTTGGCTACGCAAACTTTGCTGTTAATGTAATACAATTCAGTTTTTTTCAGTCCGTGTGTATTGCATTTTCTATTGTATTATGTAGTATCACAAACTACATCATCTTCTCAAAAGATAAAAAGAACCACTGATCACAGTCTGATAATTGGAGCAGGATGAATTGTGGAGTACAATTTCCCTTGGTTATTCCTAATTTATATCTCACTGCTGACCGTTTTGTTGTTTTTCATGAACTATTTATTACTTAATGATAGATTTTTCACGTTACGATGCCATTTCAGAGCAAAGTCCTGGGCCTGTGGAGTGTGGTCTGGTTGATATTTGGAATCTGTTCAATGTCAGTCTCTGTACTGGGGCAGATTTTCCCTTTTCATCCCTTCTCCTTTCCATTCCGTCCTCTTTCATGTTCCCCCCTCTCTCCTTTCCCCACCTCTCTCTTTCCTTCCCTCCCCGCCGACCTGCATTCCTCTCTCCTTCCCTCCTTCTTTCTCTCTCTCTTTCCCTCTCTCCCTTCCTTGTTCTGTCTTGCTTTTATTTGACCTCTCTCACTGTCTCTGTCTCCTGCCCTTGCTCTTACTTGCTCACTCTCTTTCTTACTCGCTTCTGTTCTTTCTCTCTTCTATTTTCTCTTGTACACGTTCTATTTCCTAAGATAAAGCGACTACCAGAAGTCTGAGCTGTTGAGAGACATATGGTGCCATGGGAAGGCCATCGAGCCTTCCAGAAGCCCTGCTGTTTATCCCGCCACCCTCCAGCTGTATACACAAGGCACCGACATCTCCACATACCATTGCTTCTTTGCAAACCGTGGAGAGTAATTCCTCCCGTGTCTGATGGCTTCATTCATTTGTTCAAGCAACAGGCATTCACTGAGTGCTTCCTATGTACCAGACACTGGGTTAGGCATTGAGTAGGGAACAAGACAGACTCGGTCTGTGACATTTATATTCTAGAAGGGAGACAAAAACTAAACAGATAATCATCCAATTAATTGTGAGAGTTCTAAAACGAACTGGCTCCTAAATTCTCTCCAGTTATCACACTCATGTTGGCTCATCACAAGGCCTATTTCCTGACTCAAAACTTCATGGTTCAGGGCCTACGCTATCACTTAAACAAATTAACCTTTTACTTTGAAATAGTTTAAGATGCACAAGAAGTTGCAAAAATAGTGTAGAGAGTTCCCTGGGCCTTTTATCTACTTTTCCCCAAAAGGTAATATCTTCCATTCCGCAGTACGTTGTCAAAACCAGAAACTTGACTGTTAATAGGTAGACCTTATTGAGACTTCATCAGTCCTGACATGCTTATTTCTTCTCCCTCTCCCCTCCCTCTCTCCCTCCTTTCCTCCCTCTTCCCCTCCTCTCCTTCCTTCCCCCTTCCGCCTTCTCTTTCTTTTTGGTGTATAGCTCTGTAAAATTTTATCATGTGTGTAGATCCAAGTGACCATTCCAACAATCAGGAAGTGGAGCCATTCCATTGCCGCAAAGAAATTTCTTTGTGGTCCTTACTTCTCGTTAGTCACACTCTTTCCCTTGCCCCTAATCCTGGCAACTACTATGTTCTCCATCACTATAATTTTGTCATTTTAAGAATCTTATATCAGCCTTTTGAGATTAGCCTTTCTCCCTCAACATAGTGCCCTGAAGATCCATCAAAGCGGTTGCATGAATCATTAGTTCGTTTTGCCATCACTTTTAAAGTGAAAAGAATCAGGTGTAGGAGGACACTTGTGGAAGAAATTTCTTTGTGAAAATACTCACTTTGTTTTCAAGGCTCATCTTTACTCAGGTTTTTTTTAACCCCTTCAGAGACTTGGAGAAATTAATCTGTGTGAGTCTGATTAGAAAGTTGGTAAGTTGGCATAATACTCTTTTTAATAATTTAGTTTGTAAATGTTTTTCCACTGTTTTCACGAAGTTTTTTCATGGGCCCTAGGTTTTTTCTTTGGGCTTTATATATTTGAGAAACTCCCTTCAATTATAAAATGTGTCCTGTATATGGTATGTTAATGGTAGGCGCTGTAACAAACAAACCCCAAACATTTAGTAGCTTCACACTATTAAATTTTATATCTCGCTCCAGCAACAGACCATGAGTATATGCCTCGTCTTTATTTTTTAATTTATTTTAAATTATTTTTATTTTTATAGGCGAGGCAATCCTTGGTTGACCCCACAGATTGCAAGGACCTTGTCATCTTACGATCCCTTATTTTTTATTTTTTTATGCCTATAGCACCTGATTTTCCTAGGTGGTCTCCCATCCAAGTCCTAACCAGGCCTGACCCTGCTTAGCTTCTGAGGTCAGACGGGATCGGGCTTGTTCATGGTGGTGCCTCATCTTTAAATGGTTTTATTCTATAAGATAATTTGGAGGCCTAGATCTCTTCTATTTTGTACCTCTGCTGTGTCTTAGGACCTTGAAGTCTCTTGGATCCAGCCATCACGTAGCGGTGTTGCATGGAGGAGCACCAGGTCGCAGGTTTGCATGGGTCATGCCTGGAAGTGGCATTGTCCATCACTTCCATTCTCATTTCATTGGCTCGAATGCATTCCTATGACTGCACTCAGCTGAGAGGGGGTGGAATGTGAGTGAGAAAGGATGGGAAGGTATAGTTTCTAGTGGCAGCCATGTCCCAAAGGCAGCACTACACCATGGAAGAGGAAAACCCTAATTCTTTGGTAATGGCTGTCTCTGCCTCTGTCTCAGTTAAAAACACCATTTAAGGTTAACAATATCAATGGCAGTGTAATGGATGGGTGTCCGAAAGTTCAAGCTCTAGGTTTGGCTCTTGTCATGCAACCAAAGTGAATCAGTTCTTTTTGCGTCTCAGTTTTCATATCTACCAAACGTGAATTAAATTAGATGATACCAAAAGTTCCTCTCTAACGTTTAACGGTTTTATATTGTGCTCAATTTATTGGTCTCTGACACATTGAAAAATCTCTCTGAGATCTTGAGCTGAAGGTAGGTTCAGTAAATCTGGGATAGTCTATTAAACCAACCCCACATTTCTTGTTACCCTCTCATCTCCAACCTGGAGGCTAAGAGAAACATGAGGAACCTTGGACCTTATAGTACAACTGCTGTTGGAAATTGGAGGGTTTTGATAATTTAGTCAGGAGAGCAATAAATTCAGCTTCTAATAAATAATTTACTTCAAGGACCAGGAAGCTGATCTCACTCTTCTTGCCCAGCTTGTTGCTTGAGAAATACAGACAATTCTGGTCATGCCAGGAAGGAAAGAAAAATAAAATTTATCTTCTTTGGTCCACGACTGCCTCTCTTTTGTGCTTCCGCCACCATTTCAGAGAAAGCCATGGATTTCTGTTGGCTAGCGCGGTGAGCATCTCATACGTCTCGTTTGCCCTCTGCCCAGCCCACGATCACCAGTGGCACTGTCTATCAGAGTCACAGGAAAGACTTAATATTAGTAAAAATTGTGCTGACTGATACTGTGTGTACATCGAGTGAAGGAGGAGGAAGAGATAAAGGGAAAATGCCTTCTCAACAAAGCCCCTCTCCCTTATCTGACAGTACGTGGAGAAGGTCTGGGCAAACTCGCGTGTTTCCATTGTCAGGCTTCATCTGGGGCTTTACACTTCGCGTCTTTCATGTCTCTGAAGTTGCTTTTGTACACGCCTGGGGACCTGAGCAGCTCGCAAACGCTTTCCGTTCTCTGCTGTCTGGGTTTTCAGGGGTCGATGAAACTCGGATGCTCATTAAGATTACTGAGCCTCATCATTTTTAATGTTAGGCCCAAGGTAATATTTAATGAGGCTGAAAAGTATATTAATAAAACTGCTTGTAGTAATTAGCAGGAAATTATAATGGTAGGGTGATGGGGAGATTATTGAAATCAGTTAGGAGTGATCAAGACCAATCTGGAATGTCACTCCTTATTGTTTTTTGCTTTCAATCACCGGGAACTACACCTTTGCATTTTTATCTTTGAAAAGAAAGTCTTCAATGGGGCTCATGCATTATTTTATATTATTTTGTTCCCTACTGGGTATCGTAGAGACTTAGAGCTAGCTGGGCCTTTAGAATGATTTGTAAACCATCATATCACCCCCTTGAGACAGATGGGATCTTTATTATTTTTGTTTTTGTGGCATCTTACCTGAAAAGAGGGGCTATCAGAGTCTAGATGGGGTTCTCTGGGCGTGAGATGAGAGCATGAGACATCATCAGTAGGGCTCACCAATCCAGAAAAAATAAAGGCAAAACTCCAGAAGCTCACAGATTTGGGAGGTAGATGAAGATCAAGATCCTAAAACCTTTATAACATCTCCGGTTTGACTCTGATTCACCCTTCTCCACCAGTCCCTGTTTACAAGTAGCTTTGGAGGCAGAACTTCTAAAATGACCAAGATTCCAGGAAGGCAGGACTTCTGTTGTTACCTTGGCTGGGGCTCGAGCTGGGGTGTGTTGGAGATTTCCTTGTTGCTGCTATTGTTGTTATCAACGACAGTCTTTTATTTTATTCTTGCTCAGACTGGCGGAATCTGGGAAAAAAACTTAAAGAGGACAGAAGCTTCCAGTATCTGAGACATTATTTGTTGACAAATAAAATAGGTACCTAAATTATTGACATATATGTATTCGTTTCCTCTGACCCTTTCTCCCTCTTTTCCTGCAACGCATTTTCATTGAGAACCTACTGTATGCAACGCAGGCTCGGTGTTAGTTCCTGGGAATACAGCAGTGAGGAGATACCACTCCCGTCTTTCAGAGGTTCGCCCAGCGTTGGTCAGTGAACAGTCTTCTAAATGTTTTGGGCACATGAAGATTGCGAAGATGTCAGGCAGCTCAGAGTCCGAGGAGAAGTGGGAAGGCTTGAACTGTGTGGAAGATGGCATGATATTTCTAGGCAAGAAAGGCAAGGGCGGGCATTCCAGGCAGAGCGAAGAACACAGAGGCAGAAACGGAAATGTGTGGGAGTGCAGGATCCAGGAAGCCTCACCTCGCTGGGTGATGCTGGATCCCTGGATGTCTGTCATGTGAATGGTGGGTGATGGGCCTGGGAGTTTGTTTGTGACGTCGAGGGGTTGATTTAATCTGGTTGATGATGGAGACGCAGCTGAAGGGTTTTAATTTGTGTTCAGGGAGACTGCTCTGGCAGCTGGTACATGGGGTAGGTTGGAGGGGAAACCCCAGGGCCAAGGAACCAAGGAAGAGTCTGTGGCTGTGATCTAAGATGGTGATGGCATCGAGAGCTGTGGCCCTGAGTATAGAATGGAGGAGTGGCTGTGAAATCTTGAGGATGGGTGGATACTGGCGTTGGGGGAGAAGGGACACAGGAAGATAACTTCCAGATCAAAAGAAAATACACATAAATGGAATCATATAATATGTGGTCTTTTGTGAATGGTTTCTTTCACATAGTGTAATGTTTTTTAAGGTCCATCCATGTTGTAGCATGTATCATTTCTTTCTTTTATGGCCAAATAATGTTCCCTTATATGAATAAACCACATTTTGATTATTCTTCCATTGGTAGACATTTGGGTTGTTTCCACCTTTGGGCTATTGTGAATAGTGCATTTGTGAGCATTTCCTGTATAGATGTTTGAACATCTGTTTTCAATTTTTTTGGTATATATGCCTAGGAGTGGAATTGGTGGGTTATATGGTAATTCTATGTTTAGCTTATAGAGGAACCACGAGAACAGGCAATTCTATAGTGACAGAAAGTATATTAGTGATTGCTTAGGGTTGGGGAGCTTGGGGGGGTTTGGTGGGCGGTAGCTACAGGGTTTCTCTTCACAGTGCTGAAAATGTTCTCAAATTAATGTGGTAATGGTTGCACACATGTGCACATATACAAAAAGCCACTGAATGGTATACTTTAAATTGCTGAATTATATAGTATGTGAGAGATAGCTTAATAAATCTATTTTTTTAAAAAGAGAATCGATAGAATGACCTAATCCTATTTGAAATTCCTCACAGGGCATTGAACTTATAGCTACAAATGCAGAAACACACATTGCAGTTCAAAATTATACATTTGTTCGTCCATGTGTTTGTTTTTGCAAGATCGAATGCTCCACGAGGGCAGGGACCACACTGAGCTTGGTGCCATGTCTCCAGCCGCTTACTTACATGGCGTGCAACACACACTCAATATCTAATAAACATCTGTTAAGTCAATGAATGAACTGCTTTTGTGGTCCAGGGATCTGGTTTATTTATACAGCACACGATGCTTTGTTTTACAGAGTAGCAGGGGTCCCTGGGCTTTGGACTTAGTAAATGTGTTTCTTTTTTCATTTGTGCTACATTTTGAATTATTACCCCTATTGTGTTTCTGTGTTTCCTGCCAAGTCAACTACTATAAAGCCAGTGCTTTACCTTGTGCCAGTGAGGGATGCTCGGCTGCCAAAGACCGAGCTGTCCACAGGGACATTGGGTATCTCTTCTATTACATGTGCTCTGTTCAGCTTACCTCTTATTATTTTGTTTACATTAGACCATTAGTCTAGGTATCAAAAGTAATTCCAGGAATTTATTATTCATCCATATTTATTCTTTAAAATATAAAATGAAAATTACTTTTAAATGTTTAGTTTTCTTAAAAAGTTTGCTACATTTATAAGTAAAATGTTTTTGGATAATTTTTGTTCTCTTGGAAACATATAGTTTCAAGTTGATGAAAAAAGTCAGTAGTGAAATAGGCTAGACAGATGATATATTTTATTTATATTTATATGTAATTTTTTGTATCCGTAAATATTTGTGTATCTCTCTACCAATATATAAATTTTTTCTTTAACTATTTAATTGTTTTAAAGTTTGCTGAATTTTAAAGTAAAATTTTGTCTGATAAATTTTTTTCTCAGGGAAATAAAGCAGCAATTTAATCAGAGTTGCTTGAAAAATTGCATTTGAAACACAGACATTTGATTTATAAAAAAAATTAGTAGTTAGTTTTCTTTTGATCGTTATAGAGTGGCTTGAAGGACCATAATTGACCAAGATCTGGGACAGCTTACTGGAAGAGGTGGATTAAAGCAAATTTTAAGAAACTGAGAGAGATGATTTGCCTAAATGTTTGTGTCTTACTGCTACAACTGAATGATTTCGTTTGTCGAATATCTAGATGGCAGTTTAGGTTTCTACAAATATTTCGTAGTTAACTGATTCTAAATTGCCATCTGTACCTCCCCGGACAAGAGACCTGCAACTAGAGGAAAGAAAGGAGCATTTACTGAAATGCACAGTGTGCAGTGCTTTGCCACGTAATTGGATCTCATTTAATCCTTGCAGCAAACTTGCTGACCATGCTTTTGACAGGACTCTGTTGCAAATGCCACACACTCAGTTCAGACTGGAGTTAGCCAAACAAGAGCACATATCGTTAGGTCACGTATGCAGGAAGTCCGAGAGATGGATCGAGTTTCAGGCATAGCTGGGTCCAGGAGCTTAAGGAATGTCGCTAGGTCATGCAGACATCCCTTCTGCCTCACTCCACCTTTTCATGTCTTGGTTCTATTCTTTCCTTTCTCTCTGTTGGGCTCATTTTCTAGAAGTTTCCATACATACTTATGTCACTTATACAGTTTGTCATCCTAGCGAAGAGAGCTACTCTTTTCTGATAGCTTCAGAAAAGAGCCCTGGGAAGATTCAGGTTGAGGGAAGTTGGGTCATTTGCTCGTCATTGAACCTGTTAGTGCAGGTAGAGGGTGGAATATGGTGTGATCGGCCAAGCCTGATGCCTGTGCTCCTGCCTGTGGTAGGAATGGAAGGAAGGAGTTAGGCCTGTCTATATCTTATGGGATACATTCTCCACAGGAGGCAGGGATTCTGCTACCAGAAGGAGTGAATGCAAACTTTGCTGTGCAGACCAATATTTTGGTTACAAGAGTTATATGGTTCCCATTTTACATATGAGGCTCAGAGAAGCTATATGGCTAGCCCAAGGTTACTCAATTGTGAAGGGCTAGACCTCGGATCAAAGCTTAAGCCTATCCAGCGTCAAAGGTCAAGAACTCTACCATTATCGATTTTTCGATAATGGATTTGGACCCCGTGATGTGAGCAGAAATCCACCAACCCAGAGCTGAGCCTGTCAGTGGTAAGCTACGCGCTGAGCAGGAGAGCAAGCACACATGGCCTGTGACCATCCTATCAGGGTGGCTGTGGCCTCTCTCAGCACTGGCCGGGTGAGCCAGACCTTCGTGCCCACAGTTCCCCCTGCCTGGCACTCCTATCCCATCCTCTTCTCCAGCCGAAGCTCTACCTAAAGCTTATAAAAAAAGATGCGGCTCACTGCCGTCCTCGCCAGTGGTCTTTCTCATTGCCACAGCCCTCCGTGAAGGCAGAGACCATGCTCTTTTCCTTTCCCCATTCTGGACAGGGTCAGTGCAATGCCTGCCACATGCTGAGGACTGAAGGAACCAGCCCCGTGAAGAGCTGCTTGTTAACTTGTGCGTGCTTTGCAATTCAGGGACTACACTGGGGACACTTGGGCTCAGCTTTCCAGCTCTCCTGCTCATCAGCCTCTTTGCTCAGCCATAAAGTGACAATCGTAAAAGATGGAGATTTTGGGCTAGAATAACCCATGTAAAATGCTTAGCCGGTGGCACATCAGTAACTCAGTCAATAGTAGTGATCGTTGTTATTCATAGCCACTGGCTCAAGAAGATTGCATGACTAGTCTTAAGTTTATACATTCAGGTAGCGGCGAAGCAGGTCCTTGAACCCAGGTCTCCTAGGCCTTGTCTCACTGAGGAGAAAGGAGTGAAAGTTAACAGGTCTCACGAAGCCCTACCTAAAGCACATTCAGACCCAAAAGAAGGTGTCAGTTTCTCCCGGGACAGTGAAACTTACTTGTCAGAGAGATTTTCGCAGGAAACACTTGGGCAGGAATACACAGGATGTGAGAACAGAAAGCCTCACGTCAGTGGTATGATTTGGAGTGGAAACACAGAGCCAGTCTGGCCTCGACTGCCTGTAACTCTGCTGGCTCAGATGGGAATTTGGTTGCGCATGAGGAGCTTGCTCTGCAAAAGCTTTAGGTTTACCTGTTCTGAGATGTTTCGATGCAAGATGATAATCAGGCTGCATACTGTATACTGCTATTTATACTCCTATTACCAACTTCATGCCTCTTGGGAAATACACTGAAAAAATAGTTGAAGTAGAGAGATGGGTTTGTGTTTTGAAGTTTTAAGCCATTTGCGTGTGTGTGTATGTATGTATGTACATATTTCTAATTTTACCAGGCCTTTCATGAATTCAAGAGACCATAAGTTAGATATATAAATTCACTCTTTTCCCAAAGAATATTAATCTTTTTTTTTTCTTGCAAGACTGACAGGATGCTGCGACTCTGAGGATTTTGGATGTTCATCCCTACAACCTGCTCTGTGACCATCGGGCTCTAGATCTAGGATGGTGGGTGCTGAGAGGTGACTGGTTGTCTTTTCTCGTGTTCTCGGGCTCAAGGGGATGACAGGAAGAGCACAGGGTGACAACCTCTGAGGCAGAGCTGGCCGTTGAATATTCAAGCCTTGTTTCATTCTCTTGTTTAGCCGTCACATATCAGTGTTGACGGCTGCCTCTGACACTCCCGCTGCTGTCTGGAGTCAGGCTCGGGAGTTGCAGGGGGACAGCGAGGGGCAGGTGTGCTACCTGTGATGGGAGGGCGGTGGCTGGGCAGAGGTGAGCAGGTACCTTAGCAAGGGTCACTTGCAGAAATACTGCTGTTGGTCAGCACCTCTCTCCCCGCATGGTGTCAAGGATGACACAGGGCGTCCTGGCATGTCGCCAACTTTGTCACCCTGTTGATTATCTTTCCCTCTCAGTTGTGGAGCAGATGGCAAAAATACATCAGGAATTCACCATCACCAGAAAAATAAAAGTAGAAACATTTTTTTTTCCAGGAGACATTTGGAAAAATGATGGCTGATATTCTTAGTTGCCTCTATGGGCCTTGACAACACCTGTTATTTCTACTTTCTTAACATCTCTCAAATATCTGATATTTCTTCTCATGGCCATTGCCTGGGGTGGAGCCCTCATCTTCTTATACCTGCCCAGACACCTGTCAAACTGCCTTCCAGGTATGCTCCTTGCATCCTTTCTCTGCATCCTAAAACTGAAGTAAGCTGCTACAAGGCTGCCTCTAAGATTCTACCACTGGCCGTGCCACTCTGGTGCTCACACCCTGCCTGAAAGTGTCTTCATGACTGATTGGATCCTGCTGCCTAGGGCTCCTGGGCCATCTGCCTACCCAGTACTGGCCCAGACTCTTCTGCATGCTTATGCTTTCCTAGGCACGGCCCATCCTCTCAAGCACTATTCCCAACCCACTTTCTTCCCTCTGCCTGGAATCCCCTTTCTCTCTGGCTCCACCCATCTGCCTAGCCAACTCCCATGAGTTCTCTGTCTTCTTCTGAGAGTGCATCCTCACATCTCTGCTTCTAGCGTGAGCCCAGGACCTGCGTCTGTATTACCAGAGTCTCTTTCATGTTGCTTTTCACAAACAATTCGTGCAGTTGATTACTTGTCTGTTTTGCCCACTACTATACACAGTGAATTCCTAGCAGGAAAGGGCTGTACCTCATTCAGCCTGGAACCCCTGAGACAAGGAAGCAGCGTGTCATGGAGGCGATGAGACAATCATGGGCTCCAATTCCACTTATATCTGTGTGTTTTTGGTAATTTGTACCTTTTCCCAGTAATTGTGCAGTAGAAACAAAGTAGTCAGTCACTAGTTTATGGAGTTAGTGTAGAGATTAATTAAGGTAATTCTTGTAGAACTGTCCTGGCGCAAAAGAAATGTTAGATGGTATCATCATCATCATCATCGTCATCATCATCGTTATTATTATTGATAGGTTCTGGAAAGTGCTAGATACTCCATAAGCTCTTTTTGAATAGAAGGACCAAGAGATATTTTATCATTTTGTTGAATTCTGACTTTATCTGAAATGGTGTTAATAAAAGGACATTAATTTTCTCATGTCTCTTTTTTTTCTCCGAACTTTATTTTCCTTTCCCCCAAGAGTGAATGTTTCTCAGACGTTAGTAAACCACTTTACTTGCTTAAGCGACTCAAGAACACTTGGAAGAGAGCCATTTTGCCCAAGAAGCTAATAGCTAAAGTCAGGATTCACCTCCCTGCTGGTTGAGTGACACCCCATTTTCCCTCTTAAAAGAACTAAATGGCCTATATTTCTTTTTTAAATTAAAGTGAATGAAAATGAATTTCACGACTCCCTTGGAGATGCCTGGAAACACACTGGGATGTCAAATAAAAAAGTTGGGAATTGCTGAGCTCAGGCACAGCACTCAGGGTTGGTTCCCAAGAAAAATGAAACATGAGAAGCATCCAGGGCGGAGGAGGGAAGTGGAGGGAGAATCAAGGGAAATAGATTGTGAGGCACAGATATGGGGGAGGAGGGAGGAAAGGCGGGAAGAGACGGCCGTGTTGAAAAGAAACTGTTGAGTGACTGATCTTCAACTTCCACGAAAAGGAGCAAAACCAGTTAAAGACATGCTGAATAATTGCGCAGGAATTATTCCTGGCCATCCTGTAAATGATTCCTCACTATGCAAAAATATTGAAAGCGGAAGGGAAATGATTGTTTTGAGCTTGGCGATTTCTCAGTTCTCTGACTTTGCTAACGAGATGTAAGCCCATGATCTTTGTCTCACTGTGAGCCTTCGTCAATAGCAGAACTTGTATCTCCTGAGGGATCGTCTACTGAGTTCATTTCAGTCTAACAAGTGTTTATTGAAATCCTGGGATGTGTCTAGGGCTGGGATCAAACCATGCAGCATGCTGGGGTTGTGATGACTGGTGCCTTGGGCCCAAGGGGATTCCTGGCGAGATGAGGGGAAACCATTTGAGAACCGCATGTCGATGCGCTCCCACCCCAGCCCCATGTCGGCCCTGGTGCCCGAGCCATCCCGTCCCAGGGATCAGCAGCCTTTTTAGGCCTCCTGGTGGGATGGAAGAAGTAGGTCAACTGGTCTGGGCCCCTGCGTGCGTCTCCTTCTGTTCCCGCCACCCCGCCTTCTGTGTTGCCAATTACAGTGATCGTCTTAAATCATAAAACAGAACGTGTCACCCTGTTGGCTCTGCATCGCAGCTGGCTTCCTTTTGCATCTGGAATAAAATCCAAACTCTTTAGTGTGGCCTAAGAGACCCTGAATGACTTGGCCACTACCAACCTTTGATCCCTGTTCTCGGCCATTTCCGGGCCTTTGCACGTGCTCTGCTCTCTCCTTGGAATACCCATCCCTGAACTTTGCAACCCTGAACTCCCCACGAGCTCCCAAGGTTTGGCTTAGATGACATCTCAGCCGCAGCACCAAAATCCGCCTTCCCGCCCCCCCTGCCCTCCCGTGCTCTTTCTCTCTCTCCGTCCCCTGCGATTGCTATTTGTAATTATTATTTGCTTTCTTGCTCTTATCTTTCTTCTCTTGTGAGATTGTGACTTCAAGAGGGCAGGGCCCTTCTTTGTCTTGTTCGCTTCTTCATCCAATATCTGACACACAGTAAACTGTACCTGACCTGCCGACACTGGCTGAGTCAGTAGCAAATAGCACTAATGAAATAAGAAGGATGGAATTTTAGGGGCAAGAGGCCTTGTGGAAGGAGTGCTGCCTCAGGAGACCTGGACCAAATCCTCTGGCCCCTTGAGACCTTATCTCTAACAGAAATGATGCTCGAGAATCCTCCCTCTTGGCTCTCAAAATTCATTGAGTGTAAAAACTCCGAGACAACAATTTATTGATTGACAGCTCTCTGGCCCAAACCTGCCCCAGAAATGTTTTCATGAAGAGACGTTGCTCACTGCCTGCCTGTCTTGTGTTGACGTTTTCAAGCATAATTCGAGGCTGTTACCCCTTCTTAAGTAGTCACACACCAGACATGCCAAATAACCTTAGCACCAAGTGCTGGGATAGGAATGTGGAGTAATAATTTGATTTCAGGTCCTTAAATGCCGAAGGCTTCAACACCGCAGTTGTTCACTTCTTTGTTTTAGGAAGTTAAGTGACTTCTGTATGAGATTTCAATAATGTTTTATGGAGTCTTCTACACTGGCTTGGAAGCTGTGGGAGGTACTGGTGAAAAAGGTTCCCACCACTTAGAGCGATTGTTGAATATTTTATACACCTTGCTGCATTTAACCCTCCCGGAAACACTGTGGGGCAGGTTCCATCAGCATCTGAATTTTACAGGTGGCGAAGCACAGATTTGGAGAGCCTGCCTCGGGTGCAAGGCCATGCGTCATGGAGAGGTCGGACTTGCATCTGGGTGTGCGATTTCAGTGCTGACCACTCTCAGAGAAGGGAACTGGTAGATGCGTGTCTGCTCCTGAGGGAGTTATAACGCATCGATCACGGTAGCAGCGACACGCTGGGAAGAATTAGCAGCTATGCAGCCCACTCGGCACAGCTCATGTTTCCCTCTCCGGAGTGGAAGACCACAGGCTTCCCAGGCCAGTCTCCGTGACTGGCACCACCACCTCCACCCTAAAGTCTGCAAGTGGTCACCCTGGTCAACCGCCCTCCGGTCAGCCCTGCCTCTCTCCTCTCTCATCCCTTGCCTGCCTGTGCTGGACTCCCTGGATGGATTTGCTTTCTGGTCTCCCGCCAGGACCAGAGGCTGTGCTGGGCCCCAAATTCCGCTTCTGCCGAGACTTTATCATACTCTGGCTCTGGGGACTGGACCCGTGCTGCTCGCTGGGTTCCTGCTTCAACCCCATTAACTCCCTGAGCCACAGTGGGCCATCTCTCAGACATTCCTGCTGCATGTCCATTGAAAAGGCCCCTAAGCTGACCTCGGCTCAGCATCAGAAGAGGCTAGATTTGGGTCCATGCGCCATTCTTGGCCCCGGAATTAGGGTAGGAAGGAAGAGGGAAGAAGCGCCAGTCCTGAAACTTGGGAGGCACCGAGCCTGCCAGATTCACCCACTCCCCAGACCTGTGATGTGAAACGCTTCCTAGAAATCACATGCTTTGTGTTATTCAGGCCATTAACTCACTGCGGGCCCCGAGAAAGGTCATATGCCTGCCTGGGCCTCAGTGTACCCATTTGTTACGTGAGAAGGCTGTCCTGGATGATCTCACAAATCTGGCCTGAGATCTCCGTGACAGTTCTTTGGCCTATCTTTGAACTTTCACACTCGTGTAAAGGAACCTGGTAGTAAAAAACAAACAAACAAATTAATTAAGTTCAAATTAATTTAAAAAAATAAAGGAACCTAGTAGTTAGGGTTATGAACTTTGGGGGCAGGGAGACTTGAGATGGAGCTGGCTGCCTGCAGGCTGTGCGACCGTAGGCAAGCCAGTTACCTTTGCTGAACCTCCATTTCTCCATTTGTAAAATAGGGTCAACACCAGAACTTTCCCCAAAGGTCATTTGTTAGGATGATCCAGGCAACGTAGTGAGCCTATGTCTAGGACACGAGGAAATCCGATTAAATATTAGCTGAAGGCTATAGCTGTTACTCGTTTCTTCTCTTTCCTTCTTGCCCTGATTCCTGGCCCTCTCTTTTTTTCTTTCTTTGGATATGGAGCCCTTCAGTTTTCCATCTTTGGTCTTGTGGAATGAAAGTAATCAACTCATCGAACAACTCTCCCAGTGCCTCCGAGGGCTAAGGGAAGGCATCCACTGCTAGCCCCTCAGACCTCTGCCAGACGCCGTGCACTCGCAGTCAGCACTGACCCTGGAAGTACTCAGGTGCCTGGTACCTGGCAGACCTGTCTCTGGAAGGAGAAGGCTCCCCTGTCATTAGGACCAAGTCCTAGAGGTTAGATGTACATGCGTTTATCTCATCCAGCACTTACAGGATGGCTGTGTCCCTTCCATGTGATTCTGAGGGGCCACATTGGACTAAGGGCTACTGCCCAGTACGCTTGGCCTCAGAGAACTTGGCAATGCTAAAGCTGCTGTAACCAAGTACCACACTGAGTGGCATAAATAACAGAAATTTGTTGTCTTACAGTTCTGGAGTCTAGAAGTCCACTATCAAGGTGTTGGCAAGAGCCATGTCCTCCTGCAGGCACTAGGCAAGGATGTGCTCCAGACCTCTCTCTAGCCTTTTGGTGGTTTGCTTGCAATCTCTGATGTTCCTTGTCTTGTAGAAGTATCACCTGATCTCTGCCTTCATGCTCACTTAGTGTTCTCCCTGTGTGCGTGGTCTCAGTAACCAGGTTTTCCCTTTTTATAAGGACACCAGTCATATCGGATTAGGGCCCACCCTCATAACCTCATTTTACCTTGATTATCTCTGCAAAAGGCCCTATCTCCAAATAAGGCCATATTCTCAGGTACTGGGGGATAGGACTCCAACATGTCTTTTTTGGGGGGGGTGAAACATTCAACCCATAATAATGAGCAATGGTTCCATGTATGAATAGTAACATCACTGGGGTACAGATAAAATTGGGGGAGAGATCAGCAAAGACCAGGCTTTAAACTCACCATTTGGATAATCTGATAGGATAGAAGCTCAGATTGGCAGGAAGAAGGGAGAGGCTTGGACCAGTGGGGCTTGGGATACATGACATATGGTGGGTATTGGTGACAGGGAGGGTAGCTGGCGGCGGGGGAGGGGTGGAAGAATGCCCTCCCTACTACCTTGGCCCATGGTGGTGAGTCGTGTGGTCATTCTTGTCTTTGACTGAGAAGATGGTAAAAGTTAATTCTCTGTTTGGAGTTGGCCGGAGTTGTAAAACTGTTTGTGGAAGATTCTGAGATCACCAAGAGTGACTCTTCCTGAGGCAGAGATTGTGGGGACTGAGCACTTTGCAGTGAGGCCACTTTCCCTTTCTCTCCTGCAGCCCGGGATCTGCGGTCCCTGGGAGCCCGTTTTTCATTTCCAGGGTAGGGCCAACTGCTGGCTTTGAGCAGGACAGGTTTGGCTTTTGGAGATGATGTATGGCATCTAAGTGCGCTGCCTGGTTAGTAAATTATCCCCCTGATTACTGGACGATGAGACATTTTAAATTGCAGCCTCCGGGCTTTGTGGTACCTCTGCATTCTGAATTTGCAGTGGGAAATGACTTTGCGTGAACAGACTGGGTATCTACCATGTGCCGGAGCTATGATGCTCACTGATCTTGAGGCGTATCTCTGTCTAAAGAGAAGAAGGGAGGAAACTAGCCCTTAATGAGGACCTACTGTGCATCAGGTCTCTAATGTGTTTTGTTCCATTTACTCCTTAGTTTTTGTCCCATTTACTTATCACAGTCCTATGGAGCAATTATTACACAAATGAGGAAACTGAGGCAGCTGAGGCTCAGCAAGGTTAAAGGACTTGCTGGAGGTAAGATCTGGTACATGACAGACCTAGAATTTGAATGTAGGCATGATAGACTGCAAAAATCTGTTCTCTCTCTAGTGAGTGACAAATATTTGGACTAGGGGTTGACAATCATTTTTTGTAAAGGGCCAGATAGTAAATATTATAGGCTTTGTGAGGCATATGGTTTCTGTCAGCATGAAAGCAGCCATTAATAATGTGTAAACACATAAGCCTAGCTTTGTTCCAATAAAACTTTATTTATAAACCCAGCCAGTGGACCAGATTTAGCCTGTGGGCTGCAGTTTGCTGACCCTTGCTTTAGAATAGCTGGCATGACAGTAAATACTGCATTGGCCCAAGCAACCATGAGACAGCCAAGTTTACTTTCCAGAATGAAAATGATTTTCTTAGAAGAGCTAAGTCATGTGCAATGATCTAAGTGGGCCAAAGGAGACAGGTGGCACATTGCTGTTATCCCTCCAGGGTGACTAGATATTGCTTCCTTTGGGGAAACAGGGCAGGCTGGTCTCTGTGGTCTAAACAGGAGGCTTATGGTATTGATAGAGTTAAATGAGAAAGCCCAACATTAGCATAATTTTCTGCTCTGTTGTCACCTTCATAAATTTTGAAAAGTCATTTCTAAAGCTAATCACAGCAACATTTAAGAACATTATATTTTAAAAGAAAACTTGTATTCACTGAATTAATATCACACAGGCAACACATAAGGAGACAGCAGGGCAGACTGTATAAGAATATGGCTTTGTAATCATAAAGATCTGGGTTTAAATCCAAGCCAGGCAACATACTACTAGCTGCATTCAAGCAACATACTACGAGCAATATACTACGAGCAGGTCATTTAAGCTATGACTCTGGGTTTCCTCAACTGTTAAGTGGTTCCAGTGAGGTTCTCAGCCTTTTGCACACATTAGACTCACCTGGAGGGCTTGGTAAAGCAAGGATGGCTGGGTGCTGTGCTCAGGGATTCTGATTCAATAGGTCTGGGGTGGAGCCTAGAATTTGCATTTCCAACAAGTTACCAGGTGATGCTGATGCTGCTGGCCCAGGGACCACACTTTGAGAACCGCTGGAAAAGAGGATGCTGAGCGTTTCGGGTTCTATTTCCCAATAGACACAAGCTGTCTGATGAGGATTTGAGTGGAATTGGGAAGCAGGTAGTTCCCACTGCATGCTCAGGACACACAAGTCAGGGCATGGAGAATCTTCCAGCTTTTGAAGAAAAGTAAAACCACCATGGCTCCCTGGAGGTGGCTCTAGGCAGGTGCAGCTCTCAATAGTTTGATGAGAGAAGCTTCTGAAAGGGGTGGGTCAAGTAAGGGAAGGAGAGAGGGCAGACTCTTCCTCTTCCACCTTCTCCTGAGAGGGAGAGGATTCTTTTAGGACCAACAACAATAAGGGAGATGTTTTACTCCCTGCAGAACTAGCCTCAGGGGTTGTGGGAGGGTGTCTATAATGCAGGTGTAAAATTCTTTATAGCAGCGGTCCCCAACCTTTTTGGCACCAGGGACCGGTCCTCCTATGAGAGTCTAATGCCTGAGGATCTGAGGTGGAGCTGAGGCGGTCATGCTAGCGCTGGGGAGCGGCTGCAAATACAGATGAAGCTTCACTCGGTGCTCACCTTCTGCTGTGCGGCCCGTTTCCTAACAGGCCACGGACCAGCACCCGGCTGGGGACTCCTGCTTTATATAGCACCATGGCTGGCATATGGTAAGCATCCAAGAAGTGTTAGTGGTTATTATTTTGTGTATTGTAAAAAAAATCTGTGGTGTATCAGAAGTGTATATAGTGAAAAATATTCTCTTTTTCCTCCCCAGTTCTGTCCTCCGTTGGTCATCACCACTGACCGTTTGGGGCGTGTGTCTCTTTCAGACATTTTCTTTATTGATACTCATCATTCATATTCTAAATAATGACAAACAGCCTTCTAAAAGAGTTGGCATTTTTATGCTCCCTTCCCAGCACTGTTTATCATCAGTCTTTTTGACCTTTTTATTGCATAAGTGAAAAAAAATCTTTCTAATTAGCATTCATTTAGCTATTAGTGAGGTAGCAAAATATTTTTAAATGTTCGTTCGATCGTTCGTTCGTTTGTTCATTTGTTTATTTATTTATTTTCCTTTCCTGTGACCATGCTGGTTATATCCTTTGTGCATTTTCTTTCGGGTGGTTTTCTTGTTTTTCATTTGCAAAGGATCTATGGATATCACAGATGGTAGTTTTTTTTTTAATCATCTATGCAACATTAGTTTTTCCTTAGATTTTTTTTTTTTACTTGGTTATAGGTTATATATATATATATATATATATATATATGTGTGTGTGTGTGTGTGTGTGTGTGTGTATGTATTTTGTCACGCAGAGGTTTTGTTATCATTTGTTTTCTTAATTTTTTTGTGGTGAAGTTTGTCAGTATTTTGTTGCTTTTGGTTTCATATCACCATCAGAAAGGCTTTTCTTACTCTCATAAAAGAGTTTTTTTTTTTTCCTGATATCTTTATGGTTTCTTCTTCTTTTCCTCTCTTCTTTTTAAATTTAAATAATGTATCAGACACTTATTTCGATGTAAGGGTTGAGATAGAGAGCTTGCTTTATTATTTTATTCTGAGACGACATCTAGTTGTCTCAACATCTTTTATTTAATAATCTATATGTTTTCTACTTATAAGAAATGCAACCTGATTAATATTTCCATGTATTTTGGGGTCTAATGAGCTTCTATTTATTTGTCTTTCTATTTATACAGTGGTACCATCTTGCTTTATTACTGTAGCTATGATATGTTTTAATATCAGAGAGGATTATTCCCACATGGTCCTAAAATTTCAAGTTTCCCAGGCATTTTTGCATGTTTATTCTTCTGAAAAAATTTTAGAATGATTTTGTCAAATGCTCCCTAAAAGATCCTGCTCGGGTTTTGGGTTGCTCTGCATTGGATTTATAGATTAATTTAGAGACCACAGACATTTTTACAACCTTCTGTCCTCTTATCTAATCACAAGATAAGTTTTGCTATTTACTCAAATCTCTTGTGTTATGTGCCTCAGTGGGGTTTCACAGTTTCATCTTTTAGGTCTCGTACATTTCCTGTTTATTCCTACATCTTTTTTTCTTTTGTATATGAGATAAATGTTTCTATTATGTTTTCTGATTGGCTATTGCTGGTATAAAAACATGCAGTTTTTAGACATATATTTTATATCTGACTCCCATACTAAAAATTCTCTTCTCAGTTCTAATAATTTTCAGTTGTGCCCTTGGGTTTTAAGGTAGACAATAATATCATCTATAATGGTACTTCTATCTTCTCCCTTTTGATACTGATTCATTCTCATTTATATATATTTTTTGCTTGTGCTAGAAATTCCAGAGTGAGGTTAAATAATAGTAATAACAGCAGATATACTTTTTCTTTTTCTTGATTCAGTTCTAACATTTCTAGAGTCTTATTAAATGTGATGACTGTTTTTTGAGATAGATGGTCTTTATCATTTTAAGGAATCAGCATTTTATCACTAAGAGTTCTTTTTTAATTTCAGGAATAAATGAGCTCACCTGTGGTTTTTACCCCATTGACTTATTATTTTTACAAATTGTATGATGGAACTTCTAAATGTGAAACCATTATTGTAATTAACTTTAATTGGTTATGGTTTATTAATCCTTTAATATAGTAGTGGATTTGATTTGCTAGTGTTTTATGCAGCTCCGTAATCCTTTATCTGAAACCCCTTGGGTGAAATATGTTTTCAATTCATATTTTATTAGCTTTTAGGAAGGCAATATGATTCATATACTGTGAATGTTATGTAATAACCCCAGCAGAGTCTGGGGAAGTACCCTCTTCGTCAAACACATTTATATTTATGCAGCCAAACATATGAATGCAAAGCTAAGTCAGATAAATAAATGATAGAAGTAGTCTTAGGTCAGGTGTGGCCGCAAAAGAAGTTTAGGTCCGGTTTTCTAGTGTCTTATGATGGGCTTCCTGGCTGCAGACCTCAAGACAAGGGTTCATGTGAGGATGATTGATTAAAAAGTGTTCCCAGGAAAAATGGATGGACAAGTAGACATGTGTGACCAGGAAGGGAAAGAAGGAAACCAGCAAAATCCCACTGGAATAAGGGAGCTGGAGTGTTTATGCCCCTCTACCTCTCAGTCAGCCATGTGCTACACGATGGCTGAGGGTCCTGAGAGAGAAGGGGCTTTAACGGCACAGGCCACTGCCACCAAATGAGTCAAAAAATAGCACAAAACAGGCTTCAGAGCCTTTTCATGTTCAGAATTCCGGATGAGAGATTGTGGATGTGTATTTCATTTTGGCCTTAATATTCCAAAGTGAAGCTGTTTTGTCACATGCCATTCAAGCTTGGTAGCAGAGTTTTACTAGTTGTTTAAAATGCACAGGGAGCCTTTCTCCCCTTCTCTGGGCTGCGATGGAGTTTATAAAGCACCCAAATCAACAGTTCTCCGAAGGTTTTCAGAACTAGGCTGTAAAGACACCTACCACAGCACACAGTTTTAAGTAAATTTTGACAAACATTTGAGTTTTAAAATAAGAATTATTGATTTAGTAGTTTTTGACTTCATATTTTCTTGAAAAATAGCGCCTTTCATTGAGATGTAGTTTCCTGGTACAGTTTCACAGTCATCTCTCATAACATTTGCATATTTTTCATAACACATCATAAGTGCAATTACTTATCTGCTCTCCTTTACCGTGAGTTAAGTTAAAGCAAAGATTTTGTCTAGTTCATTGTCATATCACCATTCCTGACACTTAATAAGTGCTCAATGAATATTTGCTGAATGAAAGAATCAGTAGATGTGGTGTATGCACTTTCTCAATTGCTAATTTTGCATATTTATCTTTTCTCCTCTTCCAAAGCTTCATCTGTATTAGAGTCTTTTGAAAAGAACCCGATATTACATTTATCAATCCTATCATTAAAATTTTTTTCTAATTCATTTAATATTTTTAGCTTATTAATTTATTTCTTTTTCTTTTTAAGAAACTTAAAAGTTGATTGTTCAGTTCATTTATTTTCATTCTAACTTAAGAGGAAAAGTCAAGGTACGCATTTTCATTTGAATGCAGCTTTGGCTTCATCTCGAAGTGGTACTTAGTTCTTTTTTATTTTTCTAATCAGTCTCCGTAATCGGTAATTATATTTTACTTCTTTAATGCAATAATTTAGCATATTAAAGTTTTTGAGTGGTGGAGTTTTAAAATATTTTATCTCATACCTAACTTTAAGATTTATTTCGTTGTGATTATAAAATATGACCTGTATGATTTAATCTTTGGCATTTATTTTTATGTTTAGTTTTTATAAATTCTTAAAAACTAAATTAATTTTTGTCTCCTTTTTTCTTCTTCTATCCCCATCACACACATAAAACTTTATGAGAAATTTAAGAAGAGTTATTTCTCCCTCAAAATTGAATAATACGGATTAGGTTGCATTTATTGAATTATTATACGTGAGGTCCTTTTTAAAAATTTCCTTTTTCTTTTTGTAGGCAGCATAAAAATAAAGGAACATGTGATCTACCTGACCAACTCATTCAATTTTATAATACAGGTTATAGCACAAAATATAATAATGTCATTTTTCCTTTGCTGACTCTGAAGGAAGACTTTCAGGAGGAGCTTTTCCTACAGGTTCTATTTGCATTTGTTTTGGCCCCTTCGTGTATACTGGGACAGACTCACTGGAAACCAGAGAAATGGCAATTACTGGCGTGTAATTGCTGGTCATACGTAAATGTATGTTTACGGTTCTGACCAGACCTTTTCCATCCTCGACTTTCAGATTTGAGCCTGAAGATTACTTCTTTAAGTTATGGTGATGCTAGGTAAATTTTCAGTAAAAATTCTTTATCTGGAATTTCCCTCAGCTGGGCGGCCTGCTGTGAGTGTGGAAAAGAGAGATTTGACGCAGAAGAGCCATTAACCTTGTCCGGTGGACTCCAAATTCAGTTTTCTTAAACTATTATGAGGTTCTTTGTGTTTAATCACTGGGCTCCAACATCCAGGCACACCTGAGGACATATCGGCCTCAGCGGTTTATCTTTAATCCTCTAGTTTTTGAACACAGATTCCCTCCTTCCTTCCAGAAAGGGTATGGAACACGTGCAAAGTTCAGAGAGACAGAAACAAGGATGAATCAGACAGGACCTTTTCCTTTTAAAACAGTGACCGGAACATTACAGCCTGGGGGCCGAATCCAGCACCATAGCCATAGCTTGCTTACCACCTGCTTCTGTAAATAAAGATTTATTAGAACACAGCCACACCTATTCTTTTGTGCGACAGAGTCGAGCCGTTGCTGCAGAGACCATATGGCCCACAAATTCTAAAATATTCACTGTCTGGGCCTTTACAGAAACAGTTTGCTGACCCCTGATGTAGAAAGTCAAGGTCTAGGCAGAGAGCGAATGCAGACCCCCAGACGCTGTCATTCCTCAAACCTCCAAGTCATAAGGGCCGGGCCATTTCCTGGATGGTTCTGAGGCAGGAGATGTTTTTGCTGCCTCTCAGGTTCTGCTCACGAGGTGGTACACGGGACAGCAGAGGGCCAGCGTCACTCCGACGCTGGTACCACTTCCCAGGTGCCTTTGGGATGGAGTTGCGTGCCCAAGTTCTGCCAACCAGAGAGTGGCACTCTGCTTTCCTCTACCTCTGCTAATATTTACAAAATACTTAGAACAGTGCCTGGCACAGAGAAAAGTGCTGTGTAAGTGTGTGTAAAGGCTTTGCGGCCCGTGGGGTCTGTGGTAGAAGCCAGTGGCCACTTTGCATGCCCCCTTTCTTGGCCAGACTTATGGGATCCCTTCCAGCAAACCCAGCCCTGTACCAGCCGACTGAACCTCCTTTGGCGGCAAGTGAGGGATGATGAGTGACCGGCTCTCTCCTCTTCCTCCTAACCCTCTTCTTTAGCTGTGGGCTGGGTCTGACCACCTCTTACAGCTGGATGACCTTGAACGATAACACTGGTGATAATGGTAATAATAACAGCGGTGATAATGAACATAATTATTATGAGTAGCTATCATATATTGAGACATAGTAGGTGTAACTTACTTTGCCGACGTCAGAGGCTGATTTGCAGGCCAAATCCCGCCCGTGTCCTGTTTATGCATTTAACGTTTTATTGGAGCACAGCCACATAGTGCCCATGACTCTTTTGTGCTCAGGGCAGAGTCGAGTAGTTGCGACAGAGACCATATGGCATGCAAAGATTGCAGTAGTTGCTGTCGGGCCCTTTACAGAGGAAGTTTATCAACCCCTGGCCTACATGATCTCATTTAATCCTCCCACCCCTCTCTGTGAGGTAGTGCTGCCCACTTTACAGATAGGAATATGAGGCACAGGTGAAATGGCTTGCCCACATAGCAGAAGTCACGGTCCTCGTCTCTAAACTGGGGGTAAGACTCTCTATTTCCTCCTTGCCAGGTTGCTCAGAACCGTGGGTGTGGAGGGGTTCTGGGAGTGGAGTGGCACAGGCAGAGGGGAGGGACATGGATGGGGTCAGGAGGGTGGCGATATCTGGTCCCTATTAGGCCATTGTCTCACACTGTGATATTTTTTCCACGTTGGCATAATGCATGGGCCAGATCAGGGGGCCCGTCAGGCCCTTCCAGTTCGGATGGGCTGGAGTTCCAAGCCAACGACCCAGGACTGGGGACTACCTGTGCTCTGGAAACAGGTTTCGCAAAGCCAAGGCAGATGTCAAGACGGTGTGGTGAGTGTGCCTTATGCAGCCTGTGATGTAGTGGGCAGACTCATGTGGCCTTGTCTTGAATCTCAGCTTCTCTCTCCTAGCCAGAGAGGCTGGGAGCATGTTCCCTATCTCCCGTGAGCCTCAGTTTCATCCTTCATAAAATGGGGAGAAAAGGATGAAAGCCGTCTTTCCTTTCAATGACCTTCTGCAGGTACAGGGAGAGGTTAATCCTTCACACAAATAGGGTGCCCTGAAACCTCCCTGCTGATTCACAGGGAGGGGGCGCTGAGGTGTCAGGGGTGGGTGGGGCTGAAGGCACGATGGCCTGGTGAGTCTGAGGGGTTACCCTCGTGTCCTACCCGAAGACCAGCAGGCCAGATGGTACCCTGTGTGTACTTGCTCCGACACCTGCCTCTCAGCCACTAGGGAAGACTTCTGGAGACCAGGAGGGGAATCCAGACACCCTTCCTCTGCCTTCCCTTCCAACCCTGCATCTGCTGAGCTCCTTGTAGATTTGGGGGGTGAAAGCGCCTTATTAATCTTTTGTAAATACCACTGTGAAAGAAGGAGATTTTGCATTCACTCATCTTTTCATTATTATGGTAATAGCTTTCAATTTATGACTAATTAATGTTGCTCTTTCCTAACCTGGCCTTTATTATGAGAGGCCTAAGAGGAATCCAGGAATAGATACATAGCAGGTGGGGCGTAGGGAGGTTGGAACTGTTCTCTGTGGCAGCTTCTGGCTGTGATCCCCCAATGCCTTTGTTTATGGGTCTTGATGATGTAGAGGCCCAGTTCCCTTCTATATGCAGGCTGAGGCTCAGGCTTGGCTGTTCACCTCTCAGCAGGAGATTGGCACCCAGAGGGAGGAGGCAGGCAGGACAGAGAAGCATACAGAGGTACCCCTTGAGAGGGCCAGGAGTGAAGATGTTCCAAAGGGAAAAACGAAGGCTCAAGGGGACAGAACTTGTCTTCAAAATGCCTGTCACGTGGACCTGGACTGGTTCTCTGAGGCCCCAGTGAGAGACTCAAGAAAAATGGGCAGTGTTTACAAGGAGGCACATTTGGATACAATGTGAGAAATATGCCCACTCTTGTGACATTCATAGGTATCTGAAAGTCAAACTGTTCCTAGGGAGGTCTTGGGTGCTCCCGTGCACATCCAGACACACACTTCTGTGGAGACATTTGAGTAAATTCAGGTTTAAAGACACAAGTGCCTTAGCATGAGTTTTATGGATGGCAGTTGGACCAGAGAACCTCCGAGTCCCTGTGATTCTGTACTGCACATTACACATCTGTGTTTGGGGGAAGGTAGCTAGACATCTGGCTGTGGCTATTTCGCTTTTATTTATTAGTGTTATCGTGGAATAAAGGCCTCACTCTTCACGGGCAGCTAATGTAGGCCAGTCTCTCGAAAAGTGAGAAGGCTTGGAGACCTAAAAGGAAGGGGAGGAAGTTCGGTAATGACATGCACAGCTCCTCTTTGATCTCAGGCCCCCTGCTCTGCAGGGAGCTCAGATAAGAAATTACAGTTTCCCTGTGGACTTTTCTGGAACTACAGAGTCATTAGCTTTTCCTGTTTATCAAGTGAACATAAATAGGTACAAAAATGGTTTCCCTTCTCCCTTCTGGATTAATTATATACGTTTCTCTGTTACCCTTCCCCGCCTTTCCTGGATTCATTAGATTTATTTACCACTGTTTCTCCCCCCACCTCTCCCCGCCATGGAAAGATTTGGGACAATGGATGAGAGGCATGTAGAAAATTTGGATCGCCCTTGAGGCCCTGATGACTCCAAAGCAGCCCCTTTCAACGCCGTTCAGTAGAGGAGTTGACAATGATGGGAATGTTCCATGCCTGACCTACTCAATATGGTAGCCGCTTATAGCCGCTAGCCACATGCGGCCACTGAGCACTTGGAATGTGGACAGTGCAACTGAGGAACTGAGTTTTTCGTTTTATTTAATTCTGCAATGATGGGGAGCGAGGAGGAAATAACAAAATTCTGGTTTGGCTTTGTACATGTCGTGTGATCTCAGGCAAGGGACTCGCCTTTCTGAGCCTTAGTTTTCTCAGCTGTAAAGTGGGAGTGATAATGGTGGTGATGCATGTCAGGGCCTGGCACATGGTCAGTACTCATGCACAGTCATACTCACGCACACAGTGCTCACGCGCAGCAGTGATGCATGTCAGGGCCTGGCACATGGTCAGCTCTCATGCACAGTCATACTCACGCACAGTGCTGAGCAGTGAGTGCATGTCAGGGCCTGGCACATGGTCAGCTCATGCACACATCAGTACTCACGCACACAGTGCTCACGCAGCAGTGATGCATGTCAGGGCCTGGCACATGGTCAGCTCTCATGTACACAGTCAGTACTCATGCACACAGTCAGCACTCATACATAGTGCCTATGATTATATAGACCATTGCTCCCCAAATCTCGAGTTACCTGTTGGCTATTCTTCACTGAGACAGTTCCGTTCCCCTCCAAGCCAGGCTCAGCCTTGGTCAGGGCAGAGAAGAGGGCAGGAAGGAAAGCCTTAGTGGTTGGGGAGTGGAGTTGCCTGATGTTGAGACTGAGCTGGATTTCAAAGTCATGCTGCTCAGACCCCAGGTGTATTTGAGAAGCCATGACAGGCATTATGGGTCTTCTCTAGAGAGAGTCCCATGCATCATTCCTTTGACTGATCTGTCCTGCCTTTGTACTTCAGTCTAATTCGCTGTCACTTGGACAGATAATGTAACCTCTCTGAGCCTCAATTTTTTGTTTATAATAATAGAACCTCCTGCAAAGAGTTGTATGAGGATTAAATGATATAATACAAGTAAATTATTTAGCCCAATGCCTGGCCCACAGTAAGTGCTCAATAATGTTAGTTGTTGTTGTCCCTGGGGACGGTGTGTAGTGGATGCTGGGGTCTGCTTCCCAATTTCCACGTCAGGACCCAGGCACTTATTCCCCGGCTGCTGTTGACAGCTCACAGCTGAGTCCCTTCCCCATAATTGGCCTCTGTGGAAAGGAGGTACCTTACCCAAGGTTATAGCCCTTTCCTGTGACAGCCCATATCCAGTAAATATTTATAGGACTGCTCGATGCGAGGGAACAAGGGTCTGATACCCTTGCCTCAATTCAGGACAACCTCATGGGTCGCCCAAGGTTGAGAGCACCCCGCATGACCTGCCGAGGTCTCTGCTGTGCCTCCATATCAGCATGATTTCTGTGCCTTGTCTGCTTCCTTTGCTCCTTTAAGGTGATGGTTTCAAGACTCGACCCCCGCCAGACCTCTTATGTGCAAATCTCTTCTGTGTCTCTTCCCGATCTAATGTGGAATATGTGTTTTTCCCCCTTCTTCCATTTGAGATTTGCTGTTCTAAGTATTCTGATCTCATTTAATCCAGAGTGAACTCCATTTTTTCTGACTCCAAAACCCAGCCACACCTCCCTGTTTTCCGTGGTGGGAAGGCTGCTTCACTTCCCTGCTTAAAGGCCTCCATTCGTTCCTCCATAACCCCCAGGGTTGAGTCAGACCTCCTCGGTGTGGTCTTCCAGGCTCTTTCCAACCTGACCTCAGTGGATTTTTCTGGAATCATTTGATCCGACTCCTCATCTTTCCATCCTAAGCCCCATCCTCACTGAAGGACGGAGGTATGTTCATGTTATTGCATATGCCATTTTCTCTGCCTGGAATGGCCTTTCCCCATTTTCTGCTGTTGAAATGCCATTTCCTTTCTTCCTTGCCTGGAAAACCCTCAGTCTTCTTCTCAGATTCAGCTTATATGTGAAAGCCATTTAATCAACCTTATTTTCTTACGGAGCATTAATTTATGGAGCAGACGCCATTGTCTCTCTAAAATTCCCCCCTCCCCCCGCCCCCCGCCCCCAGTAGGGGAGACAGAGATAGAAATTCCTTTCCCCAAGTTCTGGATGCATCTTGTTATAACACTTGTCACAATGTATCGAAATGTATCTGTGACATCACCATCTTCCCATCATGCATGTCTCTTATTTGTACTTCCTGCCCAAACCAGTGCCTGCCACATAGTAGGTGCTCAATTCACAAAAGGTCCTCAATTCATAGAAGGTACTCTTTTCATGGTAGGTGCTTGATAAATAGTAGTGGAGGAAAGAAAAAGAGAAGAAAGTATTTTAGTTAAGGCATGCTAGGTTATGCTCTGATAATAAATGATCCTCGATAATAAATGACTCCCAAATATTAGTAAACTGCAATCACAACAGTTCATTTTTATTTATGCTACATATCCATCAAGAGTTGGCTGTGGCTCCACACTACATGGCCTTTAATCTGCTGCTCAGGCCAATGGAACAGCTTCTACTCAGGAAATAGGTTGTCTGTGGCACAAAGGAATAACCGTGAGCTGGATCTTAAGCTTTACCTGGAAATGACAAATGGCTGTCCATATTTTATGGGCCAAAGCAAGTTGCATCGCCACCCCTGAGTTCAGTAGGATGGGGATGTATCACGTATTAGGAAAGATGCCAGAAATCACATGGCCAAGCTTCCTCCCACGAGGTCAGGGATGTCTAATTTTCCTGCAGGGAGAAGCACCCCAAGTCACATGGGGGCAAGCCTAATATCAATGCGGTGGGGTGAGGTAAACCTATAGCAGTGAGTATTTTAAAAAATAATACGAAATACTGTAGAATGAAAAGGACACAAGTGGCATCCCAAGTTAATTGCCCAAGGGTCTTTTAGAGTCAGTTTGAAGAATTCATGACCATTGAAAGTAGGATGCTAATGATGACACCTGAAGCACTTTGAATAAGGGCCATCCATTGATCGCCTGTATGCCTGACTTCACTGTATGTCACTGGCAGCTGGTGGGCCATGAAGACACTTGATGGGTGGTCACTCCCGGTAACTTCTGAGCCTGTAACTTGTTTGGGGCTGTCAGGGCCAGATAGCATAACTCCCGTACCACTATGGCTTTGAAAAATGCCTTTTTAAAGACTTGTTCCAGTAAGTCACAGGATGGAATAAACTGTGGAAGGGGCTGAGAATCCTGGCAAGACAAACCTCATGGTTTGCAGATGGAAGTCAAAGCTTGCTCCTCTCTACAGGCAGCTGAGAGGAGGCACCGATGGGTGACTGCTCCACTCTCATCCTTTCCTGCTCTGGCCCGAAGATGCACAGCTTTGTCGGGTGAGGGAATCTAAAGCGTCATGCAAAGGGAAGTGACTATGAGAATACTGACCATATGTCTTCCTGTGACTTTTTGGACCCACTTGTAACGTCCACTGCTTCCCTCTTGTTCCATTTCACTTATTCCCCCTAGCCTGGCCCCTCTGTCAGTTCTCACCTTAGTCTCAGCTTTGGCATTTACTAGAGGTTTTCTCAGGCTTAGCCTTCGTTGCTTGTAAGGCATTTGGATTGGATCTGATCACTCTGGCGTCATCCCCTAGGGATCTGTACCTTGCCTTAGGCTCGAGGATGCTCAGGCTGAAGGAAGTAGCACTCACCATCTCCTCTGGGGGTCTGAGACCTGTCACTGGTACTTTATGCTTCAGGATACTTTATGACCCCAGCTTGTCTCCTCTGAAATCTTAGAGGTTAGGGCCGTGGTGCTAAATTCATTTAAAAAAGGGATTGATTTTATAATATTCAATTTCTCCTTTTAGGACTAGAATAAACCATGAGTGATGACCATGTAAGATGGTACAGGTTTCTAGAAGTACAGTGACTAAGAGAGGTTATTTTGCTTATTGCAATTTAGGGAAGTTTGGGTCTGGGGTATTTTTCTAGAGAAGTAATGCTGTGCATCAAGGTCAAAGGGCAAATGGGGAAATCCAAGAAGCAATGCCTGTGTCCGACAGCGTCCGAAGGAGCCTGAGAACAGTCGTGTGGAGGAAGGACAGCAGCTCATAACTAAGTCCATGCATGTTGACTCTGGGGCATGACCTCTGTTCTCTGTTAGACTTCATGGATGGTGCAGGAACAGGCGTGATAGTTTAAAGACAAAAGCAATGACTCTTGCTTCCCTTTTATGTTTCATCAGGAACAAAGGTCTTAACTCGGAAAATTCTGTCCTGTATCATGTAAGGGCCTTTTACTTTTCTTTTACCAGAGACATCACTGTTTCTTAAAGAGATGGACAGTATTGGGATGGAAATGATGATAGGGCTGTGTGCCATTCTTTAGAAGTTCAGAAAGGGAGCAAGACCTGGCTCTGACATTTCTTCCAGACAGTATCTTGTCACTCATCTCTTGACTAAAGAAATTGGCAACTTAAATGCTGTTGGGGCTTTGTAGACGATATAGAGTAGTTATGTATGTAGTTAGTATATTAGTTTATTAGGGCTGCCATAACAAAATACCGCAGGCTGGGTGGCTTGGCTTAAACAACACAAATTTACTTTCTGATGGTTCTGGAAAACAGAAGTCTAAGATCAAGGTATGGGCAGCTTTGGTTTCTCCGGAGGCCTCTCTCCTCAGCTGGCAGGTGGCCATCGTCTTGCTGTGTCCTCACATGGTCTTTCCTCTGTTCATGCACCTGTGATGTCTTCTTATAAGGAAACCTGTCATATTGGATTAGTCACCTCCTTAAAGGCCCTTTCTTCAAATACAGTCTTTCTCAGGTACTGGGAGTTAGTTAGGGCCTCAATGTGTATAAATTTTGAGTGACACAATTTAGCCCATGACAGTTCGGCAGTACAGAACTGCATTCTGGAAGACTGAAACGCCCAACCGGAGTGACACATGTTCTTGATAGGCACCTGCTGTATACGGTTTCCTCGCCAGTGTGGGCATCCCTCACAAGAGGGCAGCAGAGAGCCCTTCCAAGGATGGCGCCCAGCGTGGCAAGAGGACTGGAATCCGAGCCAAAGGAAGGGATGCTGAAGTCCTGGGGATGGGCCACCTCAAGGAGATGAGATTGGAGAGGACATTGTAGTTGCTGGTAGCGTTTTGACAGGCTGTCGTGAGAATGTCCTGAAAGATATTCTGGAGCTGATAGGTGAAAGCCCTGGGGAACAGATCTTAACTCAGTAGAAGAAGTGAACCTTTGAATGGTCAGAGATCTCTAAAAATATGATGGAATGTTCCAGAAGATGGGAAGCTCCTGGGCACGGGGTGTATTTAGGCAAGAGATAGGAGGACCCCATAGTGGGATTTTGCACACGGATTCCTGTCTTACCTGGGGAATTAGGCCAGATGTCGTGACGGTGTCTCCCAGCCCTGGGAGCCTCTCCATTTCCAAGAGCTTTGTAAACTATTAAATACCACACAAACCAGGTGTTGCTTCATTTCTACAGTCGGTGTGCAAGGATGCGCTACTCCCTGCAAATTAAGTTCCCTGGCTTATTGAACTTTTTGATACAGTCGTGTTTTCTAGTTTGCAATTGCATCGAAATAGTCATTAGTACGTGTGTGTGGGCACACGTACATGAGCTAAATGAGATTTATTTCTAGTACTTCTTACTCTCAGCAAACATGAATGAAGTATCTCATAAATGTCAAGCATGAGGGGTTAAGGATGTATCCCCACCAGACACCCATTGTCTGGTAGGAGAGCAGGTCACCCTAAGTGAGGTGTCTGTGGGTACAGGGGCCAGTAATGGTTTTGGGGGTCATAGAAGGTTCCAGCTGTGTTTGTGGCAGTCAGGGAAGGCATTGGAGAGGTGATATTTGAATGATCTTTTAAAGAGTTTCTAAATTTTCATGTTGGCAAAGAAGAGCATGAGAACAGCATGTACAGAAAGTCGGTGACGAGAAGGTCTGTGTGAGGTCCCGGGCACCCGAGGCAGCCTGGTGAGGCTGCAGAATCGGTTCTCCCGGGGGAGGGCTGGGAACTCGAGCTGGAGAGGTCGGCAGGGGTGAGGCTGTGATCTTGTAGGTGCTGGTCCGAGGAAGGGCCATGCAGGTGTCTGGCATGAGAAGGGCCTCTTTCCCAGCTTTTGGGGTTGGAGCCTGGACACCAGGCAGGACAGCCTTTCTGTTAACATCTATAATTTTAGTATTAATACCACTGCACTTAAGCGTTTGCAGGTGCACATTTGATTCACAGGGGAGTGTTTTGGAGGCATTGTTTACCACCTCTAGTCATAATGCTGAGTACTGATAGTGCTTTGATTGTGCGCCAAGTGCTGCGATGAGCATTATCCATGTGCTACGTCATCTGACCCTCACGACAGCCCCGTATGGTAAGCACTGATATTGCCCCATCGTACAGAGAGACAGAATGAGTAATTTGCCCGTGTTCTCGCAGCAGCCTGTAGCTGAGCCCGGCTTTATTCCCAGGTGCTGGAGTCTGTGGGTGTAACCGTTGTGCACAGTCTCCGTGTGCCGTGATGCTGCAAAGGCCGTGGCTTGGGGAACGTGCTGGTTCCTTGGAGCTGCATCTGCTGACAGGCAGCAGAGCTGAGATGCCAAGCGATCCAGGGCATTAAGCATCCCTGGGGACAGAATGTTAAGGAAAATAACCTGTATTTGCCAGAATGTTTGTCCCTCAGGGGAAGCTCTGCAGAGTGGAAGGGACACTTTGATAAGACATATGAGGTAGAGAGTGAGGCCAAGAGGTGATCTCAGGAAGAAGAAATGGCCTTTAAAGCTGCCTTTTAAGGAGAGGGGTCAGGACAACTGCAGGTTCTGCTGTAGAGTGAGGGATGTGGGTTTGGGCTGGAGCTGAAGTGCACTGGAGGGGTGGGGGTGGGGAGGGGAATGGAGAAGCGGCCTGTGGCCACTAGGTCCTTGCTCAGGCAGTGCTCTGCCTCTCTTCTAAATAAATGTTGACAGATATTTAAGGAACATCCGTTTGAAGAGGTTCCAAGTAACCAATTGGACTGTGGTGCCCACATGTCTCCGTTCCTCTCAGGAAGGCAGGCGATGCTACTGGGAAATAAAATGAAGTTTCTGAGGCTGGTGTGAGCAGCAGAGCAGGCCAGTGTGGGCAGCCTGCTCGGCCCTGACAGGGGCATCCCTTGGCGTATTTGTCAGAGGGGATGGATGCTTTGTTTTCCGCCATGTGGCTCCGCCGTGGACCAGGCACCTCCTCCCTGAACACAGACAGTGCAGGGAGACTGATCACCTGACACTGGTTCCCTATACCCACTGGGAGTGTGACCTACTCCATTCAACTGAATTTAAATCAATTCTTGGGTTGCAAGTACTGGGTGGGCCTTAGGCAAAACGAGCAGGTTCTTGCCTTTGAGGGAGTCATCTTAACCTGGGAGAAATGTGTAGAATTTTCTATAGCCACAGGTGCAGCTATGACAGCCACAGTCCCTTCAACAAACTGAGCTAAGGTGTATTTAGAGAGTGCCTTTCTTAGTACCCCACTCTGCAGCCTCTCGGATCTGGACTTGGCAAAGAAGAACTGTGTTTGAGAGGAGTGTTTTCTTTCTGTTGTCTTATGTCATCATAAGATCTTACATCAATTACGATCTTACAATTTCTTTTGAAGAGATATTTATTGTGTATTCTCGATTTAAATAATACTCTGAGTAAGCAGTAGTGCTCTGGTTTCTGTGCAGTATCTTGGAATCTGGTTTGGTCAGTGGCTTAGGTTATCTTCGGTCATCTTTAGGGCTGGTGTTGGAATGAACATGGACTGTACTCCCCAACAGGCCTGAGTTCAAATCTCAGCTCTGTCACTTAACCCTGAGGGGGTGCCTAAAGGGTTCTTCAGTAAAATAGAAACTGTCATCTTTAACAGAACTAATATGATGATAAAGATACAAGCTTAAAAGCACAAATCATGAAGGAGGCATTCGATACATTAATGGCGAGCCATTCTAGCTTTGGGTCAAAAATGTGTCGTGGTTCTTTGAAAATGTTAGAACGTAATTTGGTTTAATTTAGTTACAAGTAAGTGTGTGCCACATGGCTCCCCCATGAGAGAACAGTTCCTCAGATTCCCAGCATGCTTAGGGCAGGCTATGCCCACTGATAAGAGGGGACAGTGGGACTCAGGGGGGTCGAGGTGGGAAACAGTGCTTTCTGTGTTCAAAATGGTCCTATTGCAAGTCATGCTGGCTGAAGACTTTTCTTTTTTGTTACAGAAAATCTTTCTTCTACGAATAGGAAATAACAGGCCTTTGTTGTACAAATATAAATAGTAGGATGATGCCTGAAGGGGATAGTGACATCTATAATCCTTCCCTCCCCAATGCAAGTTTGTATCTGTGCTTCCAGCCCTCTTCCTATGCATATAAACACACACACACACACACACACACACACACACACACACACACACACATTCACATACTCACAAACAGACACACATGTTCTTATAAGGGATCATAATATCTTTATTTTCTACATTTTTTCTTTTGAATACATTTCCCCAAGAATTTATGTTGGTCCATCTCATTCTTTTTATTGTCTGTGTCGTACTCCATTGCCAGAATATACTATAATTTACTCAGTATTTAGTTGTAGGACATTTAGAATGTTTCCATTTTTTATTTGCTCTTTCAAACAGTGTGGCGATAAATAATGTTGTACCCGTATCTATGTATTTCTGTAGGATAAAGTCCTAAGAACAGAAATAATGGGTCAAAAGTGATGTGCCTTTTGAATTTTGATAAATATTGGCAGATTTCTCAGTATGGGGTTGTAGCAATTTCTACTCTCACCAATTCCGTAGGAGTTCCCAGCTCTTTAAACTCTCAGTAGCAATGAGTATTTAATTTTTGCGAATCCAGTGGTTGGTAGGTGATGTCTCATAGTTTTAACTGAAATTCTGAATACTTGTGAGGATTTTTTTCTTCTTCTTTTTTTCTTGTTTATTTGCCTTGTATAAGTAATCGTCCATAAACTGCTTGTTTAGGTCCTTAGTCCATGTTTTCTTTTGGCTTAATAGATTTTTTTTGTTGTTGTTGATTGTTGGGGACTCTTGACATTTTAAGGATATTAGCCTCTCGTCATATACATTGCAGGTATTTTCTTCATTTTTCCATTTTTCAATCTTGTTTATGGTATCTTTTGCAATGTGAAACTTTTTTTTTTTTTTTAATGAAATCAGTCAACCTTTCCCTGTGTGAGTTTTAGTCACACTCAAAGTGACCTTCCCATCCTTCAGATCAGAGACACGGTCCTGTGTTTCCCCTCAAAAGTTTTATGTTTTCCTTTTTGCATTTAATTTTTTAATCCATTTGTAACTTATTCTGACTGTGGTGTAATCCGAGGATCTAACTTTATTTTTTCCCAGTCATTTAGCTAATTGTGAATGTTGTTTTCTGGGCCACCTTTATTTCTTAGTCCTTGACGTGTGTGATAAGGAGTTAGAGCTTTAAATAGACAAGATGGTAGAAGGAAAGGACTCTGGACTTAGATGTCCTGAGTTTAAACCAGACCGTGAGCCCTTGGGCATGCTACTCAACCTCTCTGAACTGTAGCTACTTCAGTTGCAGAAATAATCATACCTAAGGTAGAGTGTCAGATTAAATTAAACACAGAACGTGACAGCCCCTGGCATATCCAGAGATGTTAGGCCAACCCTTTCTGCTTCACTTTTTAATTGCTGTCCCAAGAGGGCCAGGCAGAGACCGAATTGCCCTGTCCTGGGAATCTGGGTTTTCTCCAGCCTCAGTGTCTCCAGTTCCTGGCAGCAGGCTTCCTCTGCTGGGCTTGGCCTCGCCCCCCCATGCCCCTGTCTTCCATCCTTGGTGTGGGACTCTAGCATCAGCCAGCTGCCTGCTCACCTTCCTCTGGGACACAAGGCATTTACTGCCCACGATGGGTTTGACAAGAGTGCTGGCAGATGGCAGTGGATCTGGAGAGCTGAGGCAGGACGGAGTTTGGAGCTCTTCCCTCTGAGTCCCGCTTTCCTGCCAGGGAGTATCCTGTTTGTCCTTCGCTTGTACTCTTGGCAGTGCTCGGGCTCGATGGGTTGGCCACAGGTGCAGGCAAGATGTGGAGAGACGCGGAAGGTGACAAGGGAGGGAGAGAGAGAAACTCAGAGAGCCCCAGGGAGAGAAGGAGGGAGAGTCAGAGAGATCCAAGGAAGAAAGACAGGGACACGTGGCGAATGTGGCGGGGACAGAGACAGGTTACGGAGGACAGAAAGGGGGAGAGGCAGAGCTCTATGGAACAGAGAGAGGAAGAGAGGAGCGGAGAGAGAAACACAGGGAAGAGAGAGGAAGGGTCAGAACGGGGAATGCGTAGAAAGGGCACAGGGAGGCAGTCCCCTCCAGTGTAAAATTCGATGGGATGCCAAACTCAATGAATAGGATAAATAATAGTTTAATGGCGATATTAAAAAAATCAGTTTGGGAAACTACAGCCCTCAGGCTGGCCACCTGTTCTTGTAAATAAAGTTTTGGAGACGGAGTGGATTACATCAAAATAATATTAATTTGGATTACTGAGTCTGTGGCCGTCCCCTTAAACTCGTGCTGTGTTACTGACCCCACCCTAGTCCTGGCCTTGAAAGGAAGAAACAAAGAGAGGAAAACACACTGGGAGACTGGGAGAAAGAGTGTGGGAGCCCGATGGAAAGAGAGGAAAGGAGGGAAATGTAAGAGGAGATAGGCGGGGAGTGATATCAAATGGTATGAGACAAACAGGAGAGAGAGGATGATAGAGGAGCGAGGGAAGGAAGCAGAGAAGAGAGCAGAGGGCAAATTAAGACAGAGCTGTGGAGAGGAGGGAGGGGCAGCTGATCTAGGCAGAGGGGAAGGAAAGGAGAGACCAACAGTCCCGAGGGAAAGGCCGGGGGGGGGGGGGGGGCAGACAGGGGAGACGCGGGCAGGGAAGAGGGAGACGGGGGAATGAGAAGAAGGAGAGGGAGTGAGAGGCTGGCGAGAGGCGACGATCAGCTGTCTCCAGGCAGAGGCCAGGCCGATGGCAGAGCACGAAGCAGTCTTCCTGGGCAGTGAAATCCGCCAGCCTCCAGTTCCGCAGTGCCCAGAGGCTTCAGAGGAAATGCTCGACGGGGGAGGATGTGAGCACAGCTGTCCCAGTGTTGGGCAGAGCCCTCTCCCCCAACCCCTGGACACTTAGCTGATCTGCACACCCCCTTGGACAGGAACGAAGACTGAAGGAGGCTGGAGACTGTCAGGTCTGACAGTCACCAGGAGCAACAGGGACACTTTAAGTTGGAACTGGGCTGGAACCGTCAGATTCTAGAAGAGGGCACGTTTCCCAGTGCTGGCGTGAGGTGACTTTTCTTTTTTGGGGGAATATTTAGTATACATTTATTTACTCTGTGAAGCTTTCTGGCTTGGGTTTAATTCCCCAGGCTTGTTTCCGTATCATATATTTACGTCTCCAAAGAAATCTACCGACAGGTGACTTACAGGAGTTGCAAAGCTAGGGAGGTTGGTACCATGGTTGTACCCAGTTACGGGTGAGAAAACCAACCCCTGGAAGAGTGACATGACTTGCACAGAGTCACTTGAAAGTGGCAGAGCCTGGAGTCCAGCCCAGGCGTCTGACTCCACAGCCTCACACTCAGTTCTTGTTCAGGTCTGGAGGTCTGCCAGGCCATAGCCTGTGCCATATGCCAAGGAAAGCAAGCCAGAGAGGACCTTGGTTCAGGCTGCTCAAGCTTATGTTCCTCCCCATGCCAGTCTCCATCTCTGTCCTTAAATGCCCCCTTCAGGACCTTTTTGACTTGTATCTTTTCTTATCTGCAGACTTAGACCATAGGAAATTGGGTATCGATTGTTCATTGAATTATAGCATTCATAAAATACTGTTCGTTCCTCCCCGATTTATTACTGCTCCACGGAAAAGCAAAGAGAACACCTTTGAACACCTACTCGGTTCTGCTACATAAATTTGACCTAAGTGATGGGAATTATCACTCTATTTTGCAGATGTAGAAAGGGAGGCTGAGAGAGTGTAAGTAATTTGCAGTCACTGAGAGGCAGGGAGGGGATTTGAACTCAGATCTATATGATTCTGCATCCAGTGTTGGCTTCCCTCCACCTGTTTGTCTTATAAGAACCAAGCACTCCTGGGCCTTCGTGTCCAAGTTCCAAGACCATATCCCTTATGGCATCCAGTGCTCATTTGATTGTATTATAGAGGGTCCAACTGAGGAAAAGTTACAAAGGTTATAAAAGAGGAAGAGTCTATGGTCACAGTGGAGACCCACCATTGTTCCCTTACTGAGTAGGACAGAGGTGACTGTAGAGGGATTTGTACCACGAAAGCCTTAGAATATGGAAAGTGGTCCTTCTCCTTTAAAAGATCTTATGCCCCATAACTTGTGTGCAAAAGCTTTAAAATGCCTATCTAGGCCTCCACTTCCACATCCCCTGTACTATTTGACATGCAAAGTGTCATATTCAAAAGCAAATTAGTCTGAAATGAATCCTTTTTTACCCTTTTTATTTCCAAAATCCCGATTTAGAATTTAGGTTCATTAATATGCACAAACACTGCTCAGTTAAGCCTGTTTTAATTTCTCTGTGTGCTTTGTAAACAGGGATTACAAAGACGTTTTGAATTTTCATGGCAGATTTCGAGTAGTGTATACATTCAGGCCATTATCACATAATAAATAAATAACCCCCTGAAACTCAGTGTTGATGATGCCATCCCCAGAATGTTGATTTTTGTTCTCATCATGTTGCTCCGAAGTCATCGGAGGCCTGGACATGGCTGAAAAATAATGCTTTGCCCCTCGGTGTCCATTTGGTGGGCATATGCCAGCATTAACACTGAGGGGAATGAAATCTCAGCTTGGCTCGTGAAGCTGGACTTGGAAAAACACCCCGTTTATTAAATCTCCCACTAAACGGTGACAGTTGTAGGCATTAGTTACTCATAGTGTCTGCCAAATGAGCTGGAAGTGCAGGCTTATCTTGTTATGTGCAGATAACAGAGCCACAGAACTTGGAGAGGAAGGTTCCAGCCATCGGAGTCAGTGGCCAGGAGTCAGGACACACAAGGAGAACACCTTTTCCAAAAGCGAGGGACATTTTCCCATGATGCCGCAGGGCACTATGCTTTGTACATGATCTCTGCCGCACATACTGGAGGTAAGGAAATGTGTCCAGTTGGTAACAAAAGAAACAAGAAAGTTACTATGTATTGAGCATTTTCTGTTAGACAGCGAGCTGCATTGTCTTATGTTCATTATCTTACTTAATCCTCACACCAGTCCCTTGAGGTATTTGCTGTTATTATCCTCCTGTCACAGATAAGGAAAATAAGTATGTAAGGAACTTGCCCACGATCACAAAGCCACAGAGCACTCAAACCCAGATCAGTCTGACTCTAGCACATCCTTCTTTCTTGCCTGTCTGTTGCTGCGTTTATATTGTATCCCCAGGGCTGGTGCGGTGCAAGGTATTAAAGCAGGTGCTCAGAAATGGTTGCTGAGTGAATGAATGAATGAATGAATGAACCGGGGACTAAAAGCAGCACATTCCCCTTTTCTTCTTCAGGCCATGCTTACCCTGTCATATCTCAACTGAATTGATGTGTGTTTACCTAGAGGGGATATGGCTCCAAAAATGAAGGGTCTGTGAGCAGGGTGGCTCCCTCCCAGATGTGTGCCCTCACCCTGCCTTATGCTTTCTCTCAGCTCTTACAGCAACTGTTTGTTTACTCTTAACCTGCGTGCAGACAGACTCAAAATTCTGACTTATTCATTGTTTTACGTATCTCCAGGCTCTAGCATAGCTCCTGGGCACATAGGAGGTAGCAGGTTGTATATTTTCTTGCACTAGCTGGTTTGTGGGTTGCTTGTGAATAAAATGCATTAATGGTAGCAGAAATCATTTCAAAGCACCGATGCTTTGGGGGAGAATTCCATATTTCATGCATCGGTCACTTAGGCATAGCCACACTGTGTTAGGTCGGGTTCTCTAGGACTTGTACCCTCAGTGCAGGGCAAAATGAGTTGTTGGGAGTGAAAAGTTCTTAATCTTTTTATGTAAAAAGCACAAATATACATATAGTGCATAAACAGATATACAGTATATCTGCAGTATTAAAACATCCTGGGGGGGGATTAGGGAAAAAAATATCTAAAAAGGCTCCCATGGGAGGGGGCAGTAATGGAAAAAAGGTTGAAAAACAGTGCTCTACGTGCAGAGTCTGAGACAGGGATTCATGTGAAAGTGATTTATGGAGGGAACACTCTCAGGAGAAGGATGAAGGAAATGGGGCAGGGCAGGTGAAGAAAGTTAAGCAAGGGGGTGCTCTTAGCCGGAGACCAGCCTCAGCCCATTCCTCTGGGTTGGGAGCATGAACTGGTTCCACCTGGAAGCAAGTGGCCTTATGTACCCCCATGTCACTCAGCCACTGGCTGCTGGCTGTCCACATGATGGGGGTGATTGGGGTGTAACCTCCCAGGTAGCTGTGGAGAAGCAGCAGCTGTGAGCCTTCGGAGTCAACCCCACGGTGGCCGGGGGTGGCGTGCACCAGCCCAGTAAAGGGGATCTGGGCAGATGCCACCAGCATCCTCTACAGCACAAAACCTTCCTCCAGTGGCTTTAGAGAAGTCCTCTGATTTCTTCCTCTAATTTTTCTTTATTATGTAAATAATACATAAAATTTATCATTTTGACCATTTTTAATTGCACAATTCTGTGGCTTTAAGTACCTTCACATCGTTGTGTAACCATCACTACTGTCCATCTCCAGAACTCTTCTCATTATCTCCAACTGAAATTTCATGCCCATTCAACAGCTCCCCATTCCTCCCTTCCTGGTCTCTGGCAACCAGCATTCTACTTTCTCAATGAGTTTGACTGCTCTAGGTACCTCATATAAGTGGAGTCATCAGTATTTGTACTGTTACTGGCTTATCTGATCTAGCATAATGTTTTTAAGGTTTATTCATGTTGTAGCATGTATCAGAATTTCCTTTCTTTTTGAGGCTGAATGATATTCCATTGTGTGTGTGTGTGTATATATATATATATATATATATATATATATATATATATATATATATATATATATACAACTTTTTAAAAACATATTTATTCATCTATCAGTGGCTACTTGGATTGCTCCCACCTTTTGGCTACTGTGAATAATGCTGCTGTGAACATGTATGTACAAATATCTGTTTGCTTCCTCTGATTTTACACTCAGATGTGTGTTATCTTGGGGAAGGTACAGTGGGAGGTTCCGATTCATTGTCGCAACCTCACCCCAGGCATAGACCCCAACCCATCATTGGTATCTTTGGTTGTGGAACAGGATGGCTTCAGCAGAGATGGGAGGAGTCTTACATTTGAACAGGAAAGACTCTTGTTTGGGGGGATTAGTATCTTTTGAAACTATTTATAGAAATTAAGTAGATTTTTCAATTCCATTTCATAAAAAATTGTAAGTGGAGAAAATTAAAATCGGGGCTATTGTCGAAGCATTTAACTTTTTTATTCGGCAGAAAGGACAGACCCTGGCCTCTTGTTGCTTGGGGTGTGTTCTTAGAAGACTACACTTGACTTTCCAGCCCCTTTCATTCTCCATAGCCCGCTTAATGCTTATAGAGTATGTGGGAACTCAGGCTCAGCAAAAGATTTTGAATGAATGAATGAGTACATGAATGAGTGAGTCCAAGAGTATACGGAAAGTGAGTCTGCCCTGGATTTGAGCCAACAGCCTGCAGCATACTCATTTAAAGGACATCTGCCTAAGGAATAAGTAGGAGGGTGGTCCATGTTTCTTTAAGTCCCTGAGCCTGGGGAGAAGACTGCTTCCAGCTCTAGGGACACCTGCCTTACTTTTTAATCTCTGTCCTCACACATTTGAGGACAATGGAAAAGCAATGCTTGCTTACCTGTTGCCTCTCTCTCAGGGGACTTGTGAAACCAAGTGGAATAAGATCTTTCTAGCTCTTTAATCTCTTAGGAAGAAAGGAATTTTATGAGGTTAATAACATGCTGTCCTTGATATGTGCAAAACCTGGTTGGTGCTCATAGCTTGTGGGGAGCATTCATTTTGAACAGTATTTCTTGTTCTTTCTTACAAGCAGTGAATTTTTGCAATTCTGTGTTCCTAGCTGATGCAAGGTATTTGAAAGTAAAGTTTGATGATGATGGTATGATAATGATTGTTGATAATGATACTATGAACCAATATACATTGACTGTTACTAATTACGAGACTCTGTGCTAAATGCTTTACCTACATTACCTCATCCAACCCTCATGGCACTGTAAGGTCAGTGCTATAGTTGTACCAGTTGCATAGAGGGGAAAACCGAGGTCCAAAAAGATTATGATTTGCTCAAGGTCACACAGCTGGTCAGGGGCAGAGTTTTACAGACAGGTTTGCACTGCAGCTCACAGTAAGAATACCCTAACCAGTCATAAAGGAAGGGAGTCGATTTCCAATGGTTTATGATGAAGAAAGGCCTTTTTAAAAGGTGGCATCTGAGTGGACCTTGAAGGGCAAGGAGGATTATAGGGGATGAGAATGTGGAGAAGAGAATTCTAGCACAGATGTTGAGGGAGTTGTGCAGGGTTCATATGGGATTCGGATGTGGCTGAACTTCAGCTCGTATTAGTATGGGTGGGGTGGTTGGCAGGTGGTAGGGGAGGCAATGGTGGGTGGTGTGAGGATGATAAATGTAGAAAGGGAGATCGGGGTTAAATAATGGAGAGTCTGAATGCTGTTTGTCTGCCTCTGCTGGTGACCCCAGGCAGATATTTTACTAATGGTGACTGGAATTAGGAGGGAAGCCTGTGGCCATAAAATAAAACTATGACTACCCTTGATGGAGATTAACCAAACTGTGGCAGGTACTCATTTGCAAGATGGATCAACTAGGAAGCTCATCAGTTGCCAGTTAGTAATTTAAGATGACCAAACTTGTCTTTGTGGTCTTTGAAATGTTGAGCCTCAGAAACCCAGGACTGATAGAACATGGCAAAGTTTTTGTCAGAGGCGTGGGAGAACACCGTGGCTTCCTGCAGGAGGGTGAGCAGTTTGAGCTGGGCCTTTGGGGAAGGTCACACGGGAAAGCCAGAGGGACGAGCCCTGGGTGTTCCAGCTGTGGCATGGGGCACCGTGCATTAGTTGACTAGGGCTGCCTTAACAAGTGCCATGCCCTGGGTGACTCAAAACGCTGAATGTATGCTCTTGCAGTTCTGGAGGCTGGAAGTCTGAAGTGAAGGTGTTAGTAGACTAGGTTCCTTCTAGAAGCTCTGAGGAAGAATCTGTTTCCTATCTCTCAGCTTCCGGTGGTTGCTGTCCATCCCTGGCATTCCTTGGCTTGTGGACACATGGCTTTTGTTGTCTCTGTTGTCACTTGGCTGTCTTTTCCTTGTGTGTCTTAGCCTCTGTTTTCTCTTCTTATATGGACACCAGTCATTGGATTAGGGCCTGCCTTAATCCAGTATGACCTCATCTTAACTAATTACATCTGCAAAGACTATTTCCAAATAAAGTCATATTCTGAGTTTAGGTGGACGTAAATGCCTGGGGGACACTATACAACCCAGTAGACAGTGTGAGCAGAAGCCAGAGTAGGAAGTATGAAATGGGTTGGGTGATTCATTCAATAGGAGGACTCAACAAAGGAAGGAGATTCTGCTGGAATGAAATAACGAGGGGCCTGACTACCTTGGGTCTGGATGTCTCACCAACAGTTATCAACTCTGCATAAGCTGGGAGCTTGGAGTAGGCCAGCTTTGGCAGGAAGTGACCTGACAATGGAAGATGGGCTGACAAAGAGGATGACTTGTGACAGAGAGCCCAGGTGAGTCAATGAGAAACGTATTCGTGAGTGAGGTCACTCCAGCCTCATCTAGGTTGGGGGCAGTGGGCTGTGTGTGGCCGTTTTTGAAGGAAGATACGCCAGGCACTGTTGAGAGATGGAATGTGGCAAGGCGTGAGAAGGAGCTATTAGACCCAGGTGACCAGAATGCTAAGTAGGAGGAAATGGTTTTGTGGGAAGGATGTTGAGTTCAGCCTTGGATGTGTTGAGTTGGTGCTGCCTCTGGGAGGGCAGATGGGAAATATCTGTCGGGCAGCTGGAAGTGTGGTCTGCAGCTGAGAGATGCTTTTCCTCTTTGTTCTGCTTGAGTAAACTTTAAGTAAAGTGCACTGAAGTGTGAGGAGCCCCTGTTCTCTGAGGGGGTCGGATGATCAGAATTTATGTAAATATAGCCACAGTCACAGATGCCAGTGGATGGAACAGGTCAGGAGTGCACGAGACAAAGATGGCAGAATGATCTTTCTAAAATGAAAATTTGAGCGTGTCACTCTCTTACCTATCCTCCAGGGGATGGTCTCATTGCTCTCAGAGTAGTGTCTCACTCCTTAGCTTGTGTGCAAGGTCCCTTGAGGCTTGGAGTGCATCTTACACCATTCTCTAACCCCCTGGTCACTGCAGCCCCTCTGAACCTTGTACAATTTGAAGAACACACAGTGTCCTTCTCATTCTGTGATTCTGTCCACTCTCTTTTCTTGGAACCTCCTCTTTGGCCCTCTCTCTCCTGTCCTTCAACACCCTAGCTCAGCACCTCATAGCCTGTCACACTCAGGTTTTTCCCCCAATAGCTCGTAGGCTTCCCAAGGACAAGGGATACTTCTTGGGCATCTTAGTGTCCCCAGCTTCTCTCACAGGGCTGGGCACAGGGTATGCAAGGGTCATTGACTTAGTGAGTGAATGAGTGAATGACTGAATGGATAGATGAAATGCTATCTATGTTTAGTTCTTTTTCAGAGGTAGCTCATCTCAAGTTCTAACTTAATTTTTTTAAAGAAACATTGGAGATGCTGGAGAACCTTCGGTGACCTCGAGGGTCTCTACCCTCCCTCTTGCTGCTTCTTCTGCTTTGCCATTGGCTGCCCACAGCTCCCGTCATTTCTCACCAAGATATCAGAGTCATTAGCTCAATCACAAGATGCTGGTGGGCCACCATGTTCTGGTGAAGCACGAGGACTACCAGAATGTTCTCAAAAGGGAGCTCTTGACTTGTGACGTCAGGTGGAGGGCCCCAGACGTCACCTGATGGGTGTCTGAGTGACCCAGAGTAGGTTCATGCTCACTCTGACCATTATAGAGCAGTGGAGATGGGCAGGGAAGGGTGACATACATGGTCAAGAGAGACGTCAGTCTTTGCTTCTTTGTTTGAGTTTAGCCACGTGTTGACCCCCTGACTTCACAAAGAGACTGTAGGGCCATCTCTCAGTCTTTAAGTAGAGCAAGTCCTTAAGTCTTAAGAACGTGACAAAGTTGTTACTGCAGCGTTCTGCCTGACGACAAAAATCTACTAACCTTTATTGAACACTTATCATGTGCCAGGCACTGGGCTAAGTCAGCTCTTTTACTTGTATTATTCCTATTTCATCCTCGTGGCAGCTTCTATTTCTTTACCCATTTTCCAGTTAAGAAAATTCAGGCAAAGAGGTTATAGCTTGCCAAGGCCGTACAGCTGGTAAGCGCAGATAATGCCTAAAGTATAAACTACTATGCTTAATATTTTTCTGAGCCTAAAGACTCAGAACTTTTCCAATTGGGCCGAGGAGTGATTCTGACTGAATTTTAAACTTGATTTTAAACTTAAACATTGTAAACTGGATTTTAAATTTGATCATGTTCTTAAAATTACTAGACGATGTGCCATGATGACAGAGTGAGAAGCACTCAGGATAGGGAATTTTGGGTTGGCGGGTTTGAATTTTAAGTAGTCTCAAAGTCCAGAAAGTTCTGTCCGGACATTTTCCCTACATGGTTAAAATCGGGCAATTCTGTTGCATTCAGATGGATAAGCAAAATCTGTAATGAGAAATAGTAATGTTTCTAGGTTTTTATCTGAACCATAACATTTGGTACAGTGGCCTTAATTTACATATCAAAGTTATGAAAGTGAAATGATACATAACTCATGAAGGCAAAAATGGCTAAAGATAGAAGAATAATAAGATCTGATGCTGCATGTATTTAAAGTCAGAAGCCAATATTTTCATTCTGAGAACCGTTAAAATCAAATGTGTGTTTCTATTTCCAAGTGAAAAAATCGGTACCAAAAAATACTTTTTCTTCTTGAGATCTTGTTCCCGTCGAATCCTTTAAATTGTTAAAGGAAAGAGCAAAACTGTTTAGCAGGAAGACAATTTTCACTTTTACCCTTCTGGATACTTTATTTTCTATTTAAGTGATGACATTTCAAATCGTGTTTAACCTTTTGATTGACGGCATGATCTCATGAGCTGTAATCGGCCCTTTCTGGAGTTTTCTTGACTCTGCTCTTGATTTCAGATTGTTCCGATTACTATGATTGTTCTGGAAAAAGGCTCATCTGGATTCAGTTCATGCTGATGTAGGAAGGATTTATCCCCCTGAATTAGAATGAGACACTATTTTTATGACCTTTTAGGAGCTTCATATGTACTGTGGTCTACAGATTTCTGAGCAAACTCTCAGTTGCCAAAGTACACCTTGCCTCACAACTTTTTTCATAAGATAAGTTTTAATTAGCTCATCACCAATGTCTGCTTATGTGCCAAAGTGCTAGACTTCTCAGCAAGGGCATGTCTCTCTTCCTGGCAGCCTCTCATGACGGGCACTGATGGGCTACTGATTTAATTTAGTTTATTTTGAGACAAACATAAACAGATGATTTCACTCATCTGATCTTATATTAATGGGAGGAAACAAAAACAATGCCATAAATGCTTCTCATTATTTTCATATTATGGCCAGTGCAGGACAAAAAGGCAGCTCTGGGGGGAATAAGGGTGACAAGGATGTCAAGATCAAAGGGAAGCTGAGGGAAGCTGAACATGAAACATATAAACAAAGAGAATCAGATGGAGAAACCAGAGCAGATAGGAAAAGTAGCAGGTAGACACAGGACTGAGACTTGAAGGATGTTGTGCTTTTCTGTAGATTCTGAGGTGAAAGAGCCCATATTATTGACTTTTTTCCTGAGTTTTGGGAATCAGAATAAATTATCATGTGCTATTACTGTGCTTTATGTACCAATAGAATCTCACACAGTTTTAACTAGATCAGTCTTCCTCGATTGGGTGTAGCCATTATGCTTTATTGTTAACTGTATTTGAAAATAAAAATTTCCTTTCCTATGAGAACTAAAGATGACACTCATGGAGGAGTGATTTGTTTTACAATATTTTAAAATGATGTTTACTTTGCATTTCTATTTTAAAAACGTTTCTTGCTCAATGTCAAAAAATTAGAAATGTCTGGAATTGGAAAATATAAGAAACATATGGAAGAAAACAAAGTCATGATTCATATTTTGGACTATTTCCTCCATTTTACATGTAGAATTGTATGCTCTGTTTTTATAAATTTAAAGTTCAACTGTGCATTAAGTTTTTTACTCTAACCCTTTAAAAATTTACTACATTATCACATACTTTATAATTGACTATTTTATTCCACATATTAACTTATTAAAATATGTCCCTCTTGTTGAGCATGTAGCTGGTTTCCAATTTTTGCTATTGAAAGAATGTTATAATGAAAATCTTTGGATATTAATCTTTGTGTACGTCTATGGTTATTTCTGATTGAGTCCCGGAAATAGAAAAAGAGAATCAAAATTATTTCTTTTAAACACGTTTAAGGTTCTCGACGCACTGTTCAAAATTGTATTCATATTCATTTACTCATTTAACAGCATTCGAATACTTTCTGCTCTGGAGGTTCTGAGCCAGATTGCTGGGGACTCCGTGAGGAGCAAGATAGACACTGAGCTTGCTTTCTGGAATATGCTTTCCATGGAGGAGACAGATAGTTAATAAGTAAATTAATAATTAATTAAACAAATTACAGCCAATTTAATTTCACCCCCCCAAAAACTGTGTTAAGGGTAATGAAGAAGACAGGCAGGGAGTTGTAATATCTAATAATAAGAGGGCTGATTAGTGGATGCTCCTCTGAGGAGATGATATCTAAGCTGAGACGTGAAGAATGAAAAAACCTGCTCTGAAAAGAATGGAGAAAGAAACATTCCAGGTAGTGGAGGACGTCGCGTGCAAAATCTCTGAAACGAGACAGCGCTTGGAACAATCTGGGAATTGTTAGAAGGTGCCTGTGGCCAGAGCATAAGATGTGGAAGGGAAGATAAATGCGATGGGGCTAGAGGGCGGGCAGCGGGGCTCCATCACACAGTGCTTTGCAGGCCATTGTTGTTGGGAGTTTGCATTTTTGTGGTAAGAGCACTGAGAAGCCAGTGGAGGGATAGCTGAGACTTAACTTACATTTAAAAAAATGCTGTGTGAATGGTGACGTGAGTGTCAGGAGGAATGATGATGAAGGCACCTGAACAGTCACTTGTGTGTCTGAGTATTGTTCTGAGGACGGTTGGACTCAGCTTGACAGCCTTGGACATAGCTTTCAGTAAGCTTTGAGTGATACTTAATCCCTAAACCTGTGTCTGTTTTACGCACAGGACTGAACCCTCACGTGTCATTTCATTGTTATCATTTAAAAGGTATAAGGGTTTCTGTTGCCTCTAAATGTCTTAGCTTTGGATCTGAAATGCTGCAAAATAAATGAAATAATTCAAAACTACGTTTCGTTCTACTATTGACATGATAAAAAATAATACACATTTTTATATATGAACAAAATGAGATCAAGAGATGTCATTTGATATTTTTATGCCATTTTTTTTCTGTTGGTGGACATTTAGGTAGTTTTCACTATTGTAAGTAATGCCGTGATGAAGATCTTAATGTGTATCGATCTATTTTCTGTGAATATATTCTGTTAAGAAGTATGCCTCTAAAAGAATTATTAACCCAAATTAAACACTAGCACAATTGTCTACCTGTTTAAACTCCATCATTGACGTATGAAATTGTCCATTTCCTGACACACTGTCAGCCCAGGATATTACTGTCTTCTTAACCCATGCCTATCCATTGGTTGGGTGAATATATGTTAATTGGCACTTCTTTGATAATTTATAAGTTAGATCATTTTTACTCATAGGAAGTTATTTTGTTTTGTTTACTGAACCTAGGAGCTTTGAACAGTGCCTGGGGAATAGCGATGCTCATTTAATGCTTGTTGGTTGAGTAAATGAAGATATGGACCTATTTATTGGCCTTTCTTTTGTGAATTGGTTAATATTCTTCTTCCATTGTTTGTTGGAGTGGTTGTCTTTTGGTAAGTTTTAGTAGCTCTTTAGACGTTACAGATAATCACTCATTGTCAGATGCTTCAAATATATTTTCTGAGTTAGTCATTTCTCTTTAAATCTTGTTTGTAATTTTAGCGATTTTTGCAAAAGAGTTTTAAAAACTTTTATGAAGTATTCCAATTAGTGCCTTGATGGTTTCTAGCTTGGAAATCATCCTTAGAAAAGCCTTCCTCTGCCTGAAATTAGTTTTTTAAATATAAATTCACTCATGCTTTTCTTTTCTGTCAATAGATTTAGTAATAAATCATTGTCACATTTCTGGAATAAACTTCATTTCTTTGTTGTCTGGTATTAATTTTGATGTTTTTCTATTTTTAATGAATTGATTTCTGCTTTTATCTTTGTTAAGCCCTTCTTCCTTCACTCAACTTTTTATTTTCTAACTTCTTGAGTTGATTTATTAAATAATTGATTTATTTTATTTCTTGTTCACTTATTAAAGCATTTAAGGCTATGAAATTTACTTTTAGTTCACTTTGGCCACTTTCCATGCATTTTGATATGTGTTGGTTTTATTATTGCTATTCTCTAAAATTCTGTAATTGCTATTTTGGTTTTATTTTTGACCTAGGAATTATTTCCTAGTTTATTGTAGTGTGAGTGGAGAATATAATCTATTATTAATTTCTTTTCTGTCGTTTAGTGGGATTTTCTTGGTTGTTTAATATTGGTTGGTTTTATAACTGTTTAGTGGGCATTAAAAAAGGAACTAAATTCTTTATTTGCGGTATACAAAGTATGAATAAAGCTTTTACATTGACTTTAATAATATTAATCATATTTCTTACTTTAATCCTTACCTTCCTTAGCTGGTACTATTATTTTCTTTCATCCCCCACTTGTGTTTTCAACATTTTTTTCTTTGTAATGTTTGATGCGGTGTAGACCATGGATATTTTGACAGTTATATCTTTATTGTGGATTATGCCATTTGTCAACTTAAAATAGACGTTTTTTGGGTCAAAGTTAATACTATTCCCCTCATTGAATTCAGCCTAATCATCTCTAATAGAGTAATTTCTGCTTTCATTTCTTTGAATTTTTTTCTAGCATGTTTTTGTCTTTATATTTTTATTTGGCATATTTTGAGTTACTGCTTTAGACTTTTCTTGATAAACATTATCTATTTGTTTTAATTGGTTTTTGGATTCATTTTAAGAATCTCTTACTGCTGAGTTTACCCCATCTCTGCTTGTAGTTTTAAGTGATATCTTTGCCTTTAAATCTGTTTTCTATTTGTTATAAGTATTCATCTTTGCATAGAGGCCAAGACTTATATAACTTACTGTTTATAACTACAGGTCATTTTTTATATTAAAAAATAATAAAGTTTTATGATTTAAAAAATTTTATAACTACATTTATCACAATTATTTAGACTAAATTCTATTTTTGAATTTCATCAAGGATATGAAATATTTTTATGTTGCTACTTACCTATTTTTGAGATCTATATTTTGATTGAGCTTTTGGTTATTTAGGGCATGGCTTCAAGTTGTGTTTTTCAGCAATGTTGCGTTAGCATCAGCCTTCTTGAGTCCTGTCCTTGTATATTTGAGAATATCATGATCTTCATCTTTGTTTCTGCATTTTTTTCCCCTTCTTCTCCCCTTCGCATTTCTACATGATCACTTTTCTCCCTTTTCTCTTCCTCCTTTCTCTCCCTTCTATACAAGAATAATGGGTTGGCTGCTTGTAGCGAATACCTTATTCTTCACATCTCTGTAGATACTGCTTCACTGTCTCCTGGAATCTAGGATGCACAAGGAAAGATTTTTTTTTCCTTTTGCGGTCACTGACTTTGGCCTACATGCTTATGCAATTCTGTCTTCATCTTTGATATGCTATATGCTAGGATTTCACTAAGATGTTTTTCCATGCTAGTCATTTTTCAATAATTTTTTTCCTGTCAATAGTCAGAGTTAGATTTTCTTTAAGATCACAAACTTTTTCTTCAGTCATATCACTGAATGTAGTTTCTATTTTGCTTCTTCAATTTTCTTTTGAGCCCACCAGTTCTAGATCCCTGGTTTTTATCTTTCACATCTAATATCGTCTCCTCGATTGCGTTTTTCAGTTTACCATGTACTTCTGCATGTTGCATCCTTGGTGATCTCAAACTTGTGTTTTTGTTGTTGTTGTTATTGTTGACTTGATTCATTATACTGTTTTGAATTCTATGGTGGACTAGTTTCTTTGACTTATTTTCTTAGCTCTGACATGTCACTTACTGTCTTATGATTTCATGTTTTAAATTTTGTTTTATTGTTTTCATAATTTTTCAATATCTTTGAGAGTTCAAATCATCGCCATTACATGTTTTCCTGTTTTCTGAAGTAAATCTTGATGAGAAATATGCTCTGAGATGTATATTTATAATTTATTTAAAATTTTTCCTTTTTTTTTTTGTTTTACTGCACAAGTGTTGCATGAGTCTCTCACATTTTGCTACCTTTGCTACCTTTTAAACTCATTTTGAATCAGGAGTATGTATTTTCAGATCTCCTATGTACTCCTGATTAGTTTGGCTGATTTTCCTTTGATATGCAACGTATTTTCATAGGCACCTTCTTTCTCCTGTAGAACTAGGAAAGAGGGCTTTGTCTAAGGTTTATATTCTGTTTTGAGTTGTTTAGTCCTTTGTGAGATTAGGCAAATAGAAGGACCTGGGTCTGTGGTTTACTGCCACTAGGGAGTTTTGCCTTCGCAGGCTTTTAAATGTTTCCCCTCCCTTCCCCGCCCCTCCCCTTCCCTGTCTCTCTCTTCCTCTTTTCTCCTCTCATCCCTTATCCTCTTCTATCTTCTCGTTATTTTATCACATCTCAGAGCCACTGATTTGAGGGCATATCCTGTCTCATTGTGGGATGAAATTCAAAATTGCTCCCCATTCCACAACTCCTCAAAATTTAGCCATACGGTTAAGTAATTCCCTTTGAGAGCAAACAAATAAACACCCACTGAAGTATTTATGGCTTCTGTTAGATGTGGGCTCAGAAACATTTTATTCTCCATCCCACTACAATTTGCCTTAGTTTTACAAATAAAAATTTCAATCACAAAAGTAATACATTCTCATTGCATAAAATCTCTGCAAGTCTTTAAAAATACCCAAAGAGGGAAACAAAACTTATAATCTCACCATATGGTTTACATTTTGACTCATACTTTTAGTTCTCTTAACTATGTGTGTACATGTGTGTATATTAATATAATGGAAACCTTCTTTTTGCTTAGCAATATATTGTGAAAAATTTTCCATATGGCTAAATATTCTTTTTTCTTCCTCAATTTTAATGAATGCACAGTACTTTATTTTCCTCATGCATGTCTGTGTTTCTTAGTTGTCTGTAAAGCGATGCTATGTATAAAAACTAAACCAAAGGCAAAAATGGGGGGAGATACAAAATGTATGCAGGTATAGATTTGAAATATATCTAGAATTGACTTATTAGTGGAAATGGTTATGGAAGTAGTGGATGGCTGTAGCATTTCTGCCTACACCACACACTCACACTCACGTTGACACAAATATTCCCATTAGTGGGGTGTGGATATGGGTTATACACTGGGTGTCAGGACTCCCAAGATGAGTCTGGGCTCCTCTCATCCTAACCATGTGACTAGGGGCAAGTCACCTGTCTTCTTAGCTTAATTTTCCTCAGCTGTAAAATGGGGGATGACAATGCCTGCCCTTGCCTACTTTATAGAGCTATTTCATTCCTAAATAAAATTGAAATGAGAAAATGTTTGTGCGGTTGCTTATTCAATGAATAATTCCCTATACCGCAGAGGGACAGCCTAGGTGGCAAAAGTCCATTTGATTCCACTAACATTTATTGAGCACCTACTCTGTTCAGAGGCCAGTGCAGGTAATCAATATAAGAGGTACCATCCTATACTGAAATGGCCTTGCTATGAATGTTTCATTTTTCTCAAATCAATGATCTTCTGGGTGACAGCACCGGCTTCTTCTCATCACTCCAATATGATTAATTCATTCATCATGTTAAACTGATTTAATTCTTTATTATATCGTTTTGTTTATTTAATTTGCATATCAATCGCGAGGGTGCTGCGTATCTCAGCTTACCGCAGAATCATATTAAGAAAGGATTTGATGCTGGTGCAGGTGCCAGTGGTCTCCTGAGGGGCAAAAACTTTTCAGTAATTGAATACTTAGGTGCTGGGATGCAACAGCTAGAATTCTTTTCCTGACCTCAAGTTCAACCTACTTCCTGCTTTGGTCCAGGGAGACAGCTAGTTGTGAATTATGCATTCTCATTTATCCTCTGGTCAGTGTTTGCATATTTCACTTTTCTATAGAGGAGAAAGATGTTCCCCCGAGAAACAGTCTCTCAAACTCTTGGTAGTTAGTTGACTTAAAGGAAAGGAAAGAAGGCTAGTCATTGTTTCCTTACCCATTGTCTCCTAATTCTCTTTTTCCAATCCACACTCTAGAGTAGAGGATTCAAGGAGGCATTGCCTGTGATTTCATCCTCCCAGCTGGGAGCAGGAGGAGAAGAGGAGGCACTTGAATCCTTGGACATTGGATTGGCTTACCTTCCTGATCATCAGTATAATGTGAAGTGAGATTGAGGGTTTGAATCTTGGTCGTGATCCTTAATACCTATGTGACTTTGGGAAGTTACTGAACAATACCAACCATGATCATGGCTAAAGAGCACTTAACACATCCCCGACACTAAGCTAAATCCTTATTTTATTCTCATTTAATAATCTCCCCAGTGTTTCTGTTCTAATTGCTATTGCTGCATAACAAACATCCCCAAACATAGTGGCTCAAAATAATCACTGTCATTTATTTTGCTCTTGCGTATGCATGTTGGACAGGACTCAGTGGAAGGGCTTGTCTCTGTTCCATGGACTATCTGCTGAAATAGTCAGACTGGGGACTAGAGAATGTGTCACATACCTGACGACTAAGCGAATGTGGCTGCTCGGCTTGGCTGTGGGCTGGAGGCCTCCGTTTCTCTCCATGTGCTTGTTCTTCATGAATTGCTTGGGCTTCATAGCATGGAGCCTGGGTTCCAAGAGTGAGCATCCCCGGGAGCCAGGAAGAGGCTGCGTGGCTTTTTTTAACCTAACTTCAGAAGTCACATAGCATCACTTCCACTACATCTCGTCGTGGGAGGGTTCACACACTTTCCAGATTTAAGGGCAGGGAACTTGGTATTGTGGCAGCGGCGATGTGGAAGGCCGTGTGGGTAGGAGATGGTGTTGCCGCCATCTTTGGGAAATCTAGTGTGCCATAACTCCCCTGGGACGGAGTTCTCGCCTTCCTTTTACAGAAAGGTTATGTAAGTTCTCTATGGCCACAAGCCTGTGGAATGGTTGAGTGGGATTTGAATCCTGGCAACACGGCTCTGAAGTACACACTCTTTATCGCTAATGATCGTAAGAGCAAACATTTCTTGAGCTATTATTGTATGTCAGCCACTCTTTAAAGCACCTTAAATACATGGATGGACTCATTTGACCTTTCTAACAAACTTTCACGAATGAATGCTATTGTGATCCCCATTTTACAGATGGTGACGCTGAGGCATATAGCTGTTGTGAGTCTTGCTTAAGGTCACACAAGTAAGTGTCAGAACTGGGGTTCAAACTCAGGCTCCAGAATGCACATATTCCAGTATACTCTTCTGGTTCTCAATTAACTATGCAAATTGATTGTAATGACTGTTTTGTCCCCCACACCTACCCCTTCCTTTCCACACCAAAGACAGATGAGATCTTTTTCTAAAAGCCTCCTCAAACACACAGACCCAGAGGCTTAATTGGAGTCATCGAATCTCTTTAATAGCAAGAGGAACTTGTGTATGCAGAGTGTTCCTGACCTTGCACAGCATCGGCACATCCCATCAGGAGGAAGCGAGGTTCTCCTCTTAGCACCAGCCTCGAAGGAAACATTCATGGCTACGGCTTCCTTGGGTCTCACCCTCCTTCTTTCTTTCTTTTTTTTTTTACTCCAGCCAGGATTCGAGGGTTGGGGTTCCCATATGCATTCACTCGCTGGTGAGCATCGGCCAGGGAGTGAGCCTCATCTTTCTCACCTGTAACCTGTAATAGCACCTACTTTATAGGGTTCCTGTAAGGATATGAAAACTGTACGTGCAGGGAGCCAGATAGATAGGAATTGTTCACATATGTGCCACCCTCCCACCCTCCTTCCCTCTTTCCCTTCCTTCCTTCCTTCCTACCTACCTTCCTTCCTTCCTCCCTTCCTTCTTCCTTTTCCTTCCTTCCTTCCTTCTTCCTTCCTCCCTTCCTCCCCCTCCCTCCCTTTCCTTCCTTCCTCCTTCCTTCCTTCCTACCACCATCCTTCTTCTTCTTCCTTCCTTTTTCTGCCCTTCTCCCTTCCCTCCCTCTTTCTTTCTCTCCTTTTCTCCCCCTCTGCCTCTCTCCCTTCCCACTTCCCTCCCTGATATTCCTGGAAGCTCACTTACTGCTGGAAGCTGTCCTCTCGCTCTCTTTTACCAGGCAATCAGGTCATTGTCGTTCCTGTGCTCACGATAGGCAGCAAGAAGGGTTGAGCTGCATTACGTGGGTGCAGTGAGTTGAGTTTCGGTGTCATGACAGAAATAGATTTCTCCAAAAAGAAAAACAGAAAAAGAAAATTGAAAAAAGAAAAAAAAACAAATGAAACAAAAAGAGGTTCTTTTTGTTTAATAGCAAGAGGAACTTGTGTATGCAGAGTGGAATTTCCGCTTTGTGTAGAAATGCAGCGAATTGGATGGCATGATCCTGTCTCCTGGGTGTGTGGAAAGAAGACAGTTCTTCCCAGAGAGTCTCAGCAAGACTCTATCCTCAGTGCAGGGTGCTCCTCTGCCTGTGTCTCTCCTGCCCAGCATCTTGGGATGGCCACTTGGGGCCCAGGACACCAGGATTTCAGAGCTTGGAAGGGTTTGAAGGATGATATCAGTCCCCAAGTGGACACTCCAGTTGACTTAGCCACACAGGTTCACAAGTTTTGAAAAGTTGAGACAAGACTAGAATAGGGGTCTCCGATCTCCCCAGTTCTGATTCTCTTCTCTTTTCTATAATAATTTCAATCTAGGCTCTGACTTAGAATCAGTGGGTTTGTTTCCGTGTCTACATATTTGTTAATCTTGTTGGCAACCTCCTGAGCAATCCTACACTGGAACCCCCCAGCTCTGCTGTTCCTGAATTCCTGATCAAAAGAAACTGTGACATAATGATTGTTCATTGCCTAAAGCTGCTGAGATTGGAGGTGGTTTGTTACTCGGTCGTAGATAACTAGTACAACAGAGAATTCTTATTGGCCAGTAACCTTTGTAGGCGCTCACCTCTTAGCATGTTGCCGTGTCCCCTTTCTCAGCCCTTGTTGTCCATTCCTTCTTTAAGGACCTTTCTCAAGAGGTTACTGGGCACTCCAAAATTCCTATCATTAATCACAATTTTACTTCTTCTTTAAAACATTTCAATGTCTCTATCATGTCGATCATGTCAAGATAGGCCTCATCTTTTGTCAACACGTTCAGATGTTTCCCTAAACAAAGGCCGTTGCTTCTCTATGAGGAATTCTGCTGTTCTTCTAGGCCAGCTGGCCCTAATGGTAACCAGCTTGCCCAATACCATTTGTTTCCCCATCACGTAATCTGAGGCTCAGAGGAGGGGAGTGACTTGCTCAGTGACTCAGTTAGGAAGTAACAGAACTGGGTTTCATGAGGCTCCAGAGACTGTCTCTACCAAGTGCTTCAGGACAGTCCTCATATATTTGCATTGAAGTTTTTCTAAGGGCAGAAGAGAATGTGTGCTCTCTCCCTGGGGATCTGGGGCATGGCCATAGTAGCCTGCCTCAAGCAGTACATTTCTTTAAAGTTTCATGCTTTAACTTAAAAAATTCATGTGAATTTTTAATTCTCATTAATATATTCATGTTGGTTTTAACATAATGTTATGTTAGGCTAGTCTCAGTCATACTACAATAACAGATAAACTCCCAAATCTCAGTGGCTTCCCTGATTGAGGAATGCACCTGGCATCTAATGGTCTTTTAAGGTTTGAGGCAGCCTACGTGACAAAAAGAGGTATTGCCCCAAATTCCAATAGTGCCTGAGTTTTGGATTTCTTAGTTTGTCTCTTCAGGGGCAGGAAAAAAAATTCAGTGGTTTAATACGTCTACACACAAAGGTGATTTCTGATTCAACTCACATTTCCTTGTGGGTTCTTTGGCTCCTCTAAGTGGTGACTCGGAGGTTCTTTTATCTTGTGACAATAGCATGTGGCCCCTGAGGTTAGCATGGAAAGAGAAGAATGGGTTCCAGTCAACTGAGAGGTTTGTAGACCACTTCCGAGCCTGGCCACAGAATGTCCACACAATGCTCCATTCTTCCCCTGATGGGACCGTAAGAGAGGATCAGAATGAGGAGGCCGTGTGTGCCCAGGAAGAGATCTTTTAAACAGGATTTGATAAATACATAGCATTACCTTTGCCACAAATATTTTAAATCACTCTCAAAAGAATAACATCAAAAAAGTTTGGGGGTCTGTGTCCAGGCAACGTCTCTTATATTTGTGTCACAATATGTCAACAGGCCTTTCATACATAAATTGGTTATTTCGCTGTGTTACAAGTGATGTCAGGGCAAACAGGTTGCGAATGCTGCCTGGCAGGTGGTGTGATGCGATGTTTTAAGTGAACGTTGGTGGGCTTTGGTGATGGGAAATCAGGTTGCTTCTGTCGTATTGTCCTGTTTTGCATCTTTGGGAAATGGTAGTCAAAGGAGTTTGTGAGCAAAGAAAGAGAATCAAGAATATTTTCTTTATCACTAATAACTTTAATTTTATTCATATGTAGTCAAATTAAAAGCCACACAAAGGACTCCAAGCCAGAAGTGCCCAGCCAAGCTGTTCCCAAATCCCTGATCCACAGAAACCATAAGAGGTAATAAATGATCATTGTTTTAAACCACTCATTTTGGGATGATATGCTATACCACAATGGATAATTGAAACAGTTCCCTCTAGTCAACTCTTAACCTTCTAATGTTTCAACTTCCTTTTCTGGCTCAGCCATATTGCCGCTTGTCATTAAAACATTAAGAGTTCTGCCTTAATTGCTGGACAAAGATGGTAGCATCCTTTTTTTTTCACCATATCATCCTGGGAGGCAGGAATTGAAGAGTGAACAGGCAGCTAGACTCCTCAGATCCTAGGCCGGTTTCCACAGACTGGTTTTCCGACTTCCCCCCATCTTTTCAGGGAGGGCACCGATGAGCAGGACAAGTAGGCAGCGTGGACGTGCATCTGCACCATTTATTACCTACAGCGCTTGTCTGACATCATTGGGGGAGGCCCTCTTAATGTGTGGGCTCAATTTAATCCTGTTATCCAGACCTGAAATTCTTTCCCTCATGACCTCATTCTTCATGTGCCATACAAGTCTGCTCTAGATTGTCTTCCAAAGGTAAAATAGAGCCACAGGAGATGGCAAACTATGACCTGAGGGCCAAATGGAACGGACTTTTTAAATATCACTAATTTATTTATCTCTTAAATACTAATGATAAATATTCAATATATTTTAAGAAAAATTGTACCACATATGTTACTTGGAGTAAATAGAAAACCAGGAAGAAAATTTGTTGATTATTCTCACCCCAACATGAATATAAATATTTACTAGGGTTAAAAATTTATTGTCGGTACTTGGAAGAGCGCCTAACCTGCTAGCAGTCTTCAGAACTTTTTATGGACCGAGGGTGTTTGAATTTGGTTGTAAAGCCATCCCGTGGGGCTTTTCACTCCTTTCAATGGAAGGTATCACTGGGATCCCAGTGGTGAGACACGGATGTTTGTGACAAGGAATCAGATAGATGTGTATATATTTACATACGTAAATATATATACTTAAATGCATTAAAATTTTTATTACGGTGAAATATACATAACACAGATGTACCATTTTAATCATTTCTGAGTATACAACTCAATGGCATTAAGCACATGCAGCGTGGCGTCCAACAATCACCACTGTTCATTTCAGGAACTTTTTCATTATCCTAAAAATACTCTATGCCCGTTAAACACGAACTCTCTATTCCCCCCTCTCTCTAGCCCCTGGGGCCACCATTCTACTTTCTGTGAGGTACTCAGCTAAGTAGAGTCACGCGATATTTCAGGTAGCCTTTTCTTTTCTTTTTTTTTTTTTAATAGGTAAGGTTTTATTGGAACACAACCGTGCCTGCTCATTTATGTATAATCATGGCTGCTTTTGCACTTCACTGGCAGGGGTAGGAAGTTGTCGTAGCCTGTGGTTTGCAGAGCCAAAAACATTTTTTATCCAAGTGCTTTACAGAAAGAGTTTGCAGACCCCTGAACTAGACCGAAGGTGGCTGACCTCTATGATTATTTCATTACGATGGGACAGGAGCCTCTTTTCCAGACTAGTGAGGGTGGATTTTTACAGCATAAAAATTAAATTTGCTAATTTAATACCCTTTGTTTCTACTAGATAATCTTTATTTTTTCCCTTCTGTGTAACCGAAACCCCTTCTGATCAAACCTGTCCACTCCACATGATTGAAACAATATCCGCTAAAAAAATCTCGCTTTGCCAGCTCCCCTTTTCATTGGGGTAGATAATGGATTAGTTCTCCTTATTTAGATTTTGACCTTTCTTTGCATTAACATTTTATCCCCTCCATAAAGAAAAATAATATTTCAACTCAGAGTTCTAAACCTCTGATAGTACCTATGTTTTCAAAGTCATCTCATTTTACTATGCATTTGCTTAAAAATACAATTCAGATGACCATTTTGTTTTATTGTTCTAAAATTTATCCATTTGCTATCCTGTCGAACATACTCTTTGTCGAGAGCTGGTGTCCACGAATGAGGCAGAAGTTTCTAGGGCATCAGGTTTCCTATGGCCTCGAGTAACACTATGGCTCTCAGCAGTTTTGTTCATTATTGATTTGGGTCCATTTGTGTATAAATTCACACATTAAAAAAAAATCAATCAGTTTGCTCTCCTCAAAGAAAATAAATCGAAATCTTATTACCAGGTGATTTTGCTATCAGTCACTTAATAATTAACATCTTCATAAATATCAACACTGTAAATATACCAAACACAACCTCAGTGAGCTGTCTCAATCAGGGGTTGGCAAGCATTTCTATAAAGGGCCAGCTAGTAAATGTCTTTTCCAACAAAACTTTATTTACAAAAACAGGTACAGGTCATAGTTTATCAACCGATGGATGTTCTAAAGCATTCAAAGTCATGCTTTTCCCCCCAAACTTTAAAATGTCTTTTACAGGTACATATTGTTTTTGAGATCTCTTTGAGGAAATGACAGCTTCATAAGGTGATAAATATTTTGTGCATGAGTATCAAGATACTTGGGCACATTTTTTTGTTTCTATAATAACCAATCCATAATACCTAAGTGTCTTAAGTGCATCTCACCCTTTGGACTGATTTTTGCTGCTTCCATCTCTTCAACAATGCCCTGGGGACTCATGTTGTAGGAAGCCTGAGGGACAGTGTGATCGTAGCATGAACTTCTGTGATTTGAAGTTTTTCTGTACATCTTAATTTTCAAATTTTCACCAGTTTCAAGTTCACATCTCATAGTTTCGGTTTTTAATCACATTTTTTTTCCAATTAAAAAGATACTTAAGGAAAGTAAATGAAGAGTGAGAGCAAAACGACAAAATACAGAAATATGTATTCTATTCTGCTGTTAAGTAATTCAGGGAGGCATCGGGGAGGGGTGGTTGAGAAAGAGGAATCGAGTGTTTGTGAATGAAAAAACAGTGGTAAGAATTTGAGCTGATTTGTGGAAGCCAGTGGAGTTTCGTGTAATAAGAAACCAGTTTCTAGGGGAGGTATGTCCTCTGCCCCAGTTCCAGCTGGCGGTCCCTGTCTGCCTTCCTGGGAAAGCTGACACCCAGCAAACCTGCTCTGATTCAAAAGAGAACAGACCACCTTAGGCCTGAGCACTTTGAAAAAGGGCTGATTTTCGATACCACGAGGTCCCTCCAAACCACAAAAATGCCAAGTTTCCTCATCTTTTACTGCCCTCACATGTTTTCTGGTTTGTGTGTTTTCATGAAGAATCATGCTATTGCAGGGAAATGGGCAGGATTCCACTAATTGTGCTCGCACACTTGCGAAAACTACTTAAGAGTTTGGTGTAATATGAAAAGGGCCTCAAACTTGGAATCAGATAGTCGAAGGTTCAAACCCAGCTTTACCCTATCCTACCCACATGACTTTGAGCAAATATATAGACCTAAGTTTTTTATTTTGCAAAATGGGTATGATAGCATCTGTCTCATGGCATACACCCATTCATTCAGTAATTCATTTATGCAGTAGTTATTAAGTACCTACTAGGTGCCACACACTGTGTGATGATGTCCTGAGACCTTATGACACACGGTAGACATGGACTGACTGACTGTATAGAGGTATTGCAAGGATTAGGGATAAAGTATGTACAGTACCTGGGATGTAGTAGGTACTTCGCATGTGGTAGCCGCTACTCTTCCATCATCATTATGCTCACTGGTCTTGGCAATCTCAGGTCACAGGGGACACGATTAATTTGCAGATGGTTGCCCTCACTCCTAGCGTGTCCTGCCAGTTGACCCTTTGATCCTGTGTCAGGACTTGGTGCTTGTTTCTGCTTCAGTGATTGACCTGATCACAGGTTCTGACCACGGGGCTCCTGTTTCTCTGCAGCCTCTGTCCCTCCCAGTTTATTGCCTGGGAAAAGCATCTAATAAAAATCAATGGCTCCACTGGTCCTTCATGAGTGTGTGCTTCCCTGCTGCTTGGGACATATAATTTCATTGACTGTCATGAACCTGTCGGCCCCTGTGTGATGTAAGACAGAACTGCTTGTGGCACATGGGAGACAGGAGCCCTCGACTAGACCGAAGTCAGGGGTGGGAAGCCTTAAATGTCTCTCCTACCCAAGACCCTGTCCTGAGATAGCAGCCCCATGGGCCACATATCGATACCCCTGTATTTCCATGTCACCAGTTTAACTAAGAGCAAGACAAGCATAGAGACTTGCCATCAAAATGGACCCAAGGATATCGTGGATGGGAAGGAGCATTAAATATTTGCAGGCATGACTTCTTGTTTTCATAGATAAGATGGGAGAAGGACACTCAATCATCTTTTCTTTCTATTATATTTGTGGAGAATTTACTCTATGCTCAGCATTCTGGGGACACAGTGACAAGCAGGACAGACAGCCCGTGATAGCCAGTCTCTGAGATGGCCCCCAAGGACGCCTGTCTCCTGGTCTTCACGCCCTTGCGTAGTCCCCTCCCTCACTGTACTTGGCCTGATGCTTGTGGCTGATGGAATTTGGCAGAAGCGATATGTCACTTCTAAGATTAGATTATAGTAAAAGATAATGCAGCTTGCATCTTGGTCTCCTTCTCTGTTGCATCCTTTGCTCTGAGAGAAGCCAGCTGCCATGGGCGGTCCTATGACAAGGCCCACGTGACCTACAGCCCACAGCCATGCGAGTGAGCATGGAAGAGCAGCCCTAGCACTCGTCAAGGTTTCAGATGATTGCTGCCTTCAGATGTTCCAGACTTAACAAGTGCCACGAAAGGAAAGACAGGCAATAATGAGAGATTAGAATAACTGCTGTGATTATTATATATATACGTATATATTTTATACATACATACATATATACATACACACATACATATAAATTTAGGTTTGGGGAGTGTCTGGAAGATGCCTTTGAGGAAATGAAGCCCGAAGTGGCTCCTGAAGGATGTGGTGGAGTTGGCCTGAGGGAACAGTAGGTGCAGACCCCAAGGTGATATATTTGAAGAACTGAAGAAAGGGGCAGGTAGTGGGAGCATGACAAATGGGACAAAGTATTTCACCAGAGGATGCTGAAGAGGTGAGCAGGGGCCAAACTCCACAGGCTTTGTATGCCGCAGTGAGGAGTCAGGATTGTATCATCCAAGCTAGTTCTGCCCAATGGTGGCGATGGCAGAATTCCACATGCGTGCTGTCCCGTGCGGTAGCCACTAACCATAGGTGGCTATTTTGCACCTGAAATGTGGCTAGTGCAACTGAGGCACTGAATTTTGAATTTTATTGAATATCATTAGATTTAAATTTAAACAGTCACATGTGGCAGGTGACTACTATATGTGTAGAAAGTGTAGAGGGAACCTGGAGGAGGTTTCCAGCAGCGCAGAGACAGCATTTAAAAGGCGTCTGTAGGAAGATCTTGCTGGCTGCCGGGGGAGAATGGCTTGAAGGGAGGCAGGGGGAGGCAGGGAGGAAGCTTATGCAGTGGTCCAGGGGAGAGATGGCGGCTGCCCCGCCAGCAACCCTGAGTTATGTGGTTTCTTTTGCCCTCTCGTGACCACAGGGCTGTGAGAAGGTTGGAGACATTAAAGCCGGGGTGTCAGTGCAGGATCATTCTCACCTGGTCTAGCCTGATGCAGAAGCATGGTCTCCAAGACAACCATTTCTGAGATGGCTGCAGAGGATAGATCTATCCTCAGCTTCTGGCTGTCACAGAAGTCCCTGTTGCACAGTTTCCTTTCTAAGGCTCCCATGTAGCTGGCTATCTGTACAATCCTACATTGCAAGCAAGTTATTTATTGTCTGTGCTTTAGTTTCTTCATCTGCAAAATGGGACATTAAACCTACCTACCTTTAGGAATCTCATGAGCTTCGAATGAGATGAATCTATCTAAATCACTTACCACAATGCGTGGTACATGGTTCTTGTCCTGAAATGGACAGATAGAAGTCCCAGGAAGCTGATTGGCTTTGAGGACAATGCATACTCCTTAGTGACTCACTGAAAAGCTGGGAACACCCCAAATCTGTGCCCTCACAGCCTATGGCACTCTGGAATTACTTCTGTTAGACAAGGTAATCAGGCTTGGGGTCCTGTTGTCTCCTGTGGCTGCAAGAAGGTCCCACATGTACAATGAAATATTTCAGATAGTGTCAGATCTTCATCTTAATTGTATTAGTTGAATATCACATTAATATACCATCTTTTTTTCCTGCCGCTCAGTTCATGGAATAAAAGATTTCTACAGATGAATGAAATAATCACCAGTAAGCTTAGCCTTTCTATACCATTGTACTAATTTTATTTCTCTGTTGTCTCGCCTTTCAAGTCACCTGTGGTTCACAGCGGTAAGTTTAGACCTCGTGTCCTAGTTCTCGCTCTGTCATTCACATGGCTTCAGACTCACTGGCCACTTGTCTGTTCCTTGAACTCTAGGTGACACACATGGCCTTGGGGCTTTTGCACCAGCTGTTCTGGATACCTGCAGCGTCCTTCACATGCTTCCCCCAGAGATCTGTGGAACTCATTCTCACCCCCTTCTTTGTTCAATGTCACCTTCTCAGTGAGGCCAATCGTGACCACTGTGTTTACAACGATGGCCTCCCCTTACCCTGATTTACGTCTACTCTCTTTTTCCTATAGTATTCACCACCTTTATTCTATATAATTTACTTAAAAATCATATTTGTTTTTTAATGAAAGTGTAGTTGACATACAGTATTATGTTAGTTTCACGTGTACAACATGATGATTCAGCACTTACATACCTTAAGATGTGATCACCACAACGAGTCCAGTAACCATCCGTCGCCGTTCAAAGTTATTATGATATTATTGACGATGTTCTCTGTGTTGGACACATTCGCTGTGACTTTTATATAACTTATAATTGGAAGTTTGTACCTCTCATTTGCCTTCACTTTTTCCACCCATCCCCTCTGCTCTCATTTCCTCTGACAACCGTTTGTTTGTTATTTGTATCTATGAGTCTGGTTCTGTTTTGTTTTTGTAGATCCCACATGTAAGTGAAATCATAGGGTATTTGTCTCTCTCTGACTTATTTCACTTAGCATAATGCCTTCTAGTTCCATCCGTGTTGTTGCGAATGCCAACATTTCATTCTTTTTTGTTGCTGAGTAATATTCCATTGCACATATATACCACGTATTCTTTATCCATCCATCTATTGATAGATACCTATGTTGCTTCCATAGTTTGGCTATTGTAAATAATACTGCAATGAACATAGGGGTGCATGTATCTTTTCGAATTAGTATATTCATTTTCTTTGGGTAAATATCCAGAGTGGAATTGCTGGATCATGTGATAGTTCTATTTTTATTTTTTTGAGGGACTTCTTACTGTTTTCCATAGTGGATGCACCAATTTACAACCCCACCGACAGTGCACGAGGGCTCCCTTTTCTCTACATCCTGATCAACACTTGTTGTTTAACATATTTATCGTGTTTGTTCTGTTTTTCCCAGCGAAAAGGTAAGTTCTACAAAGGTAGGGATCTCAGTTCTGTTTTTTTCACTACTGTGTCCCCCTTTTCTAGAACAGAGCCTGGCGTACATAGAGTGGTTGACCCATAAAAATGTTGACTAAATCAGTGTCCAGACTCTTATTCAAGCACCTGACCTCCAGTATCAACTTTCGTTTCACTCTTTCGAGATTCAGTCTGCTCTGGCTCCCAAGTGGATCATATTCACTTGACCTTCATGTCGTTACATCCCTCATTCCTCCTTCCTGAATTGCTCGCTGTCTTTCTCTTCTCTTTCCCACCCAGCTAATATACCCGTGTTCCAGGCCCCCTAAGGCTCCTTCAGCCCTCCTGGGAGCCTCTCGTCAGCACTCGCTGGCCGCTTGCCTTGTGATACTCACTCCTTTAACTATTGACAATCCTTAGATCTTGAGTCCTTCTTTGACGCTTCATGCTTATGCTTGGCATCACACAAGGAGAATGGATGTCGGTGTCAGACAAACCCAGATTCTCCTTTTACTGCTTATTAGAATAGACTCAGTTAAAAAATTTCTCTAAGTCTATTTACTCCTCTCTAAAAAAATGAATAATGATACTTACTTTAGCAGTCACTGGGAGAACTAAATACAATAATGTGCATAAAAGCACATGGTAGGTACTCAGGAAAATTCATTGAGTGACTTTTGCGTGAGCTCGGAGTCATGGGGTGGGGGTGGGTAGCTGCAATGTGAATTAAAAATATTTGATTCCAGTATGCTGATTTGGGAAGGGGCGATTGTTTTGTTCCACATTAGAATAATGAGAAAGGGCTTATCTTTATTGGAATCCTTCTACAGATAGAGGCGAGCTGTATTTGTGTCGGAGATAATGCAGTCTTTACAAGCGCTGTGTGATAGACAGCGGTGGGGGCCTTTTAACTGGGTGTTCAGGGCTTTTTCTGTCTCTCTTTACATGATCTGTCAGTTCCAGTCTTTACTTGGCTTCTAGATGAATTCTGTGACATTCGAGTAGTCACTTCTTTGTGAATTGAGGAGGGGTGTGTGTGTGCATGTGCACTTCCTTATACATACACACTTGTACACACGTGTGCCTGCGTATGTGTCCATGCCTGCTTGTAATGGGGAGCTGTGTGCTTGTGCACCTGTAGATAAATACGTGTTTGTTAACACGTTTGCATACGGTGTGGGCGAGTACACGTGTCTTTATTTGCATGTTTGCGATTGTGTGCAAACTCGTTTTCCTGCAAGTAAAGCCCAGATGAGTGTGGCTGACCTGCCCAGGCGGAGCCAGGCCTGGGGACTGAGGTCAAAGTGGAGCTGTGTGAGTGGGATAATGGGGAGATGGGGTTGGTGCAGAGCAGAGTGCACAACTTGGTGAAGTCTCCCTGACAGCAGATTCAGCAGCCTGGGGAGCTTCACCTTGGTGGATGCCCGGACTGTGGCTCTGCCCTTGGCAGCTCTGTGAACTTGAGACGTTGTTCAACCTCCTGGGGCCGATCAAGGGATTAAACAACATGGCGATATAAATAGAGTGCTTAGGGCAGAGAAGAATCACTTGGGCAGCATCAGGTCTTCTTTCTCAATTCATTTTTATAGTTATTTCCAACCCTGAGATTCCAGGGCTTTTGGTAGCCAGCGTGGCTCTGACAGGCTACAAAGTAGTCTGAATTTAACTTAATGAAACATAAGAGGGAGGCGTTTAAGGGCCTTTTTTGGGGCTCCACGAAATGACCAGCGCCGCATGCAGAGGACCAGATTGCTTGAAATAAGCAAGAACAGAAGAACAAAGCCTCTGAGGCCAAGTGACATTCACACCAAGGGGGCATCAGAGACAATAGGAGCCTGAGCCTGTGGAAATAGATTTGGCTCAGATCCCAGCACTGGCAGCTTCCTGCCGACCCTGGCTGGGTGCGTGACCTTAGGAAGGCCACCTGACCCCTCTAGGGTATAGAGCGGGTAGGGACTGTGTCTTCCTCACGGGTTATGAGAAGTCAGAAAGTAAATCCGCACGGTGCCTGGCACAGAGGAAATAATGACTCTGGTCATCAGATCCCTGACCTTTGACCTCAGAGCAGTGATAACAACATGGAACATGTCCTCAGGAGGGCAGGCATGAGAGAGGTTGGAAGAGATGGAGATGGGGAAGCTGAGCAGGGAAGAGCTGGCCTTTCTCACCTCTGTAGCATCCACCATTCTACCCCTTGCTCATCGGGGTCCATCTACAATGGTCACTTTCTGGCTTCTCGTTGGCTCCTGCTGCCTCAGGAGCCAACTTTTTTAATGTTTATTTTCGTTTTATTTTATTATTTTTTATCTTTTTATTTTTATGAATGACTGGTTTCTTTGCACCCTTTGGTCTTATTTCAGATCTCACCTCCTCAGAGAGGCCTCCCCTGGTCATCCTGGCTAGGTGGGTTCTCGTGGTCTCTGGCTCAGTTACCTTTTGCCGAGAATTGCACTTGTTTCTTTCATAACCTTTATCACCTGATGTAATCATGTTGCTTACGTGTCGTTTACTCCTTTACGGTCTCCTTTCCACGCTAGACTGTGAGCTCTGTGATGACAGTTGAATGGCTCTACAGTTTATTGCTGTTTCTCCAACACCAAGTCCAGTGCCTGCTCCACATCAATGCTGATGATATACAAATATTTGGATGCTAATTGTCCAAAGATAGAAACTTCTGGGTGTCCTCTCTGGGTCAGTCTAAGGAAAGTGTTTCAGTTCTGCAAGGACTGAGTGTCTCTTTGCCAGGGTGCCTGAGCCCGAAGCAAGATACCCACATATTACTGGTGTTTGATAAAGTTGTTAGGAAACCCACATCTTCCTGCAGAAGAGTTTAAGGCCTTAGTGACATCTGCCTGCCTGGAGTTCCTTCCCATGAGTCTAATTCTGACCTCTGGGGCTGGAGGGAGTCGATAAGATTACCAGCTACAGATAGCACTGCCTTGTCTGCCTGGGCTGGTGATTGTTATTTATTTTTATTTTTTATTTTTTGCTAGTGCTCAGCACCCCAACCACTGCCAAAAGCCATGTATAAGAAAGGGGCAAAAGATGCAAATGAACACTGCCTGATTGTATCAGTTAGCATTTGCTGTGTAACAAATGATCCCATAATTTAATGGCGTAAACACAAAGGCTAGTTACCTAGCTTATGATTCTGCAGGTCAGGTAGGTGGTTGTTGTGATCTGGACTGCTTGTTTGACCTCTGCTGAGATGGCCCACTCACATCTCTGATATTTGGGAGGATGTCGTCTGGGGTATCTTGTTTCTCCTCCCTGTAGATTCTCTGGCAGGGGAGCTCTGGTTCATTCTTACAATGTCCTCAGGGCTACAAGTGCAACAAGAGGGCAAGCCCCCATGCACAAGTACCTGTTTGCAGCTTGTTTGCTCATGTCTTACTGGTCAAAGCAATTCGTATTGCCGAGCCCACAGTCATTGTGGGAGGGGATGACCCAAGAGTGTGGTTACAGGGAGGTAGAGCTTACAAACAATTTACCACTCTGCTTCGTGGAAGGTAGTTGCATGCATGATTTGATTCATTCCTTGAATGGTCTCATTCACTCCTTAAAATAAGTTTTATTGTTTTTCAGGAATGGGACCCTGAGGTCCAGGGAAATACAAGGAGGTACATTCAGGTACTTGGAACTAAGTAAAAATTGCACTAGACAAAGTTAAACAGGCAAAGAAGACATTATTCAACATTATTGCAACAGGGGAGAGAGACTGAATTTTTCAGAGCTGGAGAAGGAGCGTACTTGGGCTATCTGTGTTTGCTAATTGGACTTACCAAAGGGAGAGCCAACTTTCTCATGTTTTCATGACTGGAGGGAGTTTCCCAACTTGGAGCAAGGTGCCCACAGAGACTGGGGGATGGGGGCGCCGTCTTCTTCAAAGCTTATGTTTCAAGCCCATTCCTAGGTCCTTGGGAAAGACATTTTGTTTCTTTGGTTGCAAAACCGGTAAGAGGCTGGCTTAAGACTTAACATACATTTCAAAGAGGCAGAGAAAGAATTTGCAGTTATGAGTTTTCTAAAGTAGATGCTCTAAGAAGAGAGAGGCAAGGGCTCTGTAGTCAGGAAGAAACTCGCATAGAGTTCAGTGAAGTCCAGGGGAACACTGAAGCCACCTTGGTCAGAACTGAGATTCGAACCCAGGACCACCTGATTTCAGCACTTACGCTCTCTTTCCCTCACCATTCGTAGTGGCCACACACAATGCAGGATGCAGTTTAGGAGGTAAATCTGTCAGTTAGAGCTAGCTTGGCAAGCTTCTGAAGAAGTTGTCTTTTTATTTGAATAAGAGAATGCATTTAACACATCGAGGGCTCCTATAAAATTGCAGATGCAACCTAAAGAAAAACTCAACCTTAAAATAAGCTGTAGAGATCAGACCCACAATGTCAGAGCCCAAAGGGCTCATGAATACGAGGTAATTTATTCTGTTCCCCTGGCTGCACAGGTGGAAGACGAGGTCTTGCCTAAGGTCAGAGAGTACACACTGGGGTCAGACCTGAGACTGCGGCCGGGACTGTGGCCGGGGCCCTGGACTCCCACTTCCCAACACTGAGTTCTTTCAGCCCCATCCTCCAAGGCTTTGCACCAGCGGCTTCTTCTGCTTTTTTTCTTTTCTTTTCTTTTCTTTTTAAAGGCTCACTGGCAGCTACTGCTCCAAGGCAGAAAATGTATTCATTTAAATGACTTCGTTTGGAAATAGAAGCTTGAATAATGATGTTGCCATTTATAATTGCTCTGATTAACCACACCACGTTTTGCAGTTTAGAATAAAAAAAGCCTCATTTCTTTTGTGATGTGAATTTTAATTGGTTTCTCTCAGGAAGACCCCTCCGGGCATACCTGCCTGTTCCCCAGCTCCTGGAACCTCAAAAAGACCCCTCTAGGCATACCTGTGTGCTACTTGGGTTCTCTGGAGGAGATTTGGGGCTGGGTGTAGGGCAGATGTTCTGGGAGTACCTGGCTGGTTTGAGATTTTGGGACAGAAGCAACCTGCTTCCACATTAGACCAAAGTTTCATTCGGGGGAATCACAGCATTAGGGCCCCACAAGGCCCAGAGTGAAGACCTGGGATAAGGGAGCTTTTCTAAGGGCGTTTGATGCTCACTGTAGCTGTCATCCCTGAGATTACAGAGGGGGCAGAATCATCCATAATTTATCTGCCAGTGAATGTGTCTTCTCAGATGGATTTTTTTTTTACCTTAAGGATATTTTCAGTTATTTTTCTATTCTTGTTTGACATTTTACCCACATAAAGTAAGAATCAGTACAGTGCAGTGGAAAAGGCAAAAGTTTAAGGAAATATAGGTGAATATTTATTTAATCTCAAGGGCTTTCTAAGAGTAAAAGCCAAGAAACAAACTATAAAGGGAAAGAATGATCCATTTCATTACATAAAAATCATAAACATTTATAAGGAAAAATAAAATGACAAAAAAGTTAAAAGACAAATAACCCGGGGAAAATATTTATAATATGGATGTTTCAAAATGGTCAGGTATCCTTAATATATAAAAAGCACTAATAATCAACAAAAGTTTAGTGTTTTGGTATATAAAGAAGAAAAGGATATGAGTAGATAATTCATGGAAGAAAAGTTGCCAGAGTCAATAAAATCTGAAGAAAAATTAGCTTCACTTGTAGTTACTGAAATACCAATTAATAAAAAATAAAGGTACCATTTTTATCTATTTACATTGATGACAATTTAAACAATGATATTGGTGAAGATGAGGTGATGTGGTTGTCAAAAACAGTATAAATTTCTGCAATCTTTCTCTAGGGCAATTGCATATATGGTTTGAGAACCTTAAAATATGCATACCCTTTGATCTTGTAATTCCATTCCCAGGAATTTACGGTTTCAGGGAAGCAATTACAAATGTACCATAAAAGATATTATAAAAAGATTTTTATCAGCATATTATTTGAGATAGAGAGAAATGAGGAAAACAAATTTAAATGCCCAGTAACAGAAAGTAGCTGAAATGATTATGTGGCTTTCATATAATGGAATTATCTGTAGCCATAAAAAATGATAGTTTCAAGTAATATTGAATGACATGTGGAAAGTCTCAGACTGTGTTTAGCTTAAAAATTAGTAAACTAACCTTCATATACAATCTATTACTGATTTTATTTAAATTATATATAAACATATATAAATGAATGGAATAAAATGAACCAAAGTGCTAGCAATTCATGCCTATGAGTGGTAGATTATGGGCAATTCTTAATTTCTTCTTTAAAGGAACTTCCAAGCCATTTTTCATATTTACTATAACACACAAGTATTTCTTTTAAAAATGTAAGAACCTAATAAATGCTATGAAAACTAAACAACACTAAAATAAAAACAGAATGAGAAAGAATCAAGAAGTTTGGGATACGCGAGTCTGGATTTAAATCTAAACTTTGTAGGTAGTAGCTGGTTGACCTTGTCAATGTTTTTGAACCATTTTTTCCTGTCTATAAAATGAAGATAAATGTAGCTCTGCACAAGATGGCGCTAAGGGCGAATTCAGAATATAAGTAAAGAGTGAAGCACTGAATAGACTTCGTAAATGTTAACGAGGGTTCTTCATTCTCTCTGTTGCTCTGTCTGGCATTTGGGATTTGGAGCCTTTGGTCTGGATTGGCCTTTGAACTCTCTTCGATGGTTCTGTGCTTGTTTTGGGTGCTTCCTAATTATTTAGCCACTTGTTCCATTTTCCCAAAAGAGGACCAAATCAGGCCGATTGTCTAACCTTGACATTGCTGTGGTTGCAAATTTCAGTGGGCGTGTTCAGATTATGTCATGCTCAGTGATGGACTCTTAGACTTCTTCCCTCTTTTTCTTGTTAGTTTGACAGAGTATCCTAAAGTCATCATTCCCAGTGGTGGCAAAGGTGTGACTAAATGGTTATTTGTATATTGTGTTCATGGACTCATATAAACTTTGGAAAAATGTATCAAAAGCTTTTTAAGCATCTTCATATCTTTTGATTCAGTAATCCCATGTTTGGGAAATATCGTCTTAAGATAATAAAGAGATACATACCATAATTTATCTGTAGTCAATTCCAACCCTTTGTTCTTTTTTGGATTGGAGGTGATAAGGCCTAAATTTTCTTGCTTGTGTTCATGAAACTCGTAGAATTAGGGCTCCTTTGGCAGGAAGCCCCATGTAGGTCTGCCTAGACGATGGTGATAAGCGGGGCTCCAAATATCAGACACAGTTCTCTCAATCACTGCGGTCCCGGTAAAAGAGGCCACGTTGGGTAATGCAAAGAGTCTGGTCATTGGCATCAGCAAATTCGGATTTGCATCCAGGCATAGATAGGTGACTGACCTATGACCTTGAAGAAGATGCCTCTCCTCTCTATATGTCCATTTCCTCATCTGTAAAATAGGTATGACAATGCTAGCTTTGCAGGGATCTGGTGTGCCAGGGGAGGAGAGAATGCATGAAATGCAGGGCAGGAAAGACGAAATGCCTTATGATCATGTTACCTAAGTCATTCCTCTTTTTGGTGAATCGGGCTGTTAATTGTGGCTATGTTAGCCTCGGTGTTGATTCTCCTGGGCTCCATGGGTAACAGCTAGGCTGCCAGACTCCCCACCCATCTGTAGCCCCCAGAAGCAGTGTTGGCTGGATCCTTAGCCAGCTCCTCTGGAAACTGGGGATGGATATGGGCGTGGGGCAATTCCTTCTGGTTTCCTCAAACAGCGTAATGCCACGAGAGCATTTTAGGACGGAAGCTTTTGCAGAAGACGCTTTCACAAAATAAAAGTTTACAAATATTAGATAAATTTTATTTTAAAATAAAAATTTGCTGAATGAGAAGATTTTGTTAAAAATAATATTTACCTACTACGCAGAGTTTGGGAAATAACAGAAAAGTAGAAACACTAGGAAAACAAAGATGCAGATGTTTTTTGACTACCCCAAGATAACCACGGATAGCATTTTCGTGTATTTCCTTTTAGGATTATCTGTGCATTATCATATAATTGAAATCATGCTGGATATATTGTCATGCATCTTTTTTTATTTGGCCAAATAATATGTACTTTTCTCATGTTATTAAAAACTCCTCGTAAAAATAGCTTTAACAGCTTCATGTTATTCCATTCAGTGGATGTTAGATAGACAATTATTCATTTTCAATTATTTTCCAATCAATGGAAAACAATATTGTTTTCCCTATCTGATATTTTCTGTCTCTTATCCTTTATCTCCATATCAGATATTCCTCAAATTATTTCCTCGTTCAGAATGTGTATATATCAGGCTCGGCTGTCAGAATTACACTTTTCTCTCAATGTCTGTAATGACTCATGGTTAAATCTTTAATGGATTCTAGCTATTTTTTTTTTTTAATGTTGTGTTGTATATAATTTCCATTGGAAATCGAGATGTTGCAGCAGCTCTGATGAGGAATCATGCTTCGATAAGTGAAGAGAATGGTACATTTCTGATTTGGAGCGAATGCTGAAGGCAAATAGAAAATGACCATGTGAGGTGATGCTGGGAATAGCTTTTACTTTAATTTTTGTTAAGAACTGAGATGAGTGGAAAAAAAAATAAGGGGCGTGTTCTGTGTTGTGGGTAGAGTGAAGACAGTCAAAATGGAACAGATTTTTCTCCTCTGTGTCTCTAGCCTTAGTCGAACTTGTACTCATTTTCTGGAGTTGTTCATCCAGCACTGACAATTGCTTTGAGCAGAAACGATCTCATTTTGGGAACCTGTGAAGAGGAAAAGGAAATGTGTTCTCATGACTGTGAGTCAGTGTAGAGTGAAAGGAGCGGCAGAGGGCTCTGTGTGTGTCTGTGGGTGTGGAATCGAGTGTGAGCGTGTGTGTTGGGGCGCAGTGCGTTTACACAGAGAATTCGGTCTGAGGGGTGGTGGGTGATAATGATGAAGCCGTGTACAACTGCTGCTTGACATACAGATGTGAGCAAATGTAAAGATCTACTCTGGGGTTTAAAAGTTTGAGGGTGATATGGTTTTCACCTGTAGCTGATGAGGAAATATCTCGAGGTCTTGGTTGAGGGGGAGTGCAGAGTGACCTGATGTGTGCAGGGTCAGGAATTGGGGAGTTGAGACCACAGAGGTTACGGGACTCTGTCAGGATTGCACAGCTCCGTTCAGATCCCCATCTGCTTCGTTGCGAAGCTCTTCCTCATTGCACCCCGCCAGGTAGCACCTGTTCAAGTGGGATACAGTCTGCTGCTGGGTGGAGGGACATAGGTGCGTGACGGTGATGTGCTGTCCTAACTAAGGGCAGGTAGTGCTCGAGGGCACTCTGAGCTTCGGGAAAGGCAGCTCAGGATGCTGCGGTTTTCATTTTACGGGCCCTCAGCTCTCTCCCCTAAAACTCTTGGAGAGAAACGGGACTGCAGAGCTGGGGAGCACGTTCTGATTAGCATCTCCCTTTTGCACCTGTCAGGTGAGGTGGATCATTCCCTGGAAATTACACTCAGTTTTCTGTTTAAAAAGAAATTTCTGGTAAATAACCCCAAACAGAATTTATCCATTTATACCGGGGACAGGTGTGTGAGCCCGCTTTGTTTTCCACTATTTTATGTTGTACGAATTCAAACTGGAAATATACCCTTTGAGGCTTCAGCCCGTTTTGATGTTTGTTTGTTTGTTTGTTTTGCCAGATAAAGATATTTATCTGTTTCTTTAATTAATTCAATATATATTTAAGTACCTTCTATTTATAGATACCATTTCCGGCAAGTGTGGCTGGGAGGGCCCTGTATGAAGAGAAGATACAGTTTAGAGAAGAGAAAGCCATACATTAGTGATCAGATAATTGCTCATGATAAGTGCAGGGTAGAACACGACAGAGCAATATGAGAGAGGGATGAAGAGGTAGGGTTGGGTCCTGTGCCAGCCCCTGAGGAGGTGACATTTGAGCTGACATTTGAGGCCCAAAAGTCAAGAGTAACCTGCCACATGATAAGCTGGGAGGAACACGTTTTTTGTTGTTGAGTTTTTGGTTTCTCCTCAGAAAACTTGTTTTTTTGTTTTCCCCCTCAGTCTTCCTCATATCAAAATGGTGCCACCAGCTACACAGGTGCTCAAATAAAAACAATCTTGATATTATGCTCGATTCCTCATTTCCCTTTCTCACCCTCACTCTCTGCCTCCACCCCTGAGATATTCCCAGCTGGTCACTTCTGTCCAGCTTTGCCCTCAGCTGTCAGCACCTCTGGACCACTCTAATAGCTTCCTGATGAATCTTCCCGCTTCCACTCTTGCCTTTCTCTCGTACCATGTAATTATTCTCCATCCAGCAGTCGAGGTGCCAGGTCCAATGCCGTAGCTACCAGCTCTGTGTGGGTATTTACATTTAAATCATTAAACTAGCATAAAATTAAGAATTCGTTTTCCCAGTCGCACCAGCCACATTTCAGGTGCTCAGTAGCCACACGTGGCCAGTGGCTATTGCATTTGACAGTAGTCTAGATGCAGGACAGCGTTTCAGGAAGTTCTTTTGGATAACCCCGAGTGAAGAGTGATCTTTCCAAAATATACACCAGATCATGATACTTCCTGCTTGAAACCTGAAATAGTTTCACAATTCAGTGGGAATAAAATCCAAACTCAATTCTGACTTGCAGAATCCCACAGGGTCTGGCCCCTTCTCACGTCTTTAGCCTCATCTCACTTCTCTTCCCTCTTTGATCACCATAGCCAGACTTCCTTTTTCTAGAACATGAAGAGCAGGTTCATTCCTTGGGACCCTTATAGGAGTTCACATTTTGGGTTCCCTTTGCATGAAATGCCCTGCCTTCTCTTCCCCAACTCAAACAGACTGTGTTGAGAGCTCTTTGTTGCCATTGAGATCTCAAAATATATACCACCAGTCCAAGACTTTTCTTGACTCTTTCCAATCTAAAGTAGCCATCTAGTCACTATTATATAACGAAGTTAAATCATCTTAGTACTATCTGATGTTTTGCTTATTCATTTATTGCAGAATTGTCCATTGCGTATCTAACTCACAAGTATATGGGTTCCCAGATGACGAAGGGCTTGTCTGTCTGGTTCGGGGCTGTAATCCCAGTGCCTAGAACAGTGCCTGACTTAGAGTAGATGCTCAACTAATATTTGCTTTAGGAATGAATGAATCATCTCAGGGAAGCAGGGCTGCTGCTAGCCCACATGGCTGCTCTGCATGAATTAGAAAAAAATACCCTTTGGTCTGGCTGACCTTGTACAGTGACCGTCTGCACAGCTGAGCCTGGGAGCCCAGGGAAGGGGGCGATCTTTCCAGGCACGGGGAATAGAACCCGAGGCAGGAATACACTTGATGTATTTGAGAAAAATAAAAGAGAAAAAGGACTACGTTTGGTACATAGTTTGCAAAAGGAATCATAGAATGAAAAAAGTTGGGAGGGATGGATAGGGGACAGATCACACAGGCTCACAAAGACGTGATAAGGAAATTATATTTTATTCCAAGCACAGTAGGAAGCCATTGGAGAACTTTATTCAGGAGAGAGTCATCTGATTTAAGATTTATTTATTCTTACGGTTTTATTTCGTTGCCTTTATGGTGAAGTCTATTTTAACATTTTCCTCAGGTATATGATGTGGGGAGACTTAGTTTTGAGACTAGTTTTTCCAAGTGGTGGACTCTGAAGACTGAAAAATCCTCAGACAACATTTTCAGGTGCAGCAATTAGGTTCCAAACACATGTTGAGTCTTCTTTGAAATGCTTTCTGGCATGCACTGCTAATTTCGAAGGTTAAAATCTTCAGCTTCCTCCCAAAGATGACAGAGGCACAGAGTAAAACTAATTAGGAAAAACCCCAAGTAGTTGATTGTGGCCATTTGTTGGTGTTTTGAAATGCAAATAATTTGCACAGTTCTTCCTTGGAGAGGGACACTTATCCAGTCTGGTGTTTGGTCTTAGAATTAATCTGCCTGTGAACAGGAAAGTGTGACCTCTATGCGGAGACACTTGTGAGCACAGCTTGAATCTATAACTTGTTCTTGTCTCAATATCTTCTCTCAGGAACAAAGGAAAAACGTATCCAGTTCTTGCAAAGGGATTATTTACTACATTCTCTCAATTTTAAAATGCTGTAAAGAAAAAAGAGTCACCATTGGCTACATTGAAGCTTTCTGGGAACAACAACATAAACATTATATTAAAAGTACACATAAATAATGAGAAAGACTCCAATTTTGGAGAAATTAAATTGTGAAGCAACATATCTGTCTATTTTATCCTCTATCAGTCACCTACTTAATGAATCGAAGGGTAATATAGACCTCGCTTTTTCTAAGTGCTTTAAATACAAACTCACTTAATTCTCATGACAACTCTTGAGGTAGATGCTGTCATTACCCCTATGTTTCAGATAAAGAAACTGAGGCACAGAGAGGGTAAGTAACTTGTCCAAGGTCACACAGCCATAAAGCAGCTGAGTCAGAATTTGAACACAAGCTGTCTGGCTCCAGGGTCTGACTTAACCTCTATAGCGTGACAAAATGCGATAACTTGGTACGGGCTGACCATCGGCAAGTTGATAGGTGTCTTTCTTTGCTTCTCAGAATAAAAACTCAAGTATGGATTCTGACCCTTGCCAGGTAGGTACCCATCTTTGACTGGTGCTGTCATTGCATTTGACTCTAGATTTGAAATACAGGCCTATTATAGCCCAAGATTTGTTTTAATGAAGCATTTTAATTATGGCCCTGTTTTTCTGGGAATCATCTCACACCTCAAATGTCTACGGGGGCAAATCCCGCCTTCCTGCTCAAGAACAAGCAGGGCGCAAACTGCTGGGCTGAGACTGAGGGGCACCTGTTGTAGGTGGCAGAGCACCATAGTTAATGACACCAGCTCGAGAGTGGGCCTGCTAGGTCCAAACTCACATATGCTGCTTTCGAGCTATGTTAACCTCTTCAAGCCTGTTTTCTCATCCTTAAAATGGGTTGAACAAGTTCTCAATCCCTTATCTGCACCTTTGAGGCCAAATGTGTTTTTGAATTCAGAGTCCCTTTTTAGGAAGACAATGTAGTACATATACCAAGTAAATAACACCCCCAAATCAAGCATGCTGATATTTTCGCAACAGAAAGTATGAATATAATGCTAAGAAGGAGATGCAAGCACTATGAATAAATCTACATCAGTTTAACTCAAGTCTTAGCACTAGATAAATTTACACCAAACTTATAAAGAAATCTTTTGTTTTTCAAAGCTTTTGAGAATTTAAAATTCTCAAATCCGGGTTTGTAGTTCTGTACCTGCTGCATAGGGTGATTGATTGTAAGGCTTACCTGAAGGTAAAGTGCTTACCGACACATTCTGTAGTCCGTAGTGAAGTGCTCAATAATATCATCTGTTATTATGTAGATTTTCAATCATCGTTGTTGAGTAAAATGAACCCAGCTTGGCCGGGAGCCTGGTGGTCTTGGCTGGACTCTGAACACCTTATAGCTGTGACTTAAATTGTAAAGTTCTGGTCTAGAGCCCAGAGCACCTGACTGATCTCAGAAGCCAGGTCCACCCTTGGACTTCCACCAGCATTTCAACTAGCTCTGGTTGTTCCAGTCCAGAGAGAAGGAAATGAATCAGAAGGATGCCTCCTCATTCCACCCCTAGGTAGAAACATCCTTTCTGCTGACTCCTTTCTTTTTTTTTATGGTTGCAAGATGAGGGGGAAATTGAGAACAACAACAACTAAAAGAGCATTTTCCCTTTAGGCAAGCATACATGTGACACTCCATTAACGATAAGTGACATCTTCTTCCATCTAGCGGGAATCATCACAATATTCACGTTAACCAGTCATCGACAGCGCCAGTAGCGGATGATGACTTGTCAGTATCCATCCGATCAGTCATTTTCAGGCAAACAGTGTGTATCTCTGGGTTCCACATGGACACAGTCGAATGTTCACACCACCGTTCATTTGTCTGTAAGCGCTTGATGGGTAGTCTGTGGCTTAGAGCAGAGACTGGATAGGTCCCACACAGAAAGAGCATGGACTGAAAGATGCACAGACCTAAGTCCCCAGATTCTGACCTGCCTGCCACTCATGGGCTCTGAACCTTGGCTAATGCCCACAAGCTCTATGAGCCTTGGCTTCCTTTCTTGAGCACAGAAATAATAGTAATTCCTTACCTCACCAGGTCATTGAGAGAAGTAAATGGCCTGAAGCATATGAAAGTGATTTGTAAACCGGGAAGCTCCAGGAGACGCCAGGCTTGTTATGGTGTATTTATGTTCCAACAGGTTTTGATTTGCCACATAAAGTTCACTTCTTGAGTCTCAGCGCTCCTTTTTCGACAAGTTGCCCATTTGGTGCTTTGTCAGTTTGTGCATTTATCCACAGAGCCATGTCTTTACCCATCCAGCCACCTTTCTCTCCACTGGAGTCCTGTTGTGTGCCAGGTACTAAACTAGGCTCCCGACACTGAGGACATGAAGTGAGAGGGCTCATTTCTATTGAGTTTAGCAGTTGTCGTAGAAGGAAGGGCTAAATGAAGTTTTCATAAAAGAGAGGACCCGTGAGCAAAGTCTTGAAAGGCATTTCCCTGTCACACAGAGGGAGGGGCATTCCTGAAACAGCATGTGACAGCCTCTCACTTGCCAGGGGACTGGGTCCAGGAGTCATTTCTGGATGGAGTAGAGGGTATTCAGGGAGTTGGTCTTGGCAGATAGAAGATGTGAGAGGCAAGCTGGTGCCAGATGGTTCGAATCCTCACACGTCAGAATGAGCATCTTGGGTTGTCCTGATGTCCATGACTGGGTGGCCAGCCATCGATTGAAGATTTCAGGTAGGAGTGTCAGTCTTTGGTTTGAGTTTTCAGAAGTTCTTTCTGACATCTGGCAGAGGTGGGGATTGGCTCAGAGAGGGCAAGACCGAAGGCAGGGAGGCGAATGAGGAGGCTGCTGAGATGGTCTGAGTGACAGTCTAGGAGGAAGGAAAGCATCATGGGGCATTAGGGAATATAGATGCCACAAAGGTATTCAAGTGCCGGTGAACAGGATTGGTCACTGTGTAGATTCCTAGGGCTGCTGTGACAAATGACCACAAACTTGGACAATTAAAACAATGGAAATTTCTTCTCTTACAGTTCTGGAGGCCAGCTGAAGTCAAGATGTCAGCAGGGTCGCACTACTTCTGAGGGCTCTAGGGGACAATCTGTTTCTTGTCTGGTTGCTTCTGGTAGCTCGTGGCATTCTTTGTGGCTGCATCACTCCAGTCTCTGCCTCTGTCTTCATGTGACCTTTCCCCCCATGTGTCTATACCTTTTCCTCTTCTGTTTCTTATAAAGACACTTGTCATCGGAGTTAGGGCTCACCTGGATATCTGCGATAATCTCATCTGAAGATCCTAAGGTATTTACATCTGTACAGACCCACTTTCCAAATATGGTCGCATTCAGAATTTTGTAGGGTTAGGACATGGGCATACCTTTGGGGGGAGGGGGGTGTCACCATTCCACCCACTACCAAACAGATGAAGCAGCTTCTGCTCTCAGGGTCCCCTCTAGTGGTTGTAGAAGGGCTGGGCTCTTGCACAAATGTCCCAGCAAACTTTGATCACCTCACTGCTCACTGAAGTGTCATATCATCTCCCCACTGTGCCTTTCCAGTGTCTGGTGAGTAGATAATGCCAGACCAGCTACCTCTTTGAAAGGGGGTGTTGTAAAGACAACAACAGATAGAAGTTAAAGCAGAGGAAGCTTTAAAAAGTCGGGTAGAAACTCAAGTGACTCCTATTCGCAGAGAATCTAACTTTCTCTGACAGTTCCATAAATGCATTGGAACAGTCTCTTAAGCAAAATGTATTTTCTGAAGACAGTTCTCCCTGAATTTTACAAACTTTTCTCTACCCGATGACCACATACAATGGCATGAACTACATCCTTGCTGTATTTTTTTTTTCTTGTTTGTGCCCAGTTGCTGTTAATAATGTTAGCAGAACTGCGTCTCTGGGAAATTAGTGTCATTTTTATGTAGTTCGGATGTGGCTGCTGCTGACACCCCAGTGAAGAAGCACCAAGTACTCCCAGACCCGCCGTCATGTTCATTTGGCAAATGCTCCCAGAGCACCTGCTAGAAGTTGGGCAGTGCTTTCTGCTGCAGACACAGGGATAAACTAGACATAGTCCCTGCTTCTACTTGCAGTCTTGTGGGGAAAATGGACACACGCATGGCCATGACATGGTGTATTGAGGGCTATGACAAGATGGCACGATGGGACGAGGGAACACAGAGGAGAGATCGTTTCCACAAAAGTGGATCTAGAAACACCCAAGAAGTATATGAAACATTGCCAGCCTCATTAGACATTGGGCATGCTACTTAAGATAAGGTATCATATTCACCTGTCGAACTAGGCAAGATAAAATGAAAAGGCATAATACTTAGTGTTGGCAAACAAGTTAGAAAATGGTCTCTCACACACTGGTGGTGGCAAGCTGAATTGGTACAAGGTTTCTGGAAAGCAATTTCATGAAAGATTCAAAAGACCTGAAAAGGCGAATCTATTCAGATGTCACTTTATTTCTGTGACATTCCCAGGCTCCTCAGTTTCTCCAAATCTTCTTGGCTGGTTCCATCATGGCACTTGCCACATGGGGTTGGAATTACCTATTTGGGTATCTTTCTACGCCACTGAACTAAGGCCAGTTCTGTTTCTCCGGAGCTTAGTACCATGCTTTTCTGAACATCCTAGCTATGTAATAGCTTTAAGATCAAGCTCCCTCTGAATTTTAAGACTGTAGAATTTTCCTAGGTGTTCTTGTATGTTTATTTTTATGGATCAAATTTAGGATTACTTTGTCAGTGCCTCCCCCCACCGCCCCCCCCACCGGATCCCTCCCCAAATTAAATTAGGATATTGTTGGGAATTTCTTAAATATATAGGTGAAATTAAAGAATCAGCATCTTTACCATATTGAGTTTTCCTGTTTACGAGCATGATGTGGTTCTATTTGTTGAAGTTTTGTTTAAGTCGAGTAGTATTTTTATGATTACTGAATCTGGTTGAAATTATTGTTTTTTTTCAAACAGCAATGTGCTGGAACCAACCTGTACCTGCTCACAAGAGCTGATTATTAAGGTTTTAGAACTTCTATGAGTTGGTTGTTAAACCCACACAGTCTTCAGACTTCAGTTATGTAAACTGATGACTGTATAAGTGGCATTAAAAAGATAAATACTCAAAACCCATGATGGCCTAATTTTTTTTACTATATTTTATTATTAATTACCTATGCCCTTAAAGTTATTTATGTCTATTGTATATCTATAAAGAGAAATAGTATCTATGGTAGGCCATTGCACAGCTCTTCCCAGTTCTATATTCAGTGGTACCACGCTGGTCATTTAAATTGGTCACAATGGGGATAGTTAAACCATGGGAATCAGCAAATGCTATAAATCAGGCTTTTCCCCCGCAGAGAACCAGTTGTTAAACATTTGCAAGAATGCTGTAGATAAATACTTATTTATTTATATCATTGTGTGTGCATATGTGTGTATGTGTGTATATGTGTGTGTGTGTGTGTGTGCGCGCGCGCGCACATGCATGTATATTTACATGTATAGTAATGGGATGTCTTCTTGCCCAGCTTTGTTTTCTCTTGCTGACTGATGATGTTATATGATAAAGCTATGATTTTATTCATTTATTTATGTTAGAGATCTTATTGAATTTTAGTGTAAGTTACAATAATTTTTCTGCTGATTACCTTGGCTTGCCTAGGTAGATAATTACTTTGAAATAATAATAATTAAACTATTTTACTAAGAATTTAAATCAAGAATAGATAATTATTCTAATCAAATATCTTGACATCTATTGATATATTAGTTTGATTTTTAACTTAAAATATATGTCGCCTTGGATTAAATCTATTGACTTATTATTATTAAGTTACCATGTATTTTTGAAAATTTATTTAACTTAGTTTCAAGTATACAGTACATTGGTTAGACATCTATATAAGTCATAAAATGATCCCCCCATTTGCTCCCCTGGCCCTCCACCTAGCCATGAGATTAATGCTAACTGCATTCTCTATGCCATGCTCCTCATCCCCGTGACCAACTATCAACTACTAATTTGTACTTCTTTAACCCTTCACCCCATTCTCCCAGTCCCCAACCCCCTCCCCTCTGTCCATCACCAAATTGTCCACTATATTTGTGAGTCTGTTTTTGATTAGTTTGTTCTTTTTGTTCCTTAGATTCCGCATGTAAGTGAAATCATATGGTATTTATCTTTATCTGACTTATTTCACTCAACATAAAACCCTCTAGGTCTTTATTAATGCGGAAATATTTGTGTATTTCTAGAATGAAACTTACTTGGTCAGGTTATGTTATTTTTTACATATATGATAAGACTTGGTTTCTTAATTTTTTTTCTTCTTTGAGTTTCAAACTCTTTTTAAAAAATTTTAATTAGTTTCAAGTATACAGTACATTGGTTAGACATTTATGTAGTTTATAAAACGATCCCCCTAATTGCTTCTTCTCTCTTCTGGTTTTTAATTTTTATTTTTACATATATTGGCTTATAGTTCTACAAATTTTGGTATGAAGAATATGACGGAAATCTTTGTAAAGTAAATAGTGATGTGTTTCATCTTTTACTTTATTCTTTTAAAATTTATCAGTGGATAAATATTGCTTTGGCTTTGTGAGCAGGCTTTGTGATAGCTTATAAAGCATTTTAAAATGAATCTGTTGAGTTTCTTTTGTGGCATTATTCAGTTATTTTTTAAATCATTTGAAAACACTCGAAGCGCAGTACAAAGAATTCTCTGTAAAAAAAAAAGACTTTATATATGTCTTTTAAATCAACATTATTAATTACACTAGTCATGGCTTCCTCGTTTTTATTTAAATTTCCCCTTTTTGATTGGTCAGATGCAGGGAGATGTTAAACGGTCGTACTATTATTGTTTCTATTGATGTCTTGATTTCTAGTTTGCTTTATAGATTTCAACGCAGTGTTACTTGCTGCAGAAAATGTCATGATAGTTAGGATTTCTTTGTGAATTATACCTTTTATCAGTGTAAAATGACTTTCTTTGTACCATTTAATGCTGTGTCTTTGAATTCTACTTGGGTATGGATAAGGTATACCTGCATTTTTTTCCATTGACAGTTGCCTAATAAATCTGCCCATTCTTTCACATTTTAACCTTTTTTAAATATAGTTGCTTAAGATTGTGTCATATGGAAGATATTTATACTTAATTTTCGACTCAATCTGTGTGTCAGTGTCTTTTGCTAAGGAAGTTGAGGCCATTTATGCTGAATGTCATAACTGCTATGTTTTTTTCCTGAATAACATCATCTATACTTAATGCTTTCTATTTCTTCTGTTTTTAGATTTTTTTCTCGCTCGTTACCTTCCTTCCTTTTTAACCCTAGTACAACCTGTGTTTGTACAACACATAGGCTAATAGCTTTTACATTTTTTAAATGGTTGCAAAACAAAACAAAACAATGGAGAATATGTGACAATAACTGTGTGTAACTCAGAAGCCTAAAATACTATTTGGTTCTTATAGAAAGAGTTTGCCAATTCTTCACTTAAAAATTAATTTGTATTAATTGATAATTAATAATTTGTATTACATCTTGCTTTTAGTTTTGCTATTGGATACATGTAACTGTGTCAAAACACCTAAATTGAACTTTTTCTAAAGCTTGTTTCTAATTGCCTTCAAAACGTATTTTATTGGCTTTGCCCTGTGCAGGGTTGGGCGGCTACTGTAGCTTTATATCCCTGTATCACCGTTACTCATTTTCTCAGTTGTTGAGGATGTAGTATGGGATTTTTATCCACGTTTCTAACTTAATCATTGTTATTTAAAATTATGTCTGTACATCTTTTTAAAGAAGAACTATTAATAGCATTTATATTGTTTGTAATTGTATTTATATCAGTTTTAAAGAAAATTCCCCGTTTAACTTGTTTTGGTGCTTTCTACTAGGTCTTTAAAAATACATCTACCCATTCTTCATTTTTAAAAATTACCTCTACTTAGTCTGGATATTTCTTTTAGCATTTTCCTGAGGAAAGTTAGTTGGCAGACGGAGGGGGTGGATGGTGTAGGTGGTGGTGTTTCTGCATGTACTTTCTGAGTCCTTTTACCCTTGTAAATATCTTTCTGAATCTTCTATACAGGAACAAAGAGTGCTTTAAACCATATAGATATTTAGTCATTAGCTTTTGCAGTCTAGTATCAGTCATTTTATTATATTAATGTTTATATTAATATAATAAATATAGTCATTTTATTATATTAATGTTTATGTATATAATTTTTTCTTCTTTGAGGCTTGAAAAATGATTATCGAGGATGTATAAGACATTCAGATAGCTTCTTTTTAAAATCTGATCCAATCTTTTTTAAAGGAATTCTCACTATTTGTATACCTCTTATGTCTTTCATTTCTAATTTTCTTTTTCTTTCTGGTTATTTTAGTGTCGGGAGTTTTCTATCTACACTGGTACCTATAGTAACAAGTTTACCCTGCATGCCAAAGTTTCAGCTCCCTTTGAAATGTTTTCATGGTGATTCTACATTTATTATTATATTCAGCATTAGTACTGGATATAATATATTTGGTATATATTTAACCAATGACGGGAAGTAGCAACATTGTAAATTAGGTATAAGACATGGAAGCTGAGAGTTACTATCTGCGTCTCTATTCCTCTTTCCAACAAAGCACCTGCATTAGTTTCCCATTGCTACTGTGACAGTTTACCTCCAACTTAGGGACTTAAAATGGCAGATTTATTCTCTTACAGCTCTGGAGGTCAGAAGTCTAAAATCCAGGTGTCAGCTGGGCCGCGTTCCTTTTGGAGACTCTAGGAGAGAATCCGTTTCCTTACCTTTTCAGCTTCTTGTTGAATGGGCCCCGTGCCATTCAGATCTCTGCTTCTGTCATCATCACCTGCATTTCCTTCTCTGACTCTCCTGCCTCTCTCTTCTGCTTACAAGGGACCTTGTGATTACATGGAGCTCGGTGGATGATCCAGGAGAACCCCCTCGTCTCAAGATCCTAACTTAATTATATCTATAAAATCCTTTTTGCCATGTAAGATAATATATTCACAGGTTCTGGGCATTGGCGTATGGACATTTTGCGGGGAGGGGGCCTTGTTCAGCCCACTGCACTACCCTTCCCCGATACGTGCAAGGCCTCCTTCACCTATGTTTCTGTTAGAAGGCAGTGGAGTGGTCTGGTTACCCGCCTCCCATCCCCTGTCCTCTGTCTCACTTGTACATCTTTGCTCATTTCTCTGAAGTATCTGCTGTGTGGATGCATGTTGTGCTAATTCTTTATTTTTCTATTCCAGGACACCCATTCTACTTCCTTCCAGCCAAATCTAGCTATAACCTTTCTTTTTTAGGAATTTACTTCTTATTTAGTTTCCTCATCTAACCAGAACCTAATTGTGCACAATAACTAAAATATTCAGAATTTCGGAGCAAGGGTACCATAATATGGAGATTTGCTTTTAATGGCAGGTAACATAAGGTATTATGTTGTTAAGGAACCAGCAAACACCATAACAATCTTTATCACCTCTTTCTTTTCTTCGTCTCTGGAAAGTTTTATTGGACACATCACTGCTTCAATAATTTAATGACTTCAGTTCTGCTCTTAGCTTTTACATACATTCAAATTCTGTTATCAACTATTGAATTTCAAAGCATTCTTTAATTACCTATCTTTAATATTTTTCTAGTCTTTTAACTAGGTCTCCCCTTTTTTGTCTGTTGATCTCGTTTTTAAAAAATTCTTTTTTTTTTCATAGAAACTAGGTTTTCTTGAATTTATGGGGAACACAAAGCAGATAGTCTGAAATTAATTGGCATTTCGTGCCATAAATCATTTTAGAGAAGCATATTTTTTTTTCCTGCATGCTTTATTCTCCCTGGTTTAATTTATAAAATATCTTCCTAGGCTATAGTAGTTATACTTTTCTTTTGTAGTCATTTATAAATGGGACAGTCCTACCTATCTTGGTTATGTTCTCCAAAAATAGGAAACTGAATTATTTGGGGTGCTATTTGCTCTTTGCTCAGATGCTGTTTGAGACACTGTCAAACAGTGTCTGGCAGCTGCTGCTCATGTCATAGTATCATCTGCTGCTTGTTCAGCAAACCAGTTGCTTCATGGATATGTGCGTGTGTACACGTGTACATGCACATTAGTGTGGGAAGAAGGGGAATTGGCGACAGGTACAATCTGATGTCTATACCTACCTGCAGAGAGGATACTTCTGTTGACTTGACTAGTTTACTAACCTCTATCAAAATATACATGAATACACATTGAATATACATGTGACCTGATTGGCGACTAGATCTGAGTATGCTCTGATAGGTAGTGGATTGGGTCATCAAAGTGCAGAGGTGCTCTTAGTCACCTGTTCGTGGAGGGTGGGAGAGACTAGGTGCAGGAAGTGGGTCAGCCCTTCAGGGCGAGAGTGGCACTTTCCCAGGAGTCAGGGCATAGGTTGAGACAGGCTGGTGAGGTCCAGGGTGTTCTCCGTGGGAAATCGAGCACCATTCATTGTAAGCTGCACTGATTTTCTGTATCGTGAACTTGTTTCCATTTGGATCCCCCCTCAGGACTCCAGAAATCTTTCTGAAAGTTCCAGCCAGTGTCAGCCATTCACAGAGCCAAGCGAAGGGTTGTGCATGGGTCCTGGCTTTACAGGGGTTCAGGGCCCTCTGGGTGGAGGTGTTCTTGGATGCTAGGAATGAGGGGGGTCCAAGCAGAAGGTGAAAGTTAGCTTGACATTCAGGTTTTTCTTTTTTTTTTTTTAAGGGGGCTTGTTTGTGTTTGTTGTTTTCTAGTTTTCCCACCTGGGCTCAGTTCTTGCGGGGTTTGGTTTTGTGATTTGGAAGAGGCCAATCACTGTATCTCTTTGTTTCTTCAACTGTAAAATGGGGATAATAGCAACTTCTACCTTCCTGGGCTGCTGTGTGGATTAAATGAGATGATGCTTTTGCTCAACCAAGTCTGGTTTTCTTCTTGAATGAGAGATACTCTGCTTAGTTTAGGGTTAGAACTTGGTTTAGTATTATTTCTTTTGGTCATCACTGCTGCTTTAACTTATTATTTACAATTTAGCAAGGATTTATGTGGCACTTTCTATGAGCCAAGTATACACCATATGAACCCTATGAGGTTGGTACTGTTTTATCCCTATTTTACAGATTAGACAGTTGTGGCACAGACAGCTAAAGAAACCTGCTCAAAGATACGTCACTTAATAAGTTCAAACCCAGGGAGTCTGGCTCCAGTTCCCTCTTAACCATTAGGTTCACCATGAATTTAGGGTGTTGGGTGCAATTCAGTAACATATTGTAAAATAATACTTGGAGAATGGTAAAATATATAAGATAAAAAAGATATTGGGGAAACTAAGAAGTGTAGGATAAAAAGTGGGATTTATATTTCTCTGATGATTGATGATATTGAGCATCTTTTCATGTACCTGTTGGCCATTTGTATGTCTTCTTTGGAAAAATGCCTACTGAAGTCCTTTGCCCATTTTTTAATCAGGTTGTTTAATCTTTTGCTATTGAGCTTCAGGAGTTCCTTATATATTTGGATATTGATATCTTATCAAATATGTGGTTCAAATATTTTCTCCTATTCTGCAGGTCGCCTTTTCACTTTTTAACTGTTTTATTTGCCGTGCAGAAGATTTTAGTTTGGTATAGTCCCACTTATCTTATTTTGCTTTTGTTGTTTGTGCTTTTGGGGTTGTACCCAAAAAATCATCACCAACCCTAGTGTCATGAAGCTCTTCCTCTATGTTTTCTTCTAAGAGTTTTATATTCTAAGTCTTATGTTTAAATTTTTAAATTCATTTTGAATTGTTTTTTTGTGTGTTATATGTAAGATAAGGGTCCAATTTTATCCTTTTGCATGTGGATATCTAGTTTTCCCAGCACCATTTGTTGAAGAGACTGTCCTTTCCCCATTTAGATATCACTTCACACCCATTAGGATGGCAATTATCAAAAAAAAGATAAGTGTTGACAGGTTGTGGAGAAATTGAAACCCTTGTACACTATTGGTGGGAATATAAAATGGTTAAGCTGCTAGGGAAAACAATATGATGGTTCTTCAAAAAGTTAAAAATAGAACTACCATATGATCCAGCAATCTCACGTCTGAGTATATATCCAAAAGAACAGAAAATTAGGCTCTCAAAGAGGTATCTGCATGCCCATGTTCGTTGCAGCATTATTTCACAATAGCCAAGATATGGGACCAACCTAAATATCCATTGACAGATGAATGGATAAAGAAAAGGTGTTATATACATACAATGGAATGTTATTCAGCCTTAAAAAGAAGGAAATCCTACAATATGCGACAACATGGTTGAACGTAGAAGACATTATGCAAAGTGAAATAAACCAGTCACAGAAAGACAAATGTGTGATTCTACTGTATGAAATATCTAAAATAGTCAAATTTATAGAAAAAGAGATTAGAATGGTGGTTGCCAGGAGCTGGGGGAAGGTGAGAATGAGAAATTGCTATTCAACAGGTATAAAGTTTCAGTTACGCAAGAAGAGTAAGTTCTAGAGATCTGCTATACAACACTGTACGCTTGAATTTAGTTAAGAGGGTAGATCTCATGGTAAGTGTTCTTAACACACACACACACACGCATGTATACACACAAAGAAAGTGGGGATAGTAAGAGAGTTCGGGAGGTGGAGATTATATCATATTATTATCATTAATCAATGCGTATTGATTTTCCATGCAAAAGCTGGGCTATATTAAGGCTGTAGAGGCAAAGTTGTGACCTTGAAAAAGTGTTTCTCTCTCAAGAAGAGGTTTACAAGCTATTAGCCAAGGGAAGACAGCTCGCATGGGGCGATGGGTTCAGTGACAGCATATCTCGGTGCTTAGAACAGCTTGGTCTGTGTTTCTCATTCCCCAGCGTCATTATTAGCAACAGTCCTTTTCTCTCTGAAAAGTGCCCTGGTATATAGATTTTATATTCACCTCAGTAATGGGGTAGGAGAAGTGCAGGGAACAAGGTGGAAGTGAGAAAAATGTTTTAGTCAGATGTTCTCAGAGGTTGGTAAGGACACTTCCTGTCCTGGGCATCAGGTCCCTATCTGCAAATGAGTTGGTTCGACCAGCCATCGTCTCTGCTCTTTCCTGTTTTTTTTATTCTTAACTTGCCGACACTCTCACAGCACACGTTTTGGGGTGAAATTCACCCCTGAAAGGATGATGTGTAATTTGCTGGCACACAGCCTATCTGTAATTCCAGCTCTTTGTGCTGAACTCTTCTGGGTTCCTTTGCTTGACTGATTACCTTAAATGAGGTGTCATTTAAGAGCAGGTGATATGGAGATTGCAAGTATTGGGTCGAGAGTACAAAATATTAATTGATAAAAAAGTAATTAATGAAAACCTAATTAAAGCAGACATCCTGAGCAGGGCACTCCTGGAATCTTGGGACAGTCTCAATTACCAACTTTCCTCCAGGCTTATTATGTGTAATTGGGAGGTATTAGCCTCTAATGGATGAGATTAATACAAAAATTAATTAATGAGAAAGGAAATTAAATGCGAGTTTGTTAAAAATTTCCAGAGATGGGTACGTTACACAGGAACAGTCGGTGCTAGGCTTATTAATGGAAATCTTCACGAGTGACAAAGTCTCACGTGTGGAACTGACATTCGAGCCCCCCTTTCCATGCCTAACCTCACGGACCATCATTTTTCTCCATCAGGTAGCATCTGACGTCAGCTCGGGCTGCGAGAACCAAGGAAAAATCTTAGTGTGGACGTATCGGAAGTTTCTCATCATTCCCCAGGAGAGGAAGTGCATTCTGGCCTCCCTCCCCTGCAGTTTGACTCATACAGAAAAGGGTAAACAAAGACTGAGTCTTTTGGCTGCTAGAAAAGGAAATAAAATATAGAATCGATGTAGAGTATGATATTAAAAACAAATTTACTTTCTGTACAGCCGTATAAAAAATTAACTTCCTTTCCTATCCAGGAGACCCGTTTTTATAAATGTTTATGAGCAGGTGACGTTTGCGAGAGCTCCTAATTACATTGGCTTGCCCTGCGCTCCGTCTCCTCTGTGCTCCTGTGCAGCTCAACTTGTCCTTCTGCGTGATTCATTGTTCGCTTCTATCGATCTGTAGTTAATCACTTCTGGGTTTCGATTTTTCTCCCTTGAAATGAGCCAGGGGGTTTAGTCATGCTCGGGGCAGTTCATGACGCTGCTCTAGATGTTTCTGAAATTTAGTGTGCACAAAAGTCATTTGGGAGCTTAAGATATTCAGAATCTATGATCACATCCCCTCATGAAGCTGTTTCTTTAACTCTGGGAAGAGGGGGTGGCCCAGGGATCTGCATTTTCAAGGGGTGGTTTAGATGTAGGTGTCTTAGGCGCTGGGATTTTTGGTGAGTTGATTGCTTTTTGCCACTGAATAAAGGAGCACTCACTTTTTGTTCAAAGACCCTCTGGACTGTATGTTTGTGTGCCCCCCGCCGAATCCTGATGTCCGATGTGATGGTGTGTGGAGGTGGGACCTTAGGGAGGTGATTAGATCACCTGTAGGAATGAGATTAGTGACTTTATAAAAGAATCCCCAGAGGAACCATTTGGTTTGGATTTGCTTTCTTTCCTCGTACTGTTGTGCTCTCTTTTGGGTTGGCTTAGTCAATTTTCTTTGTAGGTTCTGCAGAGGAAGAAGTGGGATTAAAAAGAGGAGAGCCGGTAGAGAAGGGATCCGTTTTAGTCATGAGCTGGAAGGGCGTGAAAGTGTCTACAAAGGCATTTCTCACCCAACCCAAGATGGTTGTAAAGTACTCATACAATTCACCCTCTCATTAAGTGCCTGCAATTAGTACTCCTGTATCCATTTTAAAGGTGAGAAAGGAGAGCCTCAGAGAGATTCATTGTCTACCCAAGGTCACACAGCAAGGTCCTGGCAGATCTATTCCCAAACCCCTTCTTCCGTAACCCACTCTCAGGATTGTCATGTAGACCAAATGGAATAACACATGTCAGAACTTAGGCAGGTGGGGTGTGTTTACTTGTTTTTGGTCTCTCTGTGCTCTGTGACTACTCAAAGAGATAGGAACGTTTCGATGGAGCATGACATGCACGATCTTAATTGGTTTCTGCAGCCTCTTGGCTCTGGCTGCATGGACGTTCTAGTTTGGTGATTGCTCCAAGTGGGATGGATGGGGCCAAGGCTCCTGGGAAGGTTTCACTGGTCAAGGAGGGTGGCGTGGTATGTGGATTCAGCTGTGTGGGGAGCAGGCTTGTGGCAGGCAGCTGGCTGAAGCCTTGGGAGAGGAGAGGGAGCTGGCTGGACACCAAGTGGTCGATGGCCCTGCTCGGCTGTGCCTTCGAGTCTTATCTCTTAACCTTCTTCTCGCTCTTTAACCCCGACAGCTTCTGGTAGTCCTTGGGGTTCATAATCTAGGGGCTAGAACCAGGGTCTGGGTATCTTTTCCTGAGCGGAGAGTTTTGATCTTAAAAACATTTTCTTGGCCAGGCCCTGTATCTGGCTCTTTTACATACTCCCATCTCATGTATTTCTCATAGCAACTCTGTGAGGTAGGTGCAAATATCCACGATCTATAGCTGAGGACATTGAGGCTCACGCCGGATATAAGTAGGTGAACTGAGATAGACTCAGGGCTTTGGGACCCAGTCACTCATCACAGTCTGCTAATAACTGCCACCTCCGTGTACCCACTGCCGTTATCCCAGGCCAAGCTACCATCAGCTGTCCCCTGGACCATGGTGACAGAATGTGCATTCTTCTCCCTGCATGGTTCTCCATTGCCTACTCCAAAGATATTGAAATCTTAGCTTTTCAAGGACTGGGACCTTCTCTCAAACATCTACTGCTGAATCCAGTGGTTGACATCGTGCCTGGTAAATGGTAGGTGCTCAAAAATGTAAATGCATAAATGGATGGATGATTCAATTTGTGTTTTTGGAAAATTATCCTGATGGGTGAGAGTTGCCTGCCTGCCTGCCTGTCTATCCATCTATCCATCTATCCATCTACCCATCTATCCATCTATCCATCCATCCATCCATCCATCCATCCATCCATCCATCCATCCATCCATCCATCCATCCTCATTCACCTTCCTTCCTTCCTTCCTTCCTTCCAGCTTCCTTCCTTCCCTTCCTTCCGAGCTTCACCTTCCTTCCTTCCCTTCAATTCCTTCCTTCCTTCCTTCCTTCCTTCCTTCATCCCTTCATCCCTTCATCCCTTCATCCCTTCATCCCTTCATTCACCTGTCTCTTTATTCCTATCTATCCAACCAATCATTTATCGGTGCAGGAAAAAGGCAAAACACATTTAGTGCTTTTAGGTCAGACTCAGATGGGTATTATAAAAAGACTCTTTGATGAAGAAAACATATTTCTTTTTTAAGAGTGAATCAAGATAAAAGAAGACACTTTTCATGAGTTAACATGGATCTCAAAATTTGGACCTTCATCTGAAATATTAAACTACAACCTGTGCCTTTTCTAATTTTCTTCATAGATGATCAGAGATAGCCTGAGTAATTCATATACAAGCTAAGTTCTAATTCCTTGTCTGTTAGAAAGCCTTGCACTTCAGGGTGCAAAATAGAGATTGCAGACATATTAATATTTACGAGCTTGGAATCTAAGCTCAGGTATAGGTATGTACAACAAGTACCTGATTACAGAGCATATTTTTATAATGACCAGTTGGGAGATGTAGAGCCTCACCTGTAGGGCCCCTGTCCACCATCCTGGGTACCCCCCAGAATTCCAGGGAACCGTTCAGCTCTGCCTCTGAGATTGGGGTTTGGCGGCTATCGGCACCCCAAGGGGATGCTGGGGATTCCACGCTGCTTCCACAGACTTCTGCCTGTGGTTGTAGTTAACAAAGGCAGCTAGGCAAGGAGGGACGAGATTACCAGTGCAGGAGCCTCATAAATATGAGATGAGACGGCTGGGATGGAAATGAAAGTTGAGATGCTCAAAAATAAAGCGTGAAAGAGTCCTGGCCCTGTATAAGAACAGGATTGATCTCTGTACGCTGACAGAATGTACGATTTCCCTTCACTTTACTACAGTGCTTCTGTTTCTATAGAAACCACCAGTTTTATAGACAGATCGACTCTGTGAGAAGGCGCGGGGAGTTCAGTTTGAAGCCAAGTACCATCAATGGTACCGGCACTCCCAACCCCTGGGAACCGGGGCTTTCTTCTTTGCCAGCTAACTAGCTCTCCTGGGGATAGTTAATGATTACCAGGCTTGGAACCTGTCACTATTATTCTAATAACACGTTCAGTGCTTCTATCCTTCCATGGAGCCTCCAAAGATAGGCTAGTTCTAGGGCTCATAGAGCATTCTCAAGGAGGGCAGCAGTGCACAGCCTTCTTCCTTTCGTCCGTTCATTTGTTCTTCAGATACACACTGATATCGTAGCACCAGACACCGTGCCAGGCCCCAGAGGAGTCCACGCCACAGTAAGGGAGACAGACAGGCAAATCGATAACTTCATTTCAGTTCTATGAGAGGTTTTTCTGGCCGGGGCTCCCTTAGTGGGAAGTGCCTGGTGTTGGGTGGATCTCAGGGATGGTTTGGCAAAGCTGAGCAATATCTGAGTGGTTCGGGTATGTTTGCTGCGTAACAAGGTACTCTCAATCCTAGCAGTGTCAACCAACAACTAACTGTTCATGATCCCGGGGGTCAGACATTAGGGTAGTGGAAAAATTTGTCTCTGCTCCATAATGTTTCGGGCCTCAGCTGTGGTGGCTCAAAAGCTAAAGATGGCTGGCCTGGCTCAAATGGGTTTGTATATTTTGAGTATCGGTTCTTCTCTATATGGTACCTGCAGGGGCTGTAATGTCTACGAGTGGCTGTTCTATCCACACGTCTAACACTGGCTGGGATGGCTAGACTCTCCGTCCAGTAACTTGGGCTTCCTTTTATCATGGACTTCTCAGGGTAGTTACACTTTTATGGCAGTAGATGCTGCAAGACTTTTTATGACCTAGTCTTGGCAGTTCCAAAGCATCACGACCAGTGCATCCTATTGGGAAAACCAATCACATGGCTAGAGCAGGTAAGGAAAGGGGAGGAACAGGACCTACCTCTCAGCAGAGGACTGGCATGCATGTCTGGGGAGGTAAGGCACTGATGGCAGATACCTGTGAGATGAGCTTCTCCATGGAAGCTTCCCAAGTTTCTGTTTTCAGGAATGGGGTGGGACCCTAATGGAGAGGAAGTCAACACTGTAATGGGTTATTCTTGTTGGATAATGGATCTAACAGGTGGGATGAGGACAACATGGGTTGGGGGCAGGGCATTGTCTTGCACATGGTAAGGGCTCTTAGCTCAGAGTTCGATTCAGACAGTGTGTTCCCATGAGTGTGTCCATGGGACAGAAGTCATAAAAATGTCCACGGACAACTGGATAACGAGTCTGACGATCAGAATAGAATCAGGCCTGGTGGCATAGACCTGGCATTCATTGTTCTAGCTGGAGCTGCTCGTTATACATGATAGATTCCCACTGAAACTGACATGAGCAAAAGGGGTTGTTTAATTAACAAATCTTGGGGTTGGGTTCTTCAAATATAGTGGGATCAAGGGTCTCACATGAGATCATCATTTCCTTGTCTCTCTCTCATCTTTTCACTTTGCTTTTTTTTTTTTTTAAATAAAATGGCAAAAACTCCTTCCTAGGCACGATTCCAAAACTCTTAGGTGAAATGGCCACATCCCTGCAACTCTAAGGTCGGTCGAAAAAGAGAACCAGTCAAAGCCTTGGCCAGATTTGCACTGGCTTGTGTTGGGTCACATGACCATCCCTGAACTATTCAGTTTGGCCTTGGGCATGTGGGATTCTTCTCATTGGCTAACCTGAGTTAGGTGCCCACAGCTGAGCCAAGTTGGGATGGGGAGGGATAGCTCTTCAGAAGATGATCCAGCTGTTCTTAGAGACAAATGATGAATGGAGAGAGTGTAGCCTGAACAATATACTCCAGGTGGTAATTGAGGCCTAGGGAATAAACGAGATGGTCCAGGAAGAGAGTGTTCTTGAGTGAGAATGGGGCCCAGGACAGGGCTCTGAGGAGCATCTGGTGGACTGAGAAAGCAGACCCATAAAGAAGGCAAAGATGGAGTTCCTGGGGAGGTGGGAGGAAAACCAGCAGTATGTAGCTTTCTAGACACCAGAGGAAGGATGCATTGCCAAAGGAAGGCAGTGGTCAGCATTGCAAATGCTTTGCAGAAAACAAGCGAGATTCACTCATTCCTTCATTTATTCAACAGATATATACTGAGCACCTGCTATGTGCCAGGCACTGTTCTAGGACCAGGGATACAAAAACATAAAACAGACAAAATTCCCTGCCCTCAGGGAGCCTACATTCCAGATAAGAATGCAAGGTGGTCACCACTCGATTCAGTGACAAGGTAGACACTTGTCGGCGCCCTTGGTGAGAACAGTTTCAGTGCAGCTCTAGGGTTGAGGGGCAGGATGCGCTGGGTTGGATAGTGAGTAGAATGTGAAACGATGGGAAAAGCAGGTGAGGACAACTCTGGCAAGAAGTTTGGTTGTCAAGGGGAGGAGAGAAAAGAGTCGAGGGCTGGAGTGGATGAGACAGTGGGTGAAATTTTTAGTTTAGTTTTTTTTTTTTTTTTAGTATGAGAGTGTGGTTCTCCCTTTTTGTGCGTATGTTACTACTTATTCTTCTCTAGCCTCAAATATTGTGATATTGTGTGTGGTCTGGTTCCTTCGGAGAAGATCTATTTATCTATTGGCCTGAAGGGAATGTAGACCTTTGGAGGGAGAGAGGTAATAACTAGAATTGTCCCTGCCCTAAGAAGGGCGCGGGTGTTCTACCATGCAGCCAGGAGAGGAAGAGACCCTCATCCCACCCCCTTTTAGTGCTGCTGCTGCCAGGGGGTAAGGGAAAGCTGGACAGCGTTAAAGCACCCAGAGGTGCAAAGAGGATGCTTTTACACATGCGCAAGTCTCTCCATCCCAAACAAAACAAAATGAATAACCCAGCCTCCCTATGAATGAGCCTGAATCCTGGATTCTAAATGCCTTCTCCCCTATGGTGATGGCAGCTTGTGAATGGTGAATTTGTCAGACCCCAGGTAGTGTGGGGGCGCAGGCTGGGATAAGGTGGATAATTGGCCCCTGGATAATTGAGAGTTGATTGTAATTAACCTAATTTTAGAAGCGCGCAACAAGATCTCATACCCACAATTCTCAGGCAACCTGGTCAGAAACCTCTTTAAAGCGTCTCTCTTTCACTTGATTTTTAAATCAGTGGTTCTCAACCAAGGTCTGTTTTGTTCCCCAGGTGACATTTGGCAAAGTCCGGGGACATTTTTGGCTGGGGAGGAGTGGTACTGGCTTCTAGTGGGTAGAGGCCAGGATGCTGCTAGATATCCTACAGCGTATAGGGCTGCCCTCAGGACAAAGAATCACCTGCTCAAAATGTCAGCAGTGCCGAGACTGAGAAACCCTGCTGTTTTCTTGTGGCAGAGAGAAGAAGCCATGATATTGAGTGAAGAAAGGAAGGAAGATGCAATGCAAGAACTATACAAATATATACTGAAAATGGTCCGGAGACTCCATAGAAGATAATGTATGTTCAGTACTAGGGCTGAGCTGTGGCCAGAGAATTCAGTGGTTGCATTTATAGTCACACCTCGGGACCCTCGTCTGGGGAACTGATAAGGTTCTGACCCTGTGTCATGTGTGTGACGTTCTCTGTTAATGTCACGCTGGGTCAGACCACAATCTGTTGTCCGCGTAGCTAAAATACAGCAAACTTTGAACTCTCGGGGTTGCTTAGTTTTGAGGATTGCTGGGTTTTGTTTTCTTCAGCAAAAGCACAAAGGCACGTAAATATGAATGTTTTTCTTTCTCTTTATGAGCACTGGACCTCCCAGGGCCGAGCGGGGCTGGACTCCGTGGTGTCCCTGACTGGTCTGGCCCTGCTGCCTGTGGTGGCACATGCCAGGGTGAGGGGTTGGCCAGGAGCTGTGTTTCCCCCACAGGGCTCCTGCAGAGGAAGAATATGACTCTGTTCCTCCCACTTCTTAGTGGATCTGGGGCCTGGGTGGGCCGAGAGGAGACCGGTTGTCAGCTTTGCCTTCTCTGTCAGTGCCCCTCACCCGAAGCTGTGACACCTCTAACTGGCAAGTGGTTGAAACCCCCGTGGACGTACTGATCCCTGCTCCAGTATGCGTGAACCTCTAGAGCGTTATGCTAAGTGAAGGAAGCCAGACACAGTGGTCACATATTATATGATTCCGTTTTAGCGAAATGTCAGGAAAAGACAAATCCATAAAGACAGAAAGCAGAGTGGTGGCTGCCAGGGGCTGAGAGGAGGGGGCATGGGGAGTGACAGCAGATGGCTAGTGGCTCTTCTTGGGGAGGGACGAAGTGTTTTGGAACTAGATGGAGGTGATCATTGCACAACATTGTGAATGTACTAAAAAGTGCCACTGATTTGGACATTTTTAAAGGATTAATTTTATGTTGGAGGAGTATCACTTCAACTAAAAGAAGCAGTGACCTGATAGACAGAGAGGCTCAGCTGGCCCATCTCCAGATCGCAGAGCCCTGGGCCCCCCCTGGGTGCAGGGGATGGGGTGGGTGACGGAGGAGAGGCCCTCCCTCGGGGGAGCTGGCCTCTAGGAGCCCCCGATGGGAGAGACCTGGCCCTGTTGGACACTGGAAGCAGGGAGCATCTGCTGGGGTTTCGTCTCTTTCATGTTCCATTGGAAGTGATAAATGAAGCTTTGCATCTGCTTCACGGCAGATTCGTCCCGGGAGAGGCAGCAGACGCTCTGGCAGACACATTTAAATCCTCCTCAGTAGCGGCTTCTTGCAGGATATAAAATAGAGCTCGGGAGGGGGAGCATTCTGCTAGCGGCCATTGCAGGTGCAGGGTGGCCAGCAGATGTGGGGTGCAGGAAACAAACCTTTTTATTTACCCACTGCTCCCTTGGGCTCCACCTTGGTGCCCAAGGTGATGTTAGTGATGCCTGCATTTATTTCCAGACCTGAGATATACTGTCTGCCAGTGGTGCTTAGTGGTGACAAACAGCTGTCATTTATTCGCTGTGCAACCTCAGACCGATTATTTAACCTCTCTGTGCTCCAATTTCCTTATCTGCAAAATGGTGATGATAATGCCCATCCCACAGGAACCTGCGAGGCCTAGATGAGCATGTATAAATATATGTACTTACATTCATATAGTATGTATGTATCATATAAACATAATGCATAAATAAATTTAATAATACTTTTATAATATTATTATATATAACATCAAAATAGAAATAGTTATAATATATATAATATAAATACTATATATAATAAATCATATTTGTAATATGATGCATACGCACATATAGCTTTTACAGTGTGTGGCCCACGAATGATGCTGGTGAAGATTCATTGCATCTAAAATGGGAGAATGGGTTCATTCATTCATTCGTTCTTGGCGTTTATTGAACTCGTACTGTGCGTCAGGCACAGGGACTAAACAGTGACTAAGATGAGCATATTCTCCACCTCCGTGAAGCTTACATGCCAGTGGAGAGATAAAATAAGACATCAAAGACTAATGTAATTGGAAATTATAGTAAATGCTATGCCTTCAAACAAGCAAGTACATGCTTAAGGTGGGAAATATCTGAGGATGGACTTTCTAGACGGTGGTTGGGAAAAGCTTCTATAAGGAGATGCTATTTCAGCTGAGACTCGGCCAAAGAGAAGATGCCGGTCGTGTGAAGAGTGGGGAGCTTTTCAGGTGGAGGGCACAACAGGTACAAAGGCTCTGAGGTGAGAGAGAGCTTGGCCTGATCAAGGAAATGTCTGAAGACAAGTGAGACCAGGATGGCATGCAAGGAACGTGGCTCCAGAGAAGGCTGGAGTTGGATCTGCACATAGTGCCCTGTGTGCCATTTCCAGGAATGTGGATTCTAGTCTGTGTAAGGCGAAGCCAGTATGGGGCAGTGGAGTTACTGGGTTTTGTTTTAGGATCATTTTGCTGTGAGGGAGTGCAGTTTAGAGAATTTTGTGAGTGGAATAGGAAGAGCAGCTTGCAAGTTCATGCATTCGTCCCCATATGGGAATCAACACTTGCTTTTCTTGTCTGCTCTGGAAGACAAATTCCAACAGAAGCTCCTGTGTGTGCTCCCGCTCCAAGATGCTAACCTGATCTTTGCTCTCGTACTTGCTTTTTAGAAATCTTCACGACTCAATGCGGGGTAGTGGGCGCAGGGGTGTGGAAGGTGTTTTGGGATGTGGACAGAACCCACATCCTCCCTGAGCTATTATTTTCACTCCTGTTTTCACCCATGAGTTCACCCTCATTAATGAGGTTCAACTCATGACCAGACTCTCCTAGAGCGGCGGGAACTTAAATAATTTCAAGGTTTATTGTGTTAGAAAATTATGGTGAGAGATTAGTTGGGTGGCTTCTGATCCCTTATACAGGGGAAAAGGAATACGGGGGATGCAGCAGCAAGAAAAGTGGAAGATGCTGGCCAGGGTGGAGTTTCGTCTGCCCGATTTGCATCATTCCAGAGAACCGAAGCCACTGGGTGGTAGGGGTGCCCTAGGAGAGATTGTCACCGTCCAGCGCCTGTTGCCTGGGAGAGGGAGGGTAGGCTGCTGGGTCTTCAGTGGGCAGCACTTCTCATTAGGCCAGGCTGCTCTGTGCCTGCTCAGCTCCAGGTACTGGGCAAAAGTTTCTAACGTGAAAGTTGTGCACACCCAGCCACAAGCCAGTTCCCCAAAGGGCTGACTTTAGGGCAGTTGAGTCAGTTCCAGCAGCGTGAGTTTTGATCTTATTGCTCTGGGCTGATATCCACTGGGTGTCTGGAGACTTCTTGGGACACCTTCTAAAATGTGACATTTTCCTAACCTCAGCCTTTTTGGCAGCCGGGAACTGGGCTTCTGCTGGTATGGCCTTGGAATGCAAGTCTTGGCTGAGTCATGAAGCCCCATTAAAAGACCTCTTTCTCCCTCAAGTCATCTCTGGGTTTCGGTCTTAATGAAGGGATGATTGAAATCGATGCCACAGAAAAACTTCAAATGACATTAAGTCATGAGCCTTTCTCATGAAGAGTAGACATGCTAAATATTAAAATCTGTGGATGCCAAGGCCTGTTGTAGAGTCGAATATTCAACTAATGTCAGCCTTTCTTCATTTGTTCAGCAAGGCTTTATGGACACCTGACCACAGTAAGAAGGTAATAATAGACATTTACTGAGCACTTATACACCAGTGAGTATGAAAATATTATAGGCATATTATCTCTTGGAATGTTCTGTCAACTTCACGAGGGTGGTACTTTTAATATTCTTTCGAGGGACATAATAACTTAGAAGAGTGGGCCACTAGCTATAGGTCACTTAGCCACAGCTAGTGGTGGTAGTGCCTACAAGGGTATGAGAGGGAACAAGAAAAGGCCCTGCTCTCCTTTCGTTCAGCCTCAGTCTCGTGCAAAGAGGCAGGCTTTAGACAAACACAGGGACAACTGCAGAAATAATAAAGGCAATGAAAGTGAAGTCTGGTAAGAGAGAGTAGAGTGTTGAGGTATCTAGCCTATTCTTTTTTAGATGGGGTTGGTCAGGGAAGGCTTCCACAGGGAAAAGTCATTTAAGCCCAAGGACATTCCCCACCTGGAAATGCCATACTTGGGCTCTGCCATCAGCGTGCAAATGTTCCTCTCCGGGAACTCTGACTGGGGCAAATGAGAGGAAAGAGAGGTCACCTATCCACCCCACACATCCCCTGCCCCATCCTCTTCTTGTCCATTTTGTCCATCTTGACCCTCTTGTTCCTCGCCGGCTAGGGGGGACATGCCATTCTCATTTCTATTTGCAGAATGTCTTTGGGCCGAGCATCTGCAAAGGCTTCATGATACCTTTGGAATCAGGTCTCTATCAATCGACTTCTCAGGATGGAGACTCCCCTTGGAGTGAAAGGGAGGTCTGCCTTTCACTCCAACCACGGCCACGGAGTCTGTGCAGCCTGAGTGTTCTTCCTCCTGGGCTCAGCCCTTCACTCCTTCCCCTACCCCTTGGACAGAGTCGTGTCTTGCTATTTTTGGTGGGAAGAATGACTTCTCAGCCGCAATGTGCAATGTATGGCCTCTTCCATGACACTTCCTAGGTTGGGCCTTTTAATGTTCCAGCGACAGGTGCCACCAAAGGCAAGGCTATTTGAGCATGTGCTGTCCAATATCATATTACCTCCCCTTCATAATAACTGTATATGAATTTTCTGACTTGAGCTTACTTTTCTACTTCGAGGATGTCCCCATTTTATGAACAGTTCCTTTCCTAACCTCAGGAGTTCGTGGCCAAGCAGGACATATGACAGTAGCCTGTGAAGTTTAAGCCCCATTCCTCTCTTTCTGGTCTCTCAGGGAGTGACATCATCCAAGAGTGTTTTAGGAAGATTGATCTGGGGCTCAGAAGGACTGGAGAGTACAAGCATGAAGTGTGCAGACTGATTAAGAAGCCATCGCCATCAAACTAGATCAGGAGTTATGAGAATGAAAGGGAGGGTTGGATGTGAATGACACTGTGAGTAGAAAAACTGGCAGGACTTCATGACCCATTGAATGTATGTATCAAAAAAGAATATAGGGAGGAGGCGAGATGCTTGCAGGGTTTCCTGACTACCAGGTCCCTTTGATGGAAAAAGCATAGTCTCTGGTGTGAGTCAGGCACCACGCATAGTCCATTCAATCTTAACGATGACTTTGGAACTTTTTGAATCATCGCCTTATTTTGCCGATGAGAAAACGGAGGCTCTGAAAGGTTAAGCTGTTCCCTTCTAAGTGGGCTTTGAATGACTTTTCTGAGCTCTATGTCTGGTGAGGGCCAGGCTTACATAGAAAAACTGATAACATTTATAGGATTTAATGAAGCCAAGGTAGAACCCAACAACAGAAATTTTATTTCTGTGGTGAAGTGTACCTAGCTTCTAGAGAAGATACAACCATAGGATGGAGGCTTCATTTTCTGAGCATCCCCATGGCCTTCTGGCCTCCTCCCTAGCGGGATGCGCATCAGGCTCTGGTGCCTTGGTGTGTGAGCTGGGTATGGGCTTGTCCTTTCACCCGAGGGCAGGCATCATGTATATTGTTGCATTTCTTATATGCCTAACACATTGTAGATGCTCAGATGAATGTATGAACATATGAACAGTCTTTCTTTCTACCTTCGACTTTACCTCCGATTTCCAGATCTGTCCTGTTTTTATGGACCCACTTTGCCCTTTCATGTTGTTTTCCTGGTCATTCTAACCCATCACTTTTTATCTCTTTTAGTGTCCTCTTGCCTCAGTTATGGCTCTGTGAATACACTCCATTTTCCCGGTAAGCTTGTGATCTCTTTGACAAGGTCAAAGGCTTCTATCTGATCCTTTTACACCCCTTATAGTATCTGGCATTGGTGCCTTGGGTCCAGAGCTGGTAGAGTATGACATGCAAAGCATACATTTTAGAGGTAGAGGAACCTAGATTCAGATTTGGCTCCACCATTTTGTAGATAGGTGATCTTGGGCAAGACACTTCAATGACTTTGAGTCTCTGTTCCTTATGGGTAGACCTAAAGTAATAAGTATTGTCTCCTGGGAAAATGATACTTTTAAGAGTATCTCAGATAATTCTCTTTTAAAGGCCTGGCTGGCACCGTGGCTGACTCACGGTAGACACTTACTAAATGCTACTCTATTCTTATGCATTAGCTTTCAGGGAATGACAGAGTAGTGGTGTTGAGAGGGGAGATAATTTACTTTACTTTCATCTCTCTTTGCAACAAGTGCTCTCTGAATGGATAAGAAAATACGCTTTAGTTTTTTGGTGGGTAGATAGATGAAGGTAAGATGAATTTCTCCCCTCCCAACAGTCTGCCACTATCTATCACTCTATCCTGCCTTTTTTCTTCAGAGCCTTTCTTTCTACATGAAGTGTTATTATTTATTAATGATACAATTTAGTCACTTATTTGTTTATTACCTTATTCTCTCACTAAAGCGTAAGCCTTTCGAAAGCCAGAACCTCATCTGATTCACTGCCATCGCCCCACCTGTTAGTTGAGAATGTAGCTCATGGTGGGTATCAAGTGAGTATTTGGTGAGTGAATGAAAAATTGAATCAAAAGATTTCGTTCTATTTGATTAAACAAACACAGTGTCAGTACCAACATTGGGCCAGATGCCACGTAGACATTCGATACAGAGATTAATAATGTAGACTGTACGCTCAAGAAGGAAACAAGGAAAAAAGAAGGAGAAATAGGCGAGCTCCATCCCTTGATCAGACAGAAAGCTAGAGTCCGCAGCTTTTCCGGTTTCTGAGCCAGCGTCGATAGAAACACAGGCTGAAACGGAAGGAGTAGGAAGGGAGCAACACGTGGGATGAAAGCTTTTTCTATTTGGAATCACGTTCTACTTTGCAGTTGGCTGCCCTCTCTCACCTGGGATTAGCCTAGGTCACCTTGCCGGGCAGGAGGAATTGACATCCCATTGAAGCTGACAAGATATTTAAGCATTTGCCATCAGAGTTCTCTACGCATTGCCATTTGGGGAAAACTCACTTAATAAGAGACCTGACCCATGCAAATGTGTGAGGCGGGTTGTATGTCTCCTCTTTCCATGGATTATACAGAAACCAGCGACAGTTAAGGGGGCAAGTGAGTTGATAAAAGCATCTCTGGAGAACAAGCACTAAATGGCTTCTTTATTGCTCACCTCTCAAGGAACCTTCTGTTTAAACTGCTGGCAGTAAGTGCAGGTTAGACCTGTGAAGTTATTATAAATGCCGTTCTGAAGACTAAGAACTTTATTTTTTAATTGGTTTCTTTTCTTTTCTTTCCTTTTTCCCCCCCAAACTACTAATGCAATAGGAAGAATGAAAATTTGTAATTTTTTAAGACACAGGCACTATTGAGAGAGAGAACAAAGAGGCTGTTGAAACACTATAGACTTTCGGTAAAACCAAAAACACACAGAACCCCTTACCTCCTATCCTGGCACAATGGAGCCCTCTCTAATGAGCCGGGGTGGGGAGGAGTCAGGCTGGAGATAAATACCCTGCACAACATGATATTGAATGAGCCTGTTACTGACATGGAAAAACACAGAGAGCCAGAGACTTCGGGTTCTTGTTGGACTTTTTCTTTCCCGGAGCCATTCTCTGATGCTTCTCTCATATGTGGCCAGCAATTCAAGGCCTAACTATTTTATGATTGGGGCTTAAAAAAGTCAATTCATGTTTTATATGGCTTCTCTTTGAGGGCACTGTGATGGAGTGAGAAGAATCATGAAGAACTAAGTTCAGGTCCTAGCTTTGACCGGGGTGGGAGAGAATTTGTACTTTTGTAGAACACTGTGATTGTTTGTAGAGGACTCCCCTCTGGCCTATCTGATTTTGCTTTTATGGAACCTATTTTATAATCTATGAGTTGTAGATAACCGATAGATAATGCACATTCTGTCCCACCTGGGAGAGGTACCACTGGCCCACGAGACCTCCCCCAAACAATTTTACCTCCATTTTCACATCCATTTAAATATTTCTGATCTATGGGAGTGGCTGTATTTTGGTTTTTTTTTTTTTTGGAACCAGTTATAATATCTTCTTAATCTTCATTGTTTCATGGTAGCATCAAATAAATCATCACATGTTCATTTTATATCTGTATGAGAATCATGATTTTATCATTTTTTGAAAATTATCTTTTAACACTAGTTACTGAGATGTACTCTTGAGTGGCTTAGCCTCTTTGAGCCTTGATGTCCTCAGCTGCAGAATGGGATTTAACAAGGGCTCCCCCATTCATTGTCCCATTTAGTACTGATAGCCGGATAATATTTAGCAATTAAGTTTTAGCTATTACGGATGGTGAGTGGGATAATGTTTGTGAAAACACTTCTATCAAGTGTGATTCATAGTGTGATTCAGATTTTAGCTGGTGCAAATCTCATTGGCGTCAAATGAAGATCTAAATGTTGCTCTGAAAGCTTGTGATTTGGATGGGGGAGGAAATTTTCTCTGGTGGCTACAGAAGGTGACCTGGGGCCAATGGACAGAACTCGTAGGATCAGACTGTGGCTGATATTAATAGAGGAGGACTTTCTGACAACTGGCTGCATGATGGCGTGGGCTGCCTCATGAGGTAGTGAGGTTTCCGACACTGAAAGCTCAGGCAGAGACTGGTTTGCTCATGGTAGCTAAGGAGAGTCCCAGACTTGGCTCCCGTTTCTGAGATGCTTAATGTAAAGAAATGCAGGCACGCCTGGGAAAAAACGACCACAGAGGGAACCCAAGAGCCACAGCCTTACAATCCTTAGGGACCTTATGAACCCCGTGCCTGTGTATGCATGTGAATAACATGTGAACAGTGCCTGGGCTAGCGATTGGCACACACAATAGATGCGCATCAAATGCTGGCGTTAAGTAATCTGTCTTCTTGGAAGAGTTTTATCATTTACCTACATAGTAAGACATTAAGATTTTACACAACAACATGATATGCATACATGATAGGTAAAGCTGGCCATCCCACAGGGCAGGTTTAGGCTGCTGACTGCAGGATGTGACTTCTGAGGCCTCGGCTATTTGCAGGTCAAGTGAAGAAACGCAGGCCGAGTAGGTATGTGAACCATGCCGATCACTCAGATTGAACTGAGGTTCACTCTCGGGCCCTGCCTGCAAGTTCAGTGATCTTCCTTGTTTTCTGTCACATCCAACACTGACCTTCAGTTCTAAACTCACTCTTGCCTTAATTTCTATTCCATTCTTTAAGCTAATCGGGTCAAAACCTTGGAGCTATCACTGATTTCTTTTCTATCACACTCTACAGTCAACACATCAGCAAATCCTCGGCTGTACCTTCAAAATATATTCAGAATCCAGCCTTCTCATTACCAGCTCTCTCTCTTGGATTAAAGCAGCAGCCCCCTCACTGACCTCCCTGTTTCTGACCTCTTTCCTGTCTCTTAGTATCCGTGCCCCTGTGGAAGGGACTACCTTCCCTTCAAGTGTGGGCTGAACATAGAGACTTGCTCCTAAAGAACAAGACAGAGCAAATATTATGGGATGTAACTTCTTAGATTACATTGCAGAAGACTTTCAGTTCCATCTTGCTAGCACCCTATTTTTTGCCGGCACTCCCTCTTGCCTCTTCACTTACTCACTCTGATGAAGCAAACTGACCCGTTGTGAGATACTTTTTAGAGAGGCCCACACGGGAGGGAACTGCAGGAGGCCTCCAAACAATGGCTTGTAAAGAAGTGAGACCTCTAATGGCCCATGAGAGACTAAATCCTGCTAACAACCACATGAGTGAGCTTACAAGCAGCTCCTTCCCTGGTCAGCCTTCAGATGAGACCACAGCCCGAGCCAACATCTTAATTGCAACCTGATGAGATGCTGAAACAGAAGATCCAGCTAAGCCGTGACCTGGATTCCCACTTAACTGTGGGATAAGAAGTGTGTTTTATTTTAGACTGCTAAGCTTTGGGGTAATTTGTTACATGGCAGTAGATAACTGACACACTTATGTTTTTTTTCATTGCCATTCCTGACACTGGTTTTTGACACACCTTCGGGCTCAGCAGACTGCGTAAGACCCTGTTAGCAATGCTGTAATAAGATGGGTAAATTCTCGGTACCTCTGATGCTGCTCAAGGCAGAGTCATAAGCAATGCTTGTTCGATAATGCTGAGGTTTATCATTGCCATCTGGTATTTATAGGAAGCTGAAAGTTAGGCACTGGGGAAAAATGAGTTTCAGACTATTGCATTTTTCAGATAGAATCATATTCTCTGAAAAATTGTGTAGGCCGTTGAGCCGATAGGGAATTCACCATGCTTATATGGCTCACTGGACTTGCATTATGGCAGAGAAAAATCATGGTACTGGATTGGAAAGATGACAGTCACATCCTCTCAGCTGGTTGGTGATAGATGCTCGAGGACAGGCTGAAGACACAGCTGCATTCTTCTAACTTGAAGCCACTGAGTTGTATTTGAAAGTAAATTGATAAAAAGAAGGTGCTTCGACCAAAGCATTGTGGGGATCATCTCATTGGCAGCCCAAGCAGGTAGACAAAACTGAACGCTTTGAGATGAGTGTTTGGTGACTCAAAGAGCCATCTTGTCTGTCATTTGAAATGGCCAAAATCTTGGAGGAGAATATAGTCTCACATGGAAGGGTTTGGGGGAGGTAAGTTTAGTCAATCAATCAATCAATCAATCGGTCAACCAGCAAACAGCTATCATATGCCTATTTTGTGGTGAGAACCATGCTCAGTGATGGAAAAATATAGTTAAATAAGACTCACTTCCTCTTATCAAGGAGTTCATGGACTAGTGGTGGGCAATACATGTAAACATAAAATCACAATACACCGAAATGAGGGCTCGGGCTCTGTGGGAGGCCAACGGGAGAGCAATTGGTCCAACCCACAGGGAACAGGGAAGGAAAAATAAAGATTTTTTCTGAGCAGGCAAATAAATTGGGTTGGTAAGTGGCAAGATAAGGATCTAGTGGACCAGAGAACATTCCAGGTTGAAGGGCCAGCCTGTGCAAAGGCCCAGAGGAGTGAGTCAGCTTGGCCGGGTTGGGGAATTGAAAAGTTCATCAGGTCTCATATGTGTGTAGCAGGAAAGAGACTGGAGGGATGAGTGAGGTTGGTCTGAGAAGGTCTTGAGGGCCAGGCCAAAGCTTAGATTCTGTTCTCAGGGCAATGTGAGCCCAGGTAGGGTCCCAAAAGGGGAGGTGTAGTCAGATTTGGGGTTTGGAAGGGTCACTCTTAGGTCTCATTTGGAGGAGAAGTTGGCAGAGGTGAGCATGGGAGTGTATAGATCAATGAGAGCACAGATGAAGACACTTGTTAATATGCCACTCTGAACCATGCTTACTGTTCCCCCATTCTGTTTTCTTAGCTCCTTTGGGATTAACTGCAGCCGTCTCCAGGTGGCAGTAGACCCTGATAGGGAGGTAATGCAGGTGGAGATAGTCAGGGCAGACAGAGTTTTCAAGGTCTTTCTCAAAGAGCGCACTGGGACATGGGCTGGCTTTAGGGTGACCAACTGTTCCAGTTTGCCAGGATGCAGGACTTTTTGTATTAGAACCAGGAATGGTCCTGGGCAAACCGGGAGAAGTTGGTCACTTGAGTTAGCAGGTGCCCAGCATGAGAAACACAGGTTTTTTGCCCCAGAACTTCAGATACCACCCTATTCTAAATTGTTGAGCTTCTTTATGTTTCATCTCAATCCCCTGACCTCTTTGTCACAGATGTGCACTGGCCACCTTAAGAAGGCCCACGCACCTGCTACCTCAGCTGCAGCCCTGAGCTACTTGTCCAGACCAGGCACGTGCTGGCTGCTTTATTGGAGCTGCCTCTAATCCAGGACTCTCGTGTGGGGGAGCCCAGATCTCCCCCAGGCTCAGTTCTAGCCCTGGGCCTGAGTTCCGGCCCCCATCTTTAGCCCCTCAGGAAGTGAGCCCTGCCTTCTTGCAGCGCCAGGTGCCTTCAAGGCCACGTGTTCTCAGAGCCACCCATCGTTGTGTTTGCCTCTCTGCCCCAGATTTCTTGCTCTCTGAGAGGATGGACTTGGTAGGCCTTGTGCCCAGACCAGGCCTGTGTATATCAGTCATGTGACCAGGAGGCTGCTGTGGCCTCAGACAGTAGTTCCCAGGCCACATGTGAGAACTGGAGTGAATGCAGTCCGGAAAAATGTTAACAGGATGAGTTTTTAGTGCTGTACAGCTACAATGAACACCACGAGACGAGACCATCATCACTCCTTGCGTTGTAAGGCCATGGCTCACCCACACCAGCATGTTGCCTGTCCCCTGCTAAATAGCCGTGCATCTTTTGTGTGCACTCCTAGTTTACAATTTGAAGTTAAACATGTCGATCCTTCCACAAATATTTATTGAGCGTCTTCGCTGTGTTCTCCCAGCTCATTCCCACCCAATGCGGGAAGTCTGTGTACACCAGCACCTGTCAGTGACTGTGCTCCCTCTGCAGGAGCCTGTGGAGGGCCCGCTCTGCCCCTTCTAGAAGGTTCTCCAGCATTCTCAGCAGAGTGGTCTCCTCGCACTCTCCTTTGAGGTGCTTTGATCATCCTTCAGCTCTTAGGAGGCTGTGATTCTCACCTCTTGGTTTCTTCATGTCTTAATCTGCTCAGGTGCCATAACAAAAGACCGGACTGAGAGGCTTAAATGACAGATGTTTTTTTTTTTCCTCACAATTTTGGAGGCTAGAAGTCCCAGATCAAGGTCAGGCAGGGTCAGTTTCTGGGGAGGGCTCTCTTCCTGATTTGCAGATGGCTGCCTTGTAATTATGTTCTCACATAGCAGAGTGGGGTGTGTGTATATTGGAGGGCAATTGAGTACTCTTTGGTGTTCCTTGTTTTAAGAACATTAATCCTCTTGGATTAGGGCCCCACAGAACTCCCCATTCCTGGTTGAAGAGCTTGGTACCTTGAGTGAATATGTACTACCAGGGTTGTTGATAGTGGTAGCTAAGGTAGAGAGGGTTGTGGATGGGTAGGCTGGTCCAAACAGCATAAAGATGAGGAGATTTAAAAAAGAGCTGCTATATTCTGGATAACAGGCACAACCATCTTCATGAGCTCAGCTCATTTATTTGGCAGCTATACCATGCTACTAAGTAGAAGGTACATTTTGTAGCTACAGTGCAAACTTTGTTTCCTAGCAGAAAAGGCAAGTCCTAGGAGTTGCCTGTGAGGGTAGAGGAATTGGGGCAATTAGACAAGGACTTTACCGGTACCCACTGCATTGTTGGTGCTCTCAAGAGAGTTTTGTTGAATGAATGATATGGGACCAAATGCCCGGGATACATAGCTAGTTCTTCTAGGATAAGACAATCCTTGGTAGATGGGCAGGCCCCTAGCTCCTTGGGAAAGACTTCATAAAATGACAGAAACATTTGGCTCCCATCCTTTGGAAGGTAGACCTGCAGTGGTAGGGATCTGGTCTCCTCAGCTGATGATGAAGTCGGTGATGCTGAGGCTGGTGGCAGTGGAGGCAGGTGCTCCAAAGAGGGTCCCCTCTTCCCCACATCAACAGGCACTGTGCAAGCCTTTTTCCTGATTTATCAGAAACAAGTCTGGGAAGATTACGTTTAAACTTTTCCCAAGTGACCGCTTTCTGAAATGGGTACCAAACATGCTGATGGCAGCAGCCTAGAACCAGGCTCCCTCATTTGGGGACCATCTGTAGGTGGATCAGACACTGATATGGGGACACAGAACTAGCAGTGATGTGTGTACGTGACATTTCCAATACTCATTTACTAATGGGCAGTAGAGAGGTAATTTCAAGTACTTAACAGATCGTTTGCTAACAATTGCCATAGCAACTGCTAATCCTCGAGAGTCCGTTCAGGAAGGGGTTCTTGAGGCCCTTTCTCTGACATACGCTTGCTAGGGCTGAGAACACTTGTATTCCTAACGTCAGACCAAATATTATCTTGTGGAATTGATTTAAGAGGAAAAAAATGTCCCCATCAGTTTGGCTCTGTAAGAGTAGTTTGGGAAAAATTTGCCTGACACAGGATTTGGGTCCTGTCAGGTCTAAGCACTGTTTTTCCCACCTTAGCCTCTCCAGTCTCCTTTACTAGTTTTTAATTTTTTATTGAAAAAATTTCAGCTTATCCATAATGCATATTTTCTGTGGGAAGTGTAGGAAAATGAAAAAAACACACGGAAGAATCAAAACCCATCCATAAGGACAGAGGTGATTAATGCTATATTTGGTGCACTTCCATCTTATTTAGTGTTCATCTGTATGCATTTGTATATTGTGAACACAATTGGAATAATTACGTATGTGACAGTTTATTTCACGCCCTGCTTTCTTACTTAACGTTTTGTCGTAAGAGCGTCCCCACACGTCGGGTTATCCGGAACTCTAACTTATCGATGACGGCATGTGCTTCTACTGCGTGAGGATAGCACAAGTGACTGAACCTTGTTTCTGAGCACTTCTGAATTCCCTTCCATTCCTATAAATAATGCTTTCCTTGCCTGCAAGTCATAAAATAACTTCCTAGGAGAGAATTACTCTATCCAGCTCTAAGGATGTTAAAAATGACACATGTGCCCAGACTTCCTTCTGGAAATGGTGTAGCGACGTAGACGCCCACCGGCCGTAACTCTTTCACTGCCGTCTTGCCAGATGGGTGGGCAGAGCTAAAAAGAGGACAGTGATCTATTCCGTTCTCTTGGCCATTTTGTTTTTCTAGTATTTCAATCTGGATAATTCCAGCTTCGAGTTATCCAGAGTCACTGATAGCAAACCTGTTAGATGTGAGAGGAATTAAAGAGAAGAAGGTCAGTCCATGGGAAAGAAAGGTCTTTTTCTCTTGTGCTGAAGCAACCAGGGGTGGGTTTTAGTTGAGCGGCGGTACCTGCCCCGGACAGTTGTAGATGGGGGTGGGGGGTGGGCGTGTTTCTCCTTTAGAGAAGAGAAGGTAGTAGTGAAGGGTAGAGGTCCCAATACCTGAAACAGCAGCTGTTGCCCCAGAGGAAGCCTCGAAGCCACTGTCATATTCTGTCTCGTCGCTGGCTGAAGGCCATCACTCTGACACCTGCTTCCTGTCTCATTGACCCCTCTTGGCCCCTGGGCAGCTGTACCCACACCCCTGCCCTACTCACCAGAAACACCATGACAGGACATCCCCACAGCCCCTGCTGTCATTCCTTTCAGGGGACATATGCCAGACACATACATTCTGTGGTACGAGGACAGGTGCACCCCAGAGGTTCCCCGCTCCCCGTCTTGCCTGATCCCAGCCCGTGTCGTCTGCCCCACAGCTCATAGCTGCATGTGCCAGGGCTCCGCAGGCAGCTGCAGTCATCTGCGTCCTGTCTGGGCTGTGTCCTCCCTTTCCCTCCCTTTGCCCCTCTCTGGGCATCTCTGAGGGCTGCCTTGCTGGGAGCAGCTGTTGATTCAGATTTTCATCAGGACTTTAGTAATTAAAACTCGAAGCTCTTCAGACATTTGCGTTCCGTTACATTGAAGGAGCAGCTGTTTAAATTTGGGGCAGGGAACCAGAGCCTTGTGCAGTGAGCCAGGGTTTAGATTAATCATGTCCGTGGATTCACTCCCCTTCTCATCATCCAGATAGAGGCTTTGGGCAAGCAACCCCCCGACCACTCTTTGTCCCCCATTTATATGAACCACTTCTATGTTCTGGGCTCTGTGCTGTGTTGCTTATGGCTAATAGTGTGTAACTTGGAGCCAGACTGCATGGGTTCAGATCCCAGCCCTGCCTTTTGTCAGCTGTGTGACCTTGAGCAGGTTACTTAACCTCTCTGTAGAATGTGAGAATTGCTAGTGTTTGCCCTAGATGGTTTGAGCATCAAGTGAAATAATGCGTAGAGGCCCGAGCACAGCGAAAGTGCCTAATTAGTGTTTGTTTATATTATTGGAATTTTATTCAAAGCCCCTGACAGCTCAGTTTACCATATCTTACTCTGTTTACAGAAAAAGTAATGAGCCCTGTGGTGGTGAAGTTGTGTATCTGAGCACATGCGGGCGACGAGCGGGGTACGGGGCGTGGAGCTCTGGTCTGCCTGACTGCGGGCTTGCGTCTGTCACACCCCGTGCCTGGCCCCTTCTCCTCGTCTCCCCGTGTCATCTTTGTGCCTTTTGATCCTTTCCTCAACTTTGGAAAGCAGTAGCCTCAGTCAGGGAATTGCCAAACCCTGTCCCATCCCATGAGCGAGGGGGAAGCCCTGGATTGATAGGTCTTGCTGGACCTAAGGTTTTTCCCAGCCTCTCTTACTGCAGACATTCACGCATTTACACAGCAACCTTAAAAACACCATCATCGCCCACGCTTTACCTTCCGGGGGCCATCGGGATCTTGAATGAGTGTGTGTGTGCATTCTCTTGTGCGTACACACATGCACGCACACACGAACAGGAAAACATCCTTTCTCTGGCGTTAACAGTCTACGGCCTGGAGCAAGAGTTGGGATAACCCCCACCTAGAGTGCTTGTTCCATCAGTAATAATAGAGGCAGCATTGCCGGCAGCTGCCATGCGTTCCTGAGAACAGTAAGCCCGGCTGCCACCCTGTTGCGGTTTGCCATACATTATTTAATTCCGTTCCCACGACAATCCTGCAGGTAAGTGTGATTTTCTCTGTGTTGCAGATGAAGAAATAAGACATGAAGGGGCTCAGAAACAGGCCCCAGGACACACCGGGAGAGGTGTGAGGCTGGAGTTTTAACCTGGCTGTGTAGACCCCGGAGCCCATGCTCGCTGCATGGGTTCTGACATGCCTGGTGAATTCTCCCTCAGAAATGTCATCCCATGGGGCGCACAGCCAGAGTCCCAAGGTCCTCTGGGAAGTGCTTCCAGTGGGACATTTCTGTCTCCCATGGAACATGTTTTCTTTGATGCCTTCTTTGATGCTGTAAGCTCCTTAAAAGCACCAGGTGCAGTGAATTGCAGTTAAGAGTTGCTTTGAAAAAATATTTGTTCTTTGCCACTTGAACCTAATGGTTACTGGAGAGGAGCCAGGAGTGGGTTCCAGGTACACGGCTCATTGCTAGGTCTGTGACCTGGGGAAAAGCAGTGCCAGAGGACCCAGGCAGGCTCAGGAAATGAGGAGAGAAGGGGTGGGGAGGGACCCACCACCTGCATGGGATCAAGGGGGCTCGTAGATGCCTGAGCATGGCTCAGGTTTAATCAGGGAGGGAGGGCAGACCAGAAATTGTCCTTCTGGCAGGGGAAGAAGCCCCATCACAGCGACCACAGGGTGTGAAGGAGACTCACGAGCTGCTCTGGTTTGCTGTGCAGCCCTAGGCGTCAGTGGCAACATGCTAAGCCAGACGTCCCAGAATATTAACTTGCTATTTAGTGCAGGTGGTACTAGGATTTGTCAAAGCTTGCGCCAGAGGCCTGGGAGCCTTCAGGAGGAATTCTTAGAAGCCACCAGTGCTGGGGAGACTGGGCTTGTGCACCTGTGAATGCCCTCGGGGGATGAACCTAATCGTTTGTTGCAGTTCTCCATTTCGGAGGGTGCTTTTCCTTCCTGAAAGGCAGTGCCGTACAGCCACAGTGATTCCCATGTTATGGACCAGGAACCACCCGCACCAGATTCACCTGGGAGGCTCTTTAACAATAAGGATGCTTAGGTCCCACCCCTGAACCACTGAATGAGAATCCTGGAGCACAGCCCAAGAACCTGCATTTAACAAGCTCCCAGGAGATTCATGGGACCAACAGAGTTTGAGAACCGCCCGGTGAGGCTGTAAGAACACAGATTTGTAAATCCCGCAACCTGTGTTCAAATCTCCACTCAGCCTCGCCGGCTCTCCTTATCTCTTAGACCCCATTTCCTTATCTGTAAAGTGAGGTTAGCAGCAATAGCTTTCTTTGGGTGGGTGGGGGGTTGTGGGGGGAGATTGGTGTGAGGTTCAGGCAGTTTATTAGCTGTGATGTTCCCCGCACATATTAGACATTTTGTATGAGCTCAGCTTTTTTTCTCCTTGAGGATGTAATTCAAAACTACTTCACTTACCCTTAAACCATCATTGCAAAGAGATTGAGATGGGGTTTAGGACCAGGACTAGGGCCCTGGTTTAGGTTTGTATGGGGTTTAGGACAACTGTGGGCTCCTCTCACTAACTTTGCTCCTTGTAGCTGTACTTTTGGACGTCAAGCTTTTTTTTTGCTCCTCAAGTGTGGTCAGATCCTGGTGCTCACTGCACAGCAGGTTTATTAGACTGTGGATACTTCCATTACCAGAGTGGAAGGCTGTTTTACTTGCAAATGCCACGGCCTTCCTCAGCTAGCTGTGTGCCGTTTTAACCCCAGAGATCTTCCAAGGCTTTGCAGCACAGGCTGTAATTGCAAGAAAAAAAAATGAAGGATTAAAGTCAGGTTTAAAGTAGTGTTAATGAGAATTTGTGAGCAAGTCCATAGCGTGGATCTGAATGCACCTTCCATTCAGCTTGAAATGGGCCAGGTGTTGATGACATCAGACACTGTGGGCCCGAGGGAATCTGGGCCTCCCTCAGCCCACGAATGCACACGGGGACGGGGGATTGGTGCCAGGGCTCTGGCTCTTTCAAGTCCTCATTGTGTGACCTTGTTAAATCATCTACCCTCTCCAGGCCTCAGTGTTCTCAAAGGCAAAATGGGGATAATAATGAACTTGCCTTCTGGGGCCTTTATGAAGATGGACCAAAGAGAGACCTGTGCAAAGCGTGCTGTCACCTAGATGTTGATGCAAGAGCATTGCCTGCCTGTCTGTCACTCGGAAAGTTGTGTGGCAGGCATTTTCTGTCTGTCAGGAAGCCTTCATTCAGTTTTGATCTCCATGCTTTTGCACATTTAGGAACTTCGTATGTCGTTTGGCTTAGAGATGGCAAACTCATGGACCATGAGCCCAGCTCGACGCACAGGTGTGAATTCTCCTGAGTATACGTTGTTCTTTAAAAATTGCTTTGGGATGCCTTTAGATAGGAACTGTATTCTTTATTTTGTTGAATGTTCTACTCCTCTGTATTGCCCAGCCTGTGGCTTTGCTCATTTATAGTATCCATGGACCCAGAAATCCCTGAAATTGACTTCTAAGTTCTTGATTCCCAGATATAGTGGAAGAACATGCTGCATATATGACTGGCCCTCCCGTAGCCATGATCTGGCACCAGTTGAGTGGTGATGGGGCAAGGGAGGAGTATTATTGAATGTCACCTGACTATCAGCATCAGAGGTAGGGAACTTTTCAAGATAGCCATGGGTGAGGTGTTGGGAACCATGACACCAGCCCAGCCAGGGGCAGGAGGGCTGGTCAGGGATGGCTTCCCTTAGAAGACCTTGATGCTTACAGGACATTCCCAAGGGTAAGGGGACAGCAGGGGAAAGGTGGTTTGGACTTCAACTGTCTGCCAAGATAAAGACAAAGACATTGAGGCAATAAATGCTACCATGTGTTTGAGTGACTCTCAGTTAAACTAGGCTGAGATGTCACTCATGAGGTAGGTGGGGGTAGGGGAGGGACTCTCCTCTCCAACGCTGTCACCCTAGATGTCAGTGTTCCTGTAGAAAAAGAGATTTCTACTCGAAAATGTGTAACTGAAGATCATTTTGTGAAGCAATTCCTGGAGGTGTAGGCAAGGCTGAGGGAGCCTACAGAGGGGTGCTGAGGCACCAGGGAGAGGCGCAGAGGAACAGGTTTGGAAGACGGTGGTCATGTGGGCTTGACATGTCTGTTGGATATCCCTGTGGATATGTCACTTAGGCACTTAGAGGCACAAGTCTAAGACTCCAAGGGACAGATCTGAAATAAGGATAGAAAATTGGGGTCGTCAGTGTATAGATGCTATTTAAAGTCATGGGCTTGGATTGAGATACTTAAAGAAGTAGAGAGAAAAGAAGCAGTTCAAGGACCGAGCCCTGAGCACTCAACATCTAGAGGTCAGGAAGAGAGGAAGTCCAGCCCGGAGGCCGAGAAAGAGTGAGAACCTCATCTGGAGTTTTTGACACAGTTGATCATCCTCTGTGCCAACATTGCTGATAGGGCCAGTGGGATGAAGTCTGAGAAGTGACCTTCAGATTCAGCAACGTGGAGGTCATGGGTGACCCTCGGGAGTGCGGTTTTACTCTCCTGGTGGCAGTGAGACCCTGGTCGAAATGGGTGCCTGATCCAGTGGCTTGAGATCAGACACCGACCATAGAGAGAACATTTTCCAGTTTCGTCTTGTTCCGAGGGGTTACGAAGAGATAGCGAACATGTACCAGCCTTTACATGCCTCCCATAGTTTTTTATTTTGAAAGGAAAAAAGTAATAAAGAAAATCTGGAAAATGGAGAAGATGAAAATAATACCCTAGACCCACCTCTCTTGTATCATCGCTGACAGAATATATTTTAATTTCAGCCCCTTAGCCCGTACCATGCTTTTAATTTTTTTAACTACTGTGATGTTAGTGCAGAATCATTTTTATCTTGCTTTTCTCACTTAACATTTCATCATCAGTGTTTTTCCATGCTGTCTCTTTGCCACGGTAACCTCAGTCGTTAAAATTTGCATGATCTCATTAGGGCCTATTCCCAACCTCCATATTTCCTGCAGAGACTGAAACTAATGAAGGGGATGAAGAAAATGTCTGTAAATATTTTGTTGTTTTGCAAACACAAGCACTCTTAAATCCAGTTTAATGATTGCTCAGTTTAATTAAACACTCTTGGTCTTACTCGTTACCCACTTCTCTGCACTGATTACTGCTCTGATATGAAAAGAAAGATTCAAATGCGCCTTCCAGGTTTCTTTCTTTCTTTCTTTCTCTTTTTATTTCGCACATGCGAGAGGAGGGATCTGAAGGGGGGAATCTGAATCCGCTTTGCGCATTCTTCTGGCCACATTGCTTAATAGTCTTTTGTGTGTGATAAAGTTCTCTAATCTTTCATGTGTGTGTGGGGAGGAGGGGTATCCCCATAACTTCTTTCTCCCCGCTTTTAAAAAATGCATTAAGATGTTATTTCCAGACTAGAAAATGTAAGCGTGCAATGTAGTGAAATTTGTTCACTGTATACAGTCCCGTAGCCACCATCCCATTAAGGTAAAGAATCATTCCCTCACCCTAAAGATTCCCTTCCCTCGCCTCCTCCCTCTTTGCTTCCTGTCACCCCCATTCAACTCTTTGCCCCAGGCAACCACTTATCTGCTTATTGATACTATAGTTTTTCTGCTTCTACAATTTTACATAAAAAGAATAATGTGATAGATAGTCCTTTGCACTTGACTTTTTTCACTTAGTCCACTGTTTGTGAGATTCATCCATCTTATTTTGTGTATTAATATTTCATGCTGAGTAGTCTTCCACGTGAAGAATCTACCACAATTTGTTAAGCCGTCCACTTACTTTTTCTTCCCTGTCTGACTCAACTCACTCACTTTATTCATCCTTAAATTGCAAGTGACAGAAACAGCCAGAGAGCTTCTTTTAATACGTTTTTGATCACCTAGGACAATCAACATGCTGAGTGCTCCACTGTACCTGTGCTTGCCACACTCCCCTAATGAGATGATCATAAATTGTAGCAGAGCATGCTGGAATCCTGGGTGGGGGCTGGGTTCTGAAGTCCACAGATAAATTGGGAATTGCAAATTGTCACGATTACCCTTGGAAAATCCCTTAAGGCACCCATGATAAAGTGTGTTTGGTTGAGTAATTCTTATGCACACTGCAGTTCAAGATCCTTTGAACTAGACTAAAGGGAAGAACAAAAAGAAAATAACTATGCAGATGAGTGGGACAGGAAGGCATTCTGTATTTAGTGGGTGGGAATTCTAAGGTCTTCCTGCTCTTAGTGTTGTCTCTAACTTTAATTCCAGTGATTGTATATGTATGTATGTATGTAAGTATGTATGTAAGTATGTATGTATGTATGTATGTATGTATGTAGTAGGGATTTAATGAGATAATATTTGCAATAATAGTTACCCAAGGGGTTGGCACACAGTGTATGCCACAAAATGTTTCATGGGTTTGAATCTACCTCTTACCGAATCAGAATCATGTAGCCCCCCGCTCCCTTTTTTTGAAAAGTTGTTCAGAACTCGACTATCTGATCTTAGTCTTTTCCAGCTGCCAGTCTCCCGTGTGTCCCGACAGACAAGCCATTACTCCCATGCCATTGAGCCCTGGTCACTTAAGCTCATTGTCCTATGTCTGTCTTCAGTGTTCAGTTCTTGAGGGATCTCAGAGGGCGAGGTCCAGCCACCCTCAGTCACCGAAGGGGAGAAAAGCATGTTTGCTCTCCTGCTGCCCAAAGCCCCCGGAGGTTTTATTTCTTAAGTCATGTGCTCTTTAAACTCCCAGCTGCTTGGCCAAATGAGAAGGTGTCCCTTGCTGTCTTCTCGGGGGGCGGGGACTAGCACTGAAGGGGCTGGAGAGATGATGGGTGCCCCTGCAGCTTACAGAGAACGCTTCTCGGGAAGTGTTTTGTGTTTAAGCCTGGGAGGGGCATCAGCTTTCATTTGTCTGCATCATCTGCTGGTGTCAGGCCTCAGTCCCTGAGACATGGGAGCAGCTGCCGTCCTCGGCCTTACGAAATCTCTTTTACAGTTTAGGGAGTCGTGTGAGTGGTGGAGCATGAGCCAGGTGTTAAGGAGTGGAAAGATAATAGAAGAGGGAGATGGGCGGAGTTCAGATGTTTAGGGCGTCAGGATTCTTCTTGCCCACCTTTTCCTGGGAAGTGTCACTGATGGAGTGCACGCACGAAATCCCGGAAGCAAGGACCAGTCCTTTTAACCTGAGCAGGCACTCTCTACCCCCTAATCGTAGTATGTCTGATAAGCTGTGTTTGAGTCTCAGGCGAAAGTTACGTTTCGTCTTCCTCCCTCCTGAAGACAGTGTCAAAGAAAAAAACTGCAAGTTGGACAGTAGTAAGGAAAGAGTTTATCAGGGGTGACGATCACCGTAGGGGAGGGAGGACTGTTGCAGAGGGGAGACCTGGTTGTGGTGGGTGGGGCGAGCAGGTGTCCTCGTCGATGAACTGAGCAGGAAATGTTTTTCTCTTGGTCAGCCAGTCCTTGGAAGGGGCCTGTGGGGAGGAGAGAAGCCTAATGTTTGGTGAAGTCCGGTTAGTGGGTATTTTGTCCAGATTGGTTAGCAGAGACAGACACTTCAGCTGATTATTTCTGAGACAAAGAAAGTCCATTTGGGCAGGGATCTGTGTCTGGCCTCATCATAAGTAAACAGAATGGGTACCCCAAGTCTTATCTAAGCCATATGGGGAAGGGCTTCCACAGAAGGGCAAGGTTTTTTACTTTTTACTGTTTTCCAGGAGCACAGGGCTCAGTAATGTTCAACACGGTCATCAGCAGGCTCTGTCCCGACTCACCACTCCCCTTGTTACCCAGGAGGGCCTCTCTGCCTACGCACATGAAGCCGGCGCTATGGCACCGGCCTTCGAGAAAGCAAAAAGCTTTATTGTGAAGTCGACTGGCAAGGAGACAGGAGGCAAGGCTCAAATCTACACTCTGACTGAGGGTTTGGGGTGGAATTTAAGGAGTTTCAGCACCAGATCTTCGTAAACAACAGACCTTTCGCTTCTGAAAGCGTTCCGGCGTTCCTGCCCCTGTCCTGTCCCAGTTTGGTTCCAGGTGTAATTTGCAACGTTCTCTCCCTTGCGCGTGCTTCAGCCGCGTGACTTGCGCTTTTATTCTGTCGTCTCTGAAAAATGACTCAGCGTCTTGTAAGAATCAGGATAGGGCCAGTTCGATCTGATTCTGCAGTTACCGCCCTGTTGCATGAATGGGCAGCACTGGCTTACTTCTCATCTCTGGTCTCCAGGATAACGTGGGAATGGCGCCAGACCCTGCCCAGGTGGGCTTACAACCCCTGAGCCTGGAAGTGGGAAATGAGAGAGCAGGTCAGAGGACTTGGCACCTGAGCTCAGGTGCGCAGAGCAGTTGCGGAAGCAGAGAGATGCTGCTCTGAGACGCCGTGACTCTGCCCACTGGCGGACTGTAGCCCGAGGAACGGCAGGCTCTGCCAACCAAGTGAGCAGTTCCCCCACCCTTAGGGAGGAGCGTGTACTCTAGGACGATGGAGGACAAGGAGGGTCGTTAACCATTCCCGCCCACCTGTTCCAACCAGCTTCACACTTGAGCTCCGTTCCTCACTCGCTGCGTGACTTCTGAAGGCAGTCTCCTTATCAGTAAAACAGAGACAGTGGCACCTGCCTCACCCTGCCAGCTCCTAAGCACATGGGAGTTCCCTTCTATTCTGGAGTGCTGGGAAGGCAGGAAGCAGTGTGATTTTACTGGCTAATTGTTTACGTTTTTTTGAGATCTAACTTTTGAAGCGAGTCGGCCCTAGTGAGTGAAATGGCCTTTGAAAACAACAGCGGTTTATCTGTCTCCTGCAGTAAAGCTGCAGACACGTCGGGAAGAGTAATCTCAGGTTAAGCCCCCTCCGCTACTAAAATCATGGCAATTCACTAACACATCTACACCTTGGCTAACACATCTAAGCTTTCTAGCTTTATATTGTATAGCTTTATGAATCTAGCTCCTTTCGGTTAACATAAAGCATTTGATACTTGTCCGCGCTCTTGTGAAGATTTAACCCACTGCTTGGAGCCGAGAGCATGGGTGAATCAGGTTGCTATCCTGTGGATCCACCCGCGTCACCTCACTAGGCAGCCTGCCCAGCCCGCCGAGCAGTGGTCAGCCCTCAGACACAAAACCCTTGTGCAGGTGGAAGGCAGCTTGCAGACGGCCATCAGGAAGAGACCTGCAGGCCTTGCCTACTGCCCGGCCAGGCCTGAGGCTGAGTTATAGGAGTTCCAGGAGGCTGAGTGTGTCTGCTGTGGGGGGCCTCTCAGTGGTGCCATGAGCTTTTTAATAGAAGCTCAGAATTCGTAGCACAGCGTACAGTGCAGCTGGGCTCTCGGAGAGATCCTAGATGACGAAGGCTGTCATCCTGGGAGCCATTTTCTCTTTGCTCTGACGGCCGGACGGTAACGGGAACATTAGCATAACTGTTTCACTTGGACGGGCCAAAGTTTGGGCTGCCTCTGCTTCCTTAATTGCATCTCTCTTTTTCTTCTTTATCTCCTGGTTTATTAAGTCACTGGATAGCACAGTCATGAAATAGGCTGTCTAGGGAGGGCTAAGGGCTTGGATAATCGGAGTTGGAAAGGGTGCCCTAAAGCCAGGTTTTCCAGGCTCCTGCTGCACACAGATTTGGTTTTCTATGTTTGTTTTATTAACTGTGTTTTCTAAGACCTCAAACATGTACCACAGAGGTGCACAGAATAGCAAAATGTCACCGGGCATCAACAATTATCACCCCATAGCCCCATCCACTTACCCCTTATGTATTATAAATAAGCTTTTCCGTTATCGCGCACATTCCCTCATGCTGTCCCTTTGTTGTCTAACCCTTCCCACCCTCAGCTCCTGATAACCACTGATCTGTTTGTGCTTCCTATAGTTTTGACTTTTCCAGAATGTCAGATAAATGGAATGAAGTATTGTATAGCTTTATGAATCTAGCTTCTTTCAGTTAACATAAAGCATTTGGATAGTTTCTGTCTGTTTTCATTTTGTGGATCAAGGGTTTGTTCCTTTTTATTGCTAAATAGTATTCCATGTTTGGTTTTGGGATTATATTCTAAGGATCCAGGGACCCGTGGATGGCTGGCATTGCCTTTATGAGTGATTTATCTAAGCATGTGCAATAGATCTGGCTTTTGAGGAAAAAGAGATGTGAGCTCAGGAGGCTGATCACCTTGCCTTCCCCGAAATGATCTGCTGTGACAGAAGATTATGCCAGTCTGGGAGCTGGAAAAGGGGCCATCTCACTGTCTCACACTCAGAGTAGTTTCTGGGAGATACAGTGATGGGATTAGATTTAAGAGGTTCGCCTAGGGTGGATCCACAAATCTCTTTCCTGAGAAAGCAAAAAACAATCCTGGCTGTGAAATTTGTCAAGGGAGTCGATAGGATGTGTTCACAAATGAAGACGGATGCAACCATGAAAACAAAACAACAAAACAAATACCAGTCTGCTCCAGTGCTATGTTAAAGGGGTAACATAGCACTATACAACAGGATTTATCCTAGACTAGTAGGGAACACTCAACATTAGGAAATTAAATGACACATGTCACATTGATAAATAAAATAGAACCAACCGCATGATGAGTTCGATAGTCTCCAAAAAGCTTTTGAAACCTTTCTGGTTTCGAAGTTAACAAGGAATGCAACCCATCAAGTGCTTTAGTCGACTAGAAATTGAGAGAGGAGTTCTTGTAATACTAAAAACAAAAACAAACCCCCGAACCCTATTCTAAATCTAAAGCTCATGTCATCTTTGCTGTGAAAAATTAGAAACGTTGACATTAAAGCCAAAATTAAGATTAAATCATCTGATACCCTCACCACTTAACATGAAAAAGGTATAATAAATAATGACCGTTACAGGTTGAATTGTGTTGTCCAAAGGAACACGTGCTGAAGTCCTAACCCTCGGTACTTCAGAACGTTACCTTATTTGAAAACCGGGACTCTGAAGTTTTAACCCAATCTTCATGAGGTCAAGAGGGTGGACCCCCATTCATTATGACATGTGTCGTAAAAAAAAGGGAAGTTTCAACACAGAGACAGACACGCACAGAGAGAAGACAGTGTGAAGAGAAGGAGAACGTGTGAAGATGAAGGCAAGGATTGGAGTAATGCGTCTACAAGCTACGGAACATCAAGGAAAACTAGCAAACCACCAGAAAGTTGGAGAGAGGCGTGGAACAAGCTTCAGAAGGGACCAGCCCTGCCAGCGCGTGGAGCTCAGACGTCCAGCCTCCGAACTGTGAGACAATACATTTCCACTGCTAAAGCCACCCAGTTTGTGGTCCTTTGATGTAGGAGCCCTAGAAAACAGATCGGGTGCCCACTATGTGTCAGGTGTTGTTCTAAGCACTTTATATCTATGAATTCATTTTAATTTTCACAACAATTTTATGAGGAAGAGATGATTATTGTAGATGTTTTATCGATGAAAAAACTAAGGCACAGAGACATTAGCAAAGTTTCCCAAAGCCACATAGCTAGTGAGAGAGAGGATAGTGATTTTAAACTCGGTCTATTTCCTCAACTAATTCCTAACACTGCTACTAATTATGCCACATTTAGATCTATAATTACAGCATGTTGGTACTGATATATTTAGACACATAGATCAATAGAACAGTTAGAAAGCTCAGAAATAGACGATGCATTTAACATATAATAGTTATCAAGGAGTAGAAGGATTATCCAATGGTGCCGAAACAATAATGAAGGTTCTTTAAAAAGTAAAATACAGTTACATTTGTATGCCACATCATACATTAAAATAATTTCTACATGAATTAAAGATTTAAATGTATTCATAATTTAACAAGAGAATCAAAAGCCAATATAGGTGAATATTTATTTTTTCTGCAGTATCAAACGCCAGAGTATCAGATATTCTCTATAGGCAGTTCTGCCAGAGTGAGAAATGATTCACAGATTTTACTTTTTACTCAACAATGTCCATTTGGCAAAAAGAATTCAGAGATTAAAATAAACTAGAGAACCATTTATAACTAAAAATATACAAAATGAGCTAGTGTCTTTAACATATTAAGAGCATTTACAAAGTTAGTATGGCTAAACAGCCCAATCATAAAATGAGTAAAGGACATGAACAGGCAATTTGTAAATGAAGACATGCCAATGGCCCGTTGAACTCATGAAAAACATTCAGCCTCACCTAGTATTCAAATAACTTAAAACAGTGGGCCTCTGCATTTTGCCAATTAAATTGACAAAGATCAATAACTGTGATCGTACTGGTGAGGATGCAAAGGAAGTGAACAATTTTATACACTGCAGATTGTGTTACTTGCAACAACTGTTCTGGAAGGCGATTTGACTATATGTGTATATAAAATTCTGCATGCCCTTTGACTATGGAAAATTATTCTGAGGAAATAAATGCTGATACTAAGGTGTAGCTCCTTGCTCTATACATAGTAAATTGTGAAAACAATAAAAATTAAAAAATGAAATTGGTTTAGTAAATTACGGGCATATAGAATAATAGTCATTAAAATTAGATTTTAGAAGAATGTTTAGTGAAAAATATGCCCGATATAGTAATGTACTCTAAAAGTGGGTTGCAAAGCTTTATAGTTCACTCTGGTTCCAAATTTTTTATAAAATAAATTTGTATATCTATCAGTGGAAAATAACCCTCAAAATCCATAGATCATGATATGAACAGTGGTTACTCTTGGAGAGGTAAGGTAAGAGGGGCTTTTATTTTTTTCCAAATTATTTGCAGTAAAAATGTATTTTTTTTTGTAATTAGAATAAAATAAACCTGATTAGATTTGTGTATAAATATATGTAGGGTGTTCCAATATAGTGTACATACTTTTCAGAGGTTAATTATACCAAAAAATGCCATGTTGTCAAATACATTGGTACTAGTGAGAATTTTGAATATTTGTGACTTTAGGGTAGCCAGAATACTTACTTGTTAATATGTATCAACAGCAATAAGTAGATAAAATGTTTGTTATTAAATTATGAATACATTTTATAGGTACTCTACTCCAAATAACAATAATAGCTAATATATATTTAGCTCTTAAAATATGCCACACTTTTTTCTAGGTTCTATAAGTTTATTGTCTCTTTTAATTTCTCTAAAGAATTCTATGAGTGTGTGTGTGTGTGTGTGTGTATACACCAAGAGTCATAAAGTATTTAAGATAATTATGCTAGATTTTTTTTGGAGAGAGCATCATGGTTTAAGAAGATGTTCTTTTGTGAGTAATTTCAAAGAAGATTTTTGTGTCCTGTTATCACCTCCACCTCAATTCCATCCTTATTTGGTGTGGCGGCCTGTTATGATGCTCTTGTGGGCATCAAGGCTCCATTGAGTGAAGAGAGTTCTCCCGAGGTTCAAAGCAATGTGCAGACTCAGTGTGCTGCTCTCGGTGATCTGTCTGATTTGATCCTGGAGCAAATTGTAGACTCCCTGGGGAGGAGACGGAATGTATTCTCTTTAAGCCCACCTTCCATCATCATCATTTCTCCTAAGTTTTCAAGAACTAGACAATAAAGTTTCCCTGTCTTACATAACCTTTATTATTTCCAAAATAACTAGGAAATGATAAGAGAGAATATGAAAAGTGCCCTTAATTCCACCATCGAACACATCGTTGCTTCTCAGCAAATTCCTGGTGCACAGATATTGTCGACGACTGGGCCTAGCTCTGTTTCTTAAGGCCTTGAGGAGCCTCCTTGGGCAGCAGGGAAGCTGCTGAGAGAAATCTCTGTAAGAGCTCATAGGAGGAGATCAGGATAATTCTAATGAATCTGAATCAAAACAGTTTCAGATGCCCAAGTGCTTAGCAGGATCCCAGTCGGTCCTCTGAGAGGGTGAGGTGGGGCGGGCGATGTGATATGGCTTCGGGGCTGCTTGTGGAAAATATCTTCTGCCAAACAACCTGCGGGGATTGAAGGGGATGAGGTAGCCAGCTTAAAGGTTCACAGGGGTGATTAAGGCATGGCGGGAGCTGCAAGGGAGAAAAAAAAAGAAAAATGGGAGAATTAATAAGTCTGAAATAACGATGGGACTCAGTGTATTTTAGCAAACTGGGCAAATGTCTAAATTATAGTATTTTGCTAGAGCTGGGAACAATAGCCATGTTTTCTAGCATAATTGTCGAATGTGTTTCTCCCTGAGGCAGAATCTGACATGTTTGTTATGAAAGTAACTGAATGTTGGTGAATGTTTTCTTGGCCCTCCAAGGTCTGTCCTGTCTCCTGCCTGAGGTCAGGTGTTAAGTTAGGAAGATGAGGTGTGCCGCTGCTCAGGTGCAGTATGGGTTTGTAAATGCTGGGGAGGTGTCGGATACCTCCATCAGAAATGTAGTGTGGCTGCACAGGAGGACATTGGTCACCCCTGGAGCCAGGCCCTGTGCCACGCCCCTTGCTGTGTCCTGAGGGCGGTTTCAGAGCTCTTTACCTGTGAAGGAACTGAAGGGTCTCTCACTGTCCCATCACCCTTCCAAAGGCCCTGGGAGGGGCCCTGGAGATATGTTCACATGGTCATAGATTTTATAAAATTATCAAAAGTGAGACACTTTTAACCATAATTGATTAAGACTGCTGTATATAATTCCCCTCTAGCTTTCCCTTCATCATACTTTCTTTTATGGTGCGGAGGTGTTGAAGATGGGGCTTTTGGAGTAGACATGGGCATTTTAGGGATCTAGATTAAGTGGAAGTTGAAATTTAGCTTGGGTTACTGGGATATATCTAATATATACACATACATATATTTCACATATAGTCATATATATGTCTATATACACTACATATGTGCATAGTATATAGAATATGTAAATACTATATATACTATCTATTACATGTATTATATGTACTATTATGTAAATACTATATACATATATACTATGCTTATATGTACTATAGTATATATACACCTATGCATATATAGTATGTATACATATATAAACATGTATTTCATACATATTCTTTCTTGTGCATAGTTAAACCATCATTAACTGTTCTGATGTGGAAATGACTCACAGGAACATAGCTAATGTCGTCAAATCCAAGATTATTTAGGAATTCTTGGCATACAAAACACTTGTAATGCCCTGAAGTATGATTGACGATACATGAAAGAAATTTGCTAGTGGTTTCCCCAAATTTGACCACAATTCTAAAGTTTACATGACACGATGCAAATAATGACTTGTGAACTCGAAGGAAACTTTACACAATTATTATTAATAATAAATACATTTCAATCGACTTGCTAAAGGAGATGTTGGAGTTTTCGGTTTCTTCATAAAACAATGATACCGCAAAATTATTGCCATGAAGAGGTAATCTAGAGAATGCAGCCAGGAAGGTAGGGAGAAATAGTATCAGGAAGATAATTAATACAAGTTGTTTTTCTGGGTTGCACAATGTTTGTGGTACTTGCAGGCTTTTTGAAATTTGTTATTTGTAACGATTTTTCATTTTAAATAAATAATCTAAGTTTGTACTCTTTTCCCTAAAGAATGTCCCCTCCCCAAACTGTTTAAACTTCAGTCTCCACAACACTCAGACCTGCTCCTGGGGGGTGATATTATTGTTATCTTCTTACAGATGGGGAGTTTGACACTCCAGGCGGTTACGTGGCTTGTCCAAGGTCACATGGGCACAGGCTGGGCTCCAAGATGCTCATTACCCATGTGTCGTGTTGCCTTCCCAGGTGGTCCTGGTTAGGATGCATTTTTGCTTTTCTCTGCATTCGTGGAGTCGCAGCTGCTCTTGGCCAGAGCCCTGGAAGACTTGGGGGGTTGGGGGGGGTGTGGAACTCTCTTTACCAGCTCTTACCTGTCAGTTTGGGGCTCTCCCAGATAAGAGAAGGTTCCAGAACCTTTGGGGAGAATGGATTAGAGGAGAAAACAACAACAAACTAATATAGCCTTCAAATACTGTTGATGGAAGGCGGCGAAGGGCACCCAAGTCAGGCATCTTGATCGTTTCTCAGCTCCTCCATCTCACAGCCCCTGACGTTCCAACTGGCGAATACCAGTTGGTTTTCCAGAATTTCAACCACTTCTCTCATACTGTGCAGTTCTTTTCGGAATACATCGTGTGGTATATAAATTCCTGGCATTTTGGGTGGGCCAAATTGTCTTGCATCCTCTAAGAAAATGAGAAAAAAATATAGCGCTCTAGCTTCAGTGTTTATGCTTTCTTTGCTACTTTTGCTTGCTTTTGTTCATTTCGGTCATTCTTGAAGCCAGAGGGTTTGAAAATTTACATTTAAGCCACCATCTTTCTCATTAATGCTGGTTTTGATTCTGATTTTTGCATTTTTACTTTCCCTGAACTCTTTTATTAACCCATAGATCTGTCATCCAATCCTGTTGTCTTTGCATCTTATGTTAGTTTTTCTTTGTAGCTTTCTCATTTTGTTTCACAAAGGGCTGTGTCTTTTTGCAGCCTATTGAGGATACTGATTATTTTCTAAAGCAGGCCTTGGACTTGTACTGGTTCAGGGCTTGTTAGGAACCAGGCCACACAGCAGGAGATGAGCAGTGGATGAGCCAGCCAAGCTTCATCTGTATTTGCAGCCGCTCCCCAGCACTGGCCTCATCGCCTCAGCTCCAGATCATCGGGCATTAGATTCTCATAAGAGCACCAGTCCCTGGTGCCAAAAGGGTGGGGACCGCTGTTGTAAAGCATTCTTCAGGTGCTTGTAGTAGATCATTTTAAGAGGTCTTCTCCTTAAGTTTTCACAGTGATTTCATTTGCTTTTCCCTTTATATTCTTTTTTTTTTTTACTTGTAATAAGTTTTATATTCTTTTCCTAAAGATTTTGTTTTCTGACTACTGGTAGAAGGTAGCAAGGACTGGAGACTCCGAGTGCCTAAAACAGGTCTTATTCATTAGAGGGTCAGTGACATGGTTTTCTACATATTAGACACTATGAACTTCTCTGCATTTGAGGGTTGACAGAGTGGAAGGAACACCTGGTCTATCTAGTTGATTCCAGGCAGATGCGATTTACCATTTCTTTTCTAGATTACAGCAAGGGTGTCACAAAGGCGGTCTGCCATTTGCAATTTAAAATTCATTTCCGTTTCCTCCAGATGCTAGTGGTAGTTTTATTGAGTTTTTGTTTTCATTTCTGTTGGAAGTTTTCATCTTTTCTAGTGTTTTCATAGACATTGCAGTAAGGTTCTGAGAGAGACTGTCAGGAGCTTCCAGCCAGTTGCATTTCAAATGGAACGTGACTTGGCCAAGGTCATGCAGACAGCTGGTGGTAGAGCCAAGTCTGTAATGCAGGGCTCCTTTCTCCCAGGCAAATCCTCAGTCTTCAAGACCACCTGCTTCCCTTGTCCTGTCAGGACTGAGCTCTGATGTGATTTAGCAAGTGGCGGCTTTGTTAGAAGTTCATTTCTGTTCCAAAGAGTTTTAGCCTGAGGTAGAGTTGTGCTGGCAGGGGCTTCACTCACAGGATCATATATGTTGGGCCTTTGCAGATTTAATAACCATTGTGCATGGAGTTGAAAGTTGCTGAGTGCTTGTTCTAAAGACAAGAAATATGTTTATGTGTCCGGGCTATGAATTCCCAGGCATTGGAGAGTAGGAGGGAGGTGAGGTCTCTTAGAGATCCTAGGTCTATATTTTTGCTTAAGAATCTTAGTGGCTGCCTGCTGTCTCTTATTGAAATGTTCATCAAAGGCTACTTCCTTAATGATTAGGACAGTGCCCACTTTCCATTTGTTAGGTGCCTCCATCCTGGTGAGATTTACCCTTCAAGGAACCAAAGTGTCAACCCTCGAGAGAAAGAGTGGGCAGGCTGAATGATTTAACAGGGTGACCTGCTATGAAAGCTCTAATTGCAGTTACCCGAGGCACCATCACCATCCCTGAGACCTGAGAGCAAGCTGAATCCACCACTTTTTTTGAGTTGACCCAACCCTGGTGTCCAGGTAATTTGAGCTTTATCTTCTGTCCTTAAAGACCTTTCATTCCACATTTAATACACATTTAGCAGGACATGGTAGATGAAGCCCGCTGGCAACCACAGACAGATTTGCTTAACTATTTTGGGGGAACTTCTTACACCAACTATACTTGTGATAATACTAAAATCTCAGTTAATATTTTATCTATGCAATTACCAGTTTGGTGATTTATATAACACTGAATGTCATTATTAAGTTTAATTGACCTTATGGAATGCTAGTTTTTCCTTTACGTAATTGAATATTAATATACTTATAAACACTGAGTACATAAACCAATATCTGTCAGCTAGTCCTAAAAGTTTCTGAGGCTTCTGTGTGCATGGCACTGTTCAACAGAGAGATGATGCCCTTTAGGGAAAGGAAACGGAGTCAGAATCCACAAATTTAGGGAACTTGGACCAGATTCTTATCTCATTAGATTCTCAGTTGCTTCATCTTTAAAATGAGAATGAGTAATTCCTGGATCATAGGTGGTTGTTATGATTAAGCACGATTATGTGGGATGGCTTCCCTGATGTCTGGCAATGAATAGCTGTTCAATAAGGATCACCTTCTGTATTCACCTTAGAGATTTGTTTATCAAGTGCCTACCACAAGTCATTCAAGTTATTATGGTATGTGACAAGCCAAGGTGGGTACCTGCTTTAGTTCTGAGCTCCACGAAGGAGGGGGCCACAGCTGTTCATCGCTGCTCTGTCTCTCATGCCTAGAATCATGTCTGGCTCACAGTAGATACTCGAAATAGGATGAATGACTGACATTCAAGCACGGGTTGAATTAATTCAGAGAGGATAATAAGGAGGAGTGAGAATTGCCAAACTGGAGGAGTTCGCTGGTTTTTCATGCAAGAGCCACTATGATATGGTTCAGAGGGCTTGTGCTTTGGGGTCAGACTGAAAGCGATTCTGTTCCTGACTCTGCCCCTTACAAGCTGTGTCACCTTGTGGAAGTTATTTAACCCCTCTGAGCCTTAGGTTCCAGCTTTGCAAAATCGTATGTTGAATTCCAAACAGCAACTGACAGGGCTACTCTAAGGGAAAATAAGATGGTGTTTGTAAAGTGCCTCACTCTGAATTGTTCCGTTATACAGTGGGCACCAAAGACTGATTTTTCCCACGGTGGAACATCAGGAGAGCTTTATATGACCTTAAAGATGTGCTCTCCCAGGGAGTTCTGATAATTCCAAAGTGATTATTATATATCTGGTCCTTGCTGGGCAAGGTGGGAACATGTGGCTGTGATCTCTCCTGAGCCAGGTCACTAATGGAGCTGAGGTCTGGAGTGGGGTCAAAGGCCGTCATGTGTGGACCATGTGACTGCGTATGACCCTGAGCCACCAGGACAGTGAGTGGAGACCCAGGAAGCTGACCTTGTTAGCGAGGCCTGTCAACTGAGGCTCAAGATGTGTGGCTGCTTCTCTTTTCCTCTGAAGAAATTATGCACGAAACATAAGTCACTTTTGGAAGGTTTTTCGAAAGCCAGATATTCCTATAGCAGTAGCAGCACTACTCTTTACTTAGGCATATGGCCCAGTGGCTAAGAATGCGGTGTTTGGAGTAGGACAGCCTCGGTTCGAATCCCAATCCCGTTAATTGCTAGCTGTGAGATTTGGGGCACGTTATTTAACCAGTTCTCAGTTTCATCATGCAAAAAGTGTAGATAGTAATAGTCCCTATCTCATGGGGCTCTTTGAGGATTAAGTGAGATAATCCACGGACACGGCTTAGCACGTTGTCCCGCACACAGTAAGCACTCAGGAAATACTAGCCGCTGTCATTAGTGTTCCCACTTTACAGATGAAGAAGTGGAGGCTCAGAGATTTCTCTGATCCACCCGAGGTCACAAGAAAGTACCAGAACCAAGCTGTGCATCATCCTCTGATGCCAAGTCTTGCACTCCTGACACTTTACCACACTCCACTCCATTCATTCATTCATTCATTCATTCATTCATGAAGCATTTATTGAATTTCCCTCCAGCTCTTAACCACTGAAGTGCCAGGCTCTTCGCAAAGAAAATGGACACACACTTCCTGCCTTGGTGGACTTAGGTGGTGAGAAGACAGTAAATAAGTGAATGAATAAATAATTTTAGAGTTACTCAGGAGTATCAGCGGCATCCCCATCAAGCAGAGAAGCAAGGGGGTATGAAAGAGGATTAGAGAAGGGCGGAGGCTATTTCCCACTGAACGTTCAGAGATGCTTCTCTGAGAAGGTGTTAATTTTCGATGTGGAAGATGCCCTGAGCCAGCTGTGTGAAGCCACATGAAACACTAGTGCAAGAACATTCCAGGCATGGGGAACAGCAGTGCAAAATCCCAAGACCATCAAGAACTTGCCTTGGGCTTCAGAGGCTTCAGAAGGTGACAGAACTCTTGCCAGAAGTCAGTGTAAAGCCGTTCTTCTGCGTAGAGGAAACCTTTGCTCACCTTTTCCCAACAGATCTAAAGTTTTTCTGAGATGGGTTATGACCTGTAGTCATCTCTTTCTTTTATTGCTCTCTCAAAAATAAAAATAAAAAAAAAGACATTGCTGTTGTCTGAGAAAAGATGAAAGATGCTATTCTGGCTTCTGAGTGGGCAGAGCTCTGGCCCAGGGCCAGGAGAGCTGGGTTCGGTCCCAGCTCTGCACCCCTTTCTTTGCAGCCTTGTCCTTTTTATGCCTGTTTCCCCACCTGGAAAATCAGGAGCCGGGCCAGATGACCCCCTCACTCTGGAAACGTGGGAGAGCAGTGGCATCCCTGAATCTGTCCTCAGACAGTTTTTGGGGAGAAAAAAGGCTTCTGGATTGAGTGGGGCTGCTTTTCAGGCTGGTAGGCTCTCCAGCTGGACTCCAAATTGAGCCATCTTCACTTCTAACTGAAGATGACAGCTCTTTCCCCTGCCCCCCCGCCCCCCGCCATCCTCTCCTTGGGAGGATGAAGCTGAGGGCTGACCTTGAACCTGGCCTCCTCCTTTGCTCTTTCCTCCCAGTCACAAAGCTTGGCAGCACCTGCAGTGTTGCCTAGAGCAGAGACACCTGCTCTCCTCCACGCTTGCTCTCTTGGGTCTGCGTGCAAACCAGTGCCTGAGAAGGCTTGGACATGTGAGAAGACAGAAACCTGCCTGCCACACCTCACATCATCTCTTATGTGGCATCCAGATGTACCAGACTGAGGACCATGGCAGACCATGTGGAGAAGCTGGTCTCAACAGTGGCTTCTATTTCTAGAGGACACCTGTCCCTCTTTGTATCCCAGAAAATGTAGCCAGGTAACATGCTGAAAGACATAGTGTCCATCTCATAGGCTGACAGAAATCGAAGTGCCCTTCAGCAGGGTGTAATTTATTGCTTTCTGTTACATGGGGAGAATCTCTGGCCTGAGAGGTTAGGTGATTTGCCCAAAGACACACAGCAGTAAGTGGTGAACGAAGCTGGGATTTATAGTGCTGATCAATAGCTTATCACAATAAGCACTGCTGAGCCATATAGGAGGATATAATGGACCAACTCAGATAGTTGCTTTAAAATCTTTTGTTTGTGTTTGAGATTATGCAACCTAAACCCACATAATATAGCTAACTTTCCCATTTCTGATTCATACCTTGGGATTAAATATTAACAAATACCAATTTGGTACCTGTACGTAGCAGGCATTGTACTAAGTCTTTACAAGGATTAAATTTATTCAGTCTTCATAACAACCCCAAGAGCTGGGTACTATTATTATCCTCGTTTTACAAATGGAGGAATTGAGATACATAGAGGTTAAATAACTCGGCCGAATTCACACAGTTAAAAAAAAAAATAGCAGAGCTGGGATACTGGCTTTAGAAAAAGTCCAAACTTTTAACCCCTACTGATGCTGAGTCTCACTGGTCAAAGAACATCATCCACCACCCAAAGTGGACATGCCTGAGGGCCACTCATCACATTGAACTTTCTAGTTTGTAGACGTGAGACCCGGGGCCTGGAAAGGGCATGAGCGTGTTGGGTCAGGATCGAGCACGTTGCTGTTTCTGTTCGCCCAGTCTTGTCCTGCCCCACTGTGCTGCCTGGGAAGTCGGAACACGTCTCTGGTCTGGAAGACACCCAGCGGCAAGTTCATGACTCTCCCTTGAAGTCCGTCGCTCACTTCCACCTTTGTTGTTCTCATTCCTGGATTTATTCTAACGGGCCAAATTAACCTGAGTTGCCTCACCGTGTCTCTGGGAAAAAGAACCAATAGAACAGATCAGACACTGTGTCTCTAGTCCTTGGGGAACACCCAAGCCGTCAGAGAGAGATCACCTTATTTTTAATAAATTCACTGTTCAAAGAACTTTAAAACTTTTTTTTTTCCTATTAGGACTATTGTTTCTATCTGTTAAATCCGTGAGTGTTTGACATTGGATGACTTTATAAAACATTCTACTAATTGGATTTGTTAAAGCAAATAAATCAAACACTAATTGGAACGTGCCCTGCCGTTATTTTTGCTTACTGAATTAGATATAATGGTGCGAAGGCCTTCTTATCATATTTGTGCACTTATTTAAATACCCCCCTGGCATATACTTCTGCAAATTCAATTAGATATTCAAAAAAGGAATTCAATTTATGCAGGGCTGGTTTATATTCATTCCGGGGGCAACACCCGCCTCCCCGCGATAGGCTGCTCACAATTAATAAGCCCCACTTAGATATGGCCCTGCCTTCAAAGCCTTCCTCGTCGGCACGAGGGTGGAATCTTGATGATTTGGGGGTTGGAGCATTCTGTCGTTGGAATGTGTGTGTCCACAGAGCAGGGCTGGCTTCACAGGGGTGTGACTTGTGCAGTCGCACAGGGCCTGGCTCTGGGAAGGACCCCTTGCTTCGTTTCGTGCTCTGCTGTGGCCATCTTGCAATTCTTAATTTTTTTCAAGCAAGAGGCTCTGCATTTCAGTTTCGCACTGGGCCCCACAAATTTCGTAGCCGAAATCTGTCCCGATTCTCAGACCTCTGGCTCTGCCCCCGGTTGACATGCGGTGTTGAGTACGTCCTCCCGCTCTGGCCTCGGTTCCCTCGTCTGTGACGTGGGAGTGCCACTCCCCAGCCGTGAGGAACACATGCTATGATGTAGGTGATGTGGATATTTAAATCCAGGGAGCCGTTATGCTTCTCTCAGTGACTTATCCTGTGGGCCAGGGGTGGGAGGTGTGTTTTCCTGCCACTCCCCAGAGGAAGGAAGGAACATTCTACAACTGAGAAGTGGGAAAGTGGTGTCGAAAACACATGGCATCCGGCACTCAGCTGGCGAAACGAGGTGCTTTTCTGTGACTGTGTTACAACTGGAAATTTTTACGGCATCCAAGCAAAGGTCAGCAAACTACAGCCTGTGGGTCGATTCTGGACATTCATTGGTTTTTACTCAGCGCATAAAAGAAGAATGGTTTTTACATTTTGAAACGGTTAGACAGATCAAAAGAATTCTATTTTATGACATGCTAACATCATATGCAATTTGAAGTGCAGTGTCAATAAATCAAGTTTTATTAGAATACAAATGCCCATTCTTTCTGTGTTGTCTGTGGCTGCTTCTGTGCTCCCCGCTGGCTTTGCTGAGTAGTAATGACAGAAACTAAGTGGCCTCCTGAGGTAGGTAGGATTCTAATCAGCCCCCAAGAATCCCAGTCCCTCGTATTTATATCCTGCGTAATTCCTATTCCTTGGGTGGGACTATGAATGTGACAGATTTCGTTCCCATGTTAGGTTATGTTCGTGACAAAGGTGAAAGAATTTTGCAGAGGTAATTAAGGTCCCAAAGCTGGAAAAAGACCCCACGCTCCAGAAAGAAATGCAGTTCCTCTGATACCATGACTTCAGCCTTGCGAGGCCTTGAGAAGAGAAGCCAGCCCAACCTTGCCAGGACTTCTGACCTGCAGAATCTGTGAGATAATAAATGGGTGTTGTTTTAAGGCCCTAAATTTGTGGTAATTTGTTGGGTAGCAATAGAAAACCAGTATACTTGCAAAGTGAAAATATTTACTACCTGACCTCTAATGGAAAATGTTTGCCAATCCCCCAGTAAAAAACAAAAACAAAAAAAACCCCAGAAAACAGAAAACAATAAAAACCACTTCTACCACATTACCTTCTCCCGTATCCCTCACCATTTTGTCCTGCTATGTCTCGAGTCTGTCTGAATAGCTCCCAAGTATAAACTCCCTATACATTGGAGATGGCTATGTGAGGTCCGACTCATGCCACCCCGTGCACCCTCCAGCCCGACTTGGAGTGCCCACCTTCATTTCTTCTCTTCCCCACCAAGGGACTGAGCCTATCCCCCTGCCTCGACCTCCAAGGCTGCAGACAGTATTCTTGGACCCTGTCAGTGATTTCAGGGGAGATGGCACACAGGTTAGCTCAATGCCACTCTCACGGATTTGGGGAGCCATCCATTCCCTCAGCCAGAACTTCCTTTCAAGGTCAAGGTTGCCTTCCAAGTTCTTTGCCTTGGTGTAATGAGTAAGAATGTAGACTAAGCTAGTCTGGGTTCAAAGCCTCACTTTGCCACTTGTGATTCGTGTGATCTTGGACTAAGTCTTTAACCTTTTTATACCTCGGTTGCTTTATCTATAAAATGGGAGATAGTGGTCGTATCAATCTCATGGAGTGATTGCGATCATTAAATGAGCTAATCTTGGTAAACACTCAGAACGATGTTAACACATAGTTTAGCACCTGGCATCGAGCATTGGTTATCATTATGACGTCACTTAGATCTAGTTGGGATTTGTATCTGCTCAATAGCTTTCTGTCTCCAAGTCTTTGACCTCGCACCATTATTACCTTGCCCCACTGGCATCCCTGCTCACACCCAGCTCACAGTTAATCCTGAGCAGTCGCTGTCGCCAGGACTTGAATTTCTCTTCTAATGGCTACTCGACTTGCACGTGTCTCACTTCGCTCTTCCTCGGTGGCTTGATGGTTTCTCCTTGGTCCATCATTTGACTTCTCTTTGCCCTCTGGGTTCAGACTTTCCATCTCTACTGGGCTTTGCAGGATTGTGGTCAATGCTCTCAAAAGGTTCAGCCTGAGCCCTGAGCCCCAGATTCCTACCTGGCTACAAGGCCTCCACCAGGTTCACTCTGACCCCTGAGAGGAGCCCAAGGGAAGACGGACGAGAGCCCCTCTGTGGGCCCCAACCTGGCTCCTCTACAAGAGTTCAGGAGCGTTTTCAGTGTATTCAGCCATTCATCAAACAGTAAAGGACAAGCACCCACGATGGGCTAGACTCTGAGTAAAGAGATGAGAGTGGCCCATCTCTGCTGCCGTGCTGCTTTGGAGCTTAGAGTTGGAGGGACACAGTCCTGTGGCCTCATCCCTTCCCTCTGCCAGGCCCCTGGTGCAAGAGGCACCCTCAGAGCACTATGAGGAGGATACTGAGTGGGCTATTAGGGCTTTCAGTTCTAGCTTTATATGCCAGGTGAAGGGGTGTTTCTCTGTGTCCTCATTGTGGCAGATCACCTTGGCTTCTGGTTGTGTTTGTCAAAATTGTGAGTTCTGCCAGAGTGGTACTGGCCACGAAGAGCGACCGGAGGCAAATTTATACTTTTTGGGGGGATGTTTTGTCCCATTTTCTCTCTTCACTAAGTTCCACCACTGGATATTACAGGCACAGCTTTCTTTTCTGGCAGCAGCAGGATGTGACCGAAGTTCTGTGAACACACACACCGGGTCCTAAGAGGGGCGGGGTTGGAGCAATGGACAGTGGGTGGGCTTTGGTACCCCCGAGCCTCGGGCTAATGTCTTGGCTCTGCTGCCTCATGTGGGTTAGTTTACTTCTCGTGATACTGTGTCTGTAAAACGAGTATAATCAAAGTAGCAGGGCCGGTGGTGGTGAGAGTTACATGTTCAGCTGTCACTACAGGGAGATGCCACTATTATATTTTTTTTTGAAATTAACTTTGTTAGGGTGACATTGGTTAATAACATCGTATAAGTTTCAGATGTACAATTCTGTACTATATCATCTGTATACTGCGTCGTGTAGGGTGACATTGGTTAATAACATGGTATAAGTTTCAGATGTACAGTTCTGTACTATATCATCTGTATACTGCGTCCTGTGCTCACCACCCAAAGTCTAGTGTTGTGTCGCCATATACTTGATCCCTTTTTACCTCTTCATCCTCTCCTACCCCCTTTCTCTTCCAGTAACCACTACTCTGTAGTCTGTATCTATGAGGTTTTTTTTGTCTGTTCGTTTGTTGCTTTTTGTTTCATATCCCACATATGTGTGAAATCATACGGTTCTTGTACTTTTCTGTCTCACTTATTTCACTTAGTGTAATATTCTTAAGATCCATCCATGTTGTTGCAAATGGTAATATTTCATCTTTTATGGCTGAGAGGTGTTACTAATCTTATTGATGCATATGATGTCACTCCTCTTCCCCTGAGATCTCTAGCTGGGTATGTCCTTTAGTAGCTCTGCTGACAAGTCTCCATGTGTGAAATGGAAAGAATAATGCTTCTTCCTGAGAGCAGATTGGCAGATTGCAGCTCCTGGGTAAAATCTGGCCCAGTGCCTATTTTTATAAATAAAGTTTTATTGGCACACTACCACATCTATTTGTGTATCTATTGTCTGTGACTGCTTTTATGCTACAGTGGCGGAGTTGAATCATTATGACAGAGACTGTGTGGCTGCAAAGCTGAAAATATTTATTTACTATTTGGCCCTTTATAGAAAAAGCATGTTGGCCCCTGTCTTAGAGAGTGGTGGTGGATGAACTTACCTCCATTTACATACATGCATGTATAAATACATACTTACATAGCTCAAGTATGGTGCCTGGCATATAACAGAAGTCCAGCAAATCTTTAGTTCCTCTCCTGCACTTAATTCTGTTCAAGAATACCCAGGATCATATCAGAAATGCAGAGGCAGACACATTTATATTTTTATTGAATTCTATTCCTCTCTCATTTTCAAAAGAAGAGCTCATGTTTAAAAAAAATTCTGATTGGCACTATAAACTTTATTTATGCTTTAATGTATCCTAAAGTATGTATCCTGCACTATTTTTACTTCTTTTACAGATGCTGATATGCTATACATTACCAAACCCAAATGGATTTTCAAAATCCAATTTCCTTGCTACAGTTTTCCATTTCTCTGTTGACTTTTTATGCTTGACTCACATCAGAGCATCTGGGGCCTTTGGCACATTTAGACTTCAACCTGTCCAGGGAAATAGCTCCTCTGTCTGGGTGCGTGGAGGTAGTGCTGGGTCTTTGGCCTGTGGCTGCACTGCCCTGTCCTCTCTCAGTTTTGTGGATCTTCCTCAGACCAGAACTTGTGCCCTGGAGACTGTGCCCAATTCCTGGGATGGGAGTAGGGTTAGTAGGGTTTCGATTGCCCCCAAAATGGTTATGATGGGGTTGATAGCAGTTAAACGGGGCTGTTTACTCTTTAAAACTAAATGAGGTGAGCAACCAAACAAGTGTCTTTGGGGATCTTTCCCACCATAAGTCTTCCATAAGTAGTCACAAACACCTGCAGAGATGGCCAGAAGCCTTTTCTACCAGATGTTATGGCCTCAAAGAATTGCACCAAGACAGATGAACATAATTTTCGAAAGAACAGGAAGAGCCGCAGTGAGACTCAGGATCACGAGTTTGAATGTTTTATGTTGTGAGTCCTGGGGCAGCTGGTCTTTTCTGTCTTCTCCTTTCCTCCGTGGCTGTCCGTAGCTGGTCCTTGGACTGGTGGCGTGGCTCTGCCTCTGTGGCTCCGCAGAGGTCTCTGTTCTTCCTGAGTCTCTGGAATCCTTAACCTTTATCATTGGAAGGTTCCTTAGTGATCATCTTGTCCAGCCTCTTGCCTTGTACACCAGAATGAAGGCCCAGAAATGAGGAAGCTGTGAGCAGGAGGGCTGTACCCAGCTGGCAGTGTAGGTTGCTGTCAGGGTGTATAATCTTTAGTTCACAGCCATTCTATTTCTCAGTCTGAGATGAAGAAAATTCAGGGAGGATTACTTAAAATACCTATTAAGTATGTTTTCTCTCCTGAATAGCTTTTAAAACTTATCTCTGGGCCAAGCCAAACCAACAGGGAGCACATCTCCAGACTGTATCATATTGGTCCTCAGTGAGTTGTTTTTTTTCTAAATGGTATATTCGGGTGATGCTATCAATTTATATTGAGAGTGATTATGAGAAATAGTCTCATGAAATTGGCTATGCGCCCCTTGCGTGGATGTTGTTTCAGATCTCCTTCACTGTGGGACATGGGGTTTCTGTTATTGGTGCCCCTGCGGAGAAGTTCTCGTGTGATATAAGCACCTGGAATGGTTGTAATTTTCCTGGGCAATTTGGCTTTTACTGTATGAACACAGAGTGTCTGGTCTCCAAACAGATTTTACCCGTTGGCCAGCAGAAGGTCAGAGCCAACATTGAACCGTTTTAGTTATGGGTGGGATTAGCAGTGGAAATTGCGGTGCACAGACTTGCAACTCTTTCCTTCTGTCCTAGTTTTCTTTTCTCTTCCTTCCTTTCCTCTCCTTCCTTCCTTCCTTCTTCTTCCTTCCTTCTTCCTTCTCCTTCCTTCCTTCCTTCCTTCCTTCCTTCTTCCTCTTTCCTTTCCTTCCTTCTTCCTCTCTCCCTCCCTCCCTCCTCCCTCCCTCCTCCCTCCCTCCTTCCTTTCCTTCCCTCCTTCCTTCCTGTATTTTTTTTTGCTGTTCTTGGTTTGCTTTTTGCCATCATGCTGTATTTCCTGCTTCTGTGTTTATCAGGCTGCCGTGGCCGGATTAGAGGGTAAGACGGATGACCCGTTATACAGCCTCCTTTGATTGGAGTTTGTGTTCGTCACCCATGCAAAGCAGAGGAACAATTAAATGATCACTTAAATCTATCTTGCTTTGCTGGGAGCCCAGGAACTCCATGGAAAAGTCATGAACCATGTGTTACCCCTGGGGTTTGGACATGTATGTGTCATAAAGTGCCTGTTTCCAGAAACTCTGTGATAAGGAGGGACACTGAGGTTCCCCTAATGGATAGAAGATCTGCAAGAGTGGGATAGAACCCAGAGGTGGGCCCGACTGTCCCAAAGAAAGAGTGGCTCAAAAGAGAGTGTGAGGCTGCTTTTGCCTCCACTCCAAACCAGCTCCTGAAAGGAAGAAAGAGAGAACTGTGGTCTGAAAATAAGAACTGGGTCACTGGGGCGCCAGGCCTGCTGCTGTGGGACCCCCGTAGTGAAGAGCAGACTGTTCAGAGGACCCACAAGAGCTCTGCAGGTGGAGGCAGCAAGGTGCCCAGGTGGCCGTGGAGAGGAGGCAGGTCCCTACTCCATGGAGGGCCAGGACCGGTCAGCTCTCCCCTCAGGGCTAGCTGAGCAGGCTGCTCACTACTGGCCTGAGGCAGGGAGGTGGGGGGTAGACAAATGGTCTGGTGGCCTAGGGGCAAATTGTTAGTGTGACTTTGCTTGGCATCTATAAGCTGAGATGCTCAGAGGTGTAACTGTGAGCCCTCCTGAATCTTTTCTAGAAGTGTGCAGAGAACTGGTTTAATTAGATCATTAACTAAAATTATTAATGATTTCTTCTCTGAGCTTCAACATATCTCTATGAAATTGTTTTCTTTGTTTTTGTTTTTGTTTTTTGTTTTTTTGCTTTGCTCCTTAAGTGTATCTTGTGTGGTCGTCTTTCCCTACACTGCAAACTTTATGAAGGTAAGAATCATATCTGTCACTTCTATGCCCCTGCACAGAGCCTATAAAAAAAAGACAGTTGTTAAAATGTTTGACAATAAAACGTTTCTAAAATAGGAGAGATGCCGCCACCCTGGAAACTCTTTATATTTCTGCCCCTCTCTCATGACCTTATAAGCGAAAGACTTGGTCCTTGGTTTGGAGGAGTACATTCTCTCTCTGGTCTATTAGCAAAAGCATCGGTTCTGTGGTTAGGTTGCAATGGGTATAAACCCAGCCCCAACACTTCTTTCTGTGTGACCTGAACAGGTCACTTAACTCCTCAACACATCAATTACATTGTATTTAAAGCAGGGATAAAAATCTGCCTCACCAAGTTGTGAGAGTTAAAGGAGAGGAAATGAGCAGGCATAGCCTATGTAGTCAGTGCCTGGCATGGAGCAAATGCTCGCGAGAACACATTTCTTTTATTAGTCAGGATGTGCAAGCTCTGCTGTGGTAACAACCAGCCCCTAAGATGTCCAGGATGTAAAACAAGACACACTGGAATTTTGCTCCTGAAAGGTCGAATGCTGATATTACTGATTAGGTGACTCTTAGGGTGGCTGTCCTCCAAGGACTCTCTCAGGGAGGTAGACATCTTTCTTCCTTTGATACCATCACCTTCAACTACAGCTTTGAAGATCCTCATAGTCTGGGCAGGTGAGAAGGATTGCTTGTAAGGGATTATTTTTATGGGTGAGTCCTGCCCCTGGCAGATGTTGCTTTGTTACGTATTTGCAGAGTTTATCACATGTTCTTCCCAGATGCAAGGTGGCCTGGAAACATGGTGTTCTTGTGTGCACGAGAGAGAGGACCCAAACGGTCTGCCGCGTACTTAGCATGGTCGTGGCCACCTTTCTGTCTCTTGCTCTGGAGGCTGACCTCGGCTTAAGATTCTCAGTCAGCTCGTCCCATGAACACTTGATGTGCTGCAGGCTCCCTTTGCGCATCACTTCCAGCACATTGGAATCTGTTGTCAGTGCCATCGACCTGATTCATTTGTCTCCTGCAGGCTGGGCTCCAGTGAGGCGGTAGCCATTTAGGGAAGGGAGGATGACCCTCTAAGAGCCACTGGAAATGCTGCTGCTACCATTTCTGAAATTTTAAATGCAGTGTGTTGTGTTTGTGTATCTGGGGCATTCACTCTGCTGTTCTGGTCAGAGAAGGTTTGTAGATGTGATTTTGGGAATATCGTTGGGAATTCATCAGACAGGCAATGTGGGGAAGGAGCTTTCTAGGTAGAAGTGGCAAGTCTGGGACTTGGAAGAGCAGGCTGAGCTGGGGGACTGGTACAGGTCAAGGTTTCTTGAGCGTAGCTTGATCTGTGTCACGCATCCCATTAACATTTATTATTGGTTCATTCATTCGACAAATATTTATTGAGCCACCCTCCTTGCCTGTCTCTGGGATGAAATCTTCTTTTTCACCTGCTCCTAACCTTTCCTCTTGCCTCCTGGGCCTTCCATCCTCACCTGTTGACCCATGTCGGTCCACATCAGTCATTGTCCTTCCCTCAGTTCCCTAAAGCATGAGAAACACGTGGCTGTCATGTGTAGCCAGCTCTCACGGAGGCGTTGGGTGTAGCAGAGGGAGCTGGTTTACAGCACAGGACGGGGACCTGTTTCCAATTCATGGTCCGAAAGCCGTCCTGGGCCATTCCAGCTTAGCCATCCTCTCGCCCGCCCCAGCTGCAGTCTTCATAGTACATGATAAATGTGTAATTACTTATTCATTTAGTTGTTTACTGTCAGTCTGTCTGACTAAATAGTGATAGGAAACCTGTTTTGTAAAACACCGTACAGCTAAGACCTAGTAATCTGCCGGATCTATGCTAGGTGCTCAATTAAATAATCGTTGGATTAGCAAATGCATAAATGAAAGCAAACAGATATGTTAGTTCCCACCAATGCCTCAGCCACTTCCCACCACTGGAAATTTCTCATCGGCCATTACCTTTTGTAGGTTTCTGCTTTTCATGGTGTTTCTTGGATTTCTCTCTCCCTCTCCTTTCTCTTTTTAGCTAGTCTACATAGAACACTCCGTGTTTCCGTTTCATTTTAGTGCAAAGAAATTTAATACTCAACTCACTTCCCAACTCCCATACCACCAAATAGGTCCAGCCTTCCTTCGCCCAGTCCGAGACTCACTGGGGTGCCACAGGCCAGTTCTACTGGGTTCCCATACATGGCAGGAAAGGGAAGCGGAGAAAATTCTAACCTCTAACAGGTTTTCTTTAGTGATGTTGCGACCATATTCTGAATTGAATCTGTCGACAAGACTCCCACTGCCATTACGCAGAGGGGAGCCCCGGTGTGGGGTGCAGAGAAGGGATTTTGCCCTCTGCAGCTGATGAAGATGCTGCTGATGTTTTGTGAGACTGCAGACACAGGCGGGGGCTGGTGGAGACTGGCTACTGCGCATTCAGCAGAACCACGTTTGGACGTGCGATGAGGACCCAGTGGTGTCTACGGGAGGGAGGTGGTGATGTGATGAGGTCAGAGAATCAAGGAGATGAGAAAGGGACAGTGAAAAAGACGAGCCGTGTGTGAAACTGGGGTCTGAGAGACCGGTCAGGGGGCGGCTGCACAGCTCAGTTCAGGCACTGTTTCCCGCCTCCGTGTATCCTGCCCGTTCACCTAGGGTGCCCTTCCTCCTGCTCTTTGCCCGTGGAGATGCCCTAATCCTTCACAGCCCTGGAAGATGAGGTGGAGGAGGATATCCAGAGCTGTGGCTCTTGTTTCCATGGAGCATTTCCAGTGTTACCTGGAAGGGCTTACAGCCCAGAGCGATGCTCAGTAAGTTCTTGTCAAAATTGAATTGATACAGCTTATTGTACAATGGCGGGTGGCTTGGACTTTAAAGGGAGAAGCTTTAAACGCTATCGACATTGACTTTATTATCTATCAAATATGTGATTGTCTAATTCTTCACAAATCTGATTTTTCTTTCATGAAAATGATTTTTCAAAAATTGCTTTTCTAGGGAAGGAAGTGATGTTGAGAACTTATTTTGTGCCAGTTACTTTTCATATGTTATTCCAATGAATCCTCATGATATTTCTATCAAGTGGGACTTTCCTTCCATATTACAGATGAAGAAACTGATGTATAGACTATACAGGTGGCTGGAACCTCTGGCCCCAGCTGACAGCTTTGCAAAGCTAAGATTTGTGTCTGGCTTTGCTGGACTCTGAAGCTAGTGCTCCCTGAGGCCCCGAAGCATCTCTCTATGTTGCAGGAAGCAATTACTGAGGCATGGCCTAGCATTCATTTTTCCTACTTAGAATGAGATGTTGCTGTTTACATTCTCAGGAAGGAAGATTGAAATCAATGTAACTAGCCTTATTAACTTTTTTAAATAGGGGGCCTGCAGATGCCAGCGCCTTTCCTGAGAGCACCAAAGCAAATATAAAAATCCAATTTGCTTGCCTTTTTTTTTTTAAATCTTCTTCAATTTAAAATTCAATGCTGTAAATGAAGAGCAGATGAGACAGGGGTAACGAACCACGTCCCAGACACGAGGCTGTATTTACCCGCCTCTCTTTTGTCTGCAGGCGGCTGTTCCTTTGATGAGCACTACAGCAATTGTGGTTATAGCGTGGCCCTGGGGACGAATGGGTTTACCTGGGAGCAGATTAACACGTGGGAGAAACCAACGCTGGACCCAGCGGTGCCCACAGGTAGGTGACACACTGTGTTTGGGGCTGTGATGGGCTCGGCATCTTTTATCATGACTCATGGGGAAGAACTTTCTTATGGGTTGAGCTGTCTGAGAGGGCAGTAGACAACTTTGTTGGTAGTGAGTTCCCCGTTCCCGGAAGTATGTAAACCAAGGCTGAGTGAATTCTTAAGAATGTGGTAGGTGTCAGATGTCACCTGAATTCAGGAATCTTTAGGATTTTTTTTTAGCATTAAGGTTCTAAGCTTTAGCTATAATAGGGCTTCAATGGCTTTTGCTTGGGATAATAGTGGAATTTTAGGGGAAGAAAGAGCTTCTGAAGAAATCGAAGTCATTTTTTCCTTTTAAGCCATGTGAATACAGCTTGTGTATCTGCAGGGGAACTTGCACAGTCAGCATATTACTCATAATGTTAATGTCCAGATATCCTGAATGGCCGGCTTATCCTTAACCAATGGGGCTGAAGGCATAATGTGCACTCCTGATGGATACCTGTGTGAGGCAGGCCTGCGAGAGTTACCTCTGATGTGTTCTGGGAGAGGTACACCTGGAGGAGATACACTCAGGGAGGACCCATTGAGGTTGAACTATGCGCGGGTGAGTTGAATCTTGAAGAGGTTTAACTAGTGCTGTAAACTGGGAAGAATTGCAACTCAGGGAGCATTAAGCTCACCTCTTTCGATAATGTGAACATTAGTACAGTTGCCAGGAGAAGGGAGAAGGTTGTCGGAGAAGAGAGGCCCTCCTCTATAGTTCTTCCTTGACTGAAGGCTCTCTCTAACCCACGCACTGTCTTGGTTTTTTACTAACCCATCCTGGTGTTCTTTCTCAGTCTCCTTTGTGAGCTCAGTCTGGCCATTAAACGTTGGCGTTCTCTAGGCTTGTTCTATATTCTTTCCGTGTGTCTCAGTCAGGTTCTCTAGAGGAACAGAACCAATAGAAAAATAGAGAGATACACAGAAGAGAAGATTTATTAGAGGAATTAGCTCCCATGGTTATGGAGAAGCCCCACACAAAGTCCCATGATCTTCTCTCTGCAAGCTGGAGACCCAGGAAAGTGGGCAGTGTAATTCATTCTGGAGGCTGGAGAATTGGGAGCTGATGGTGTGAGCCCTGGTCGAGTCTGACAGCCTGAGAGCCAGGAACGCCAACGTCCAAGGGCAGGAGAAGGTAGACACCCCAACTCAAGAAGAGAGAAAGTTCGCCCTTCCTCTGCCTTTTTGTTCTCTTCGGGCCCTCAGAGAAGTGGATGATACCCCCACACTGGGGAGGGCTGTCTGCTCTACCGCGTTCACCAGTTCAATGCTAATCTCTTCTGGACACACTCTTACGGATACACCCAGAAATCATGTTTTACCAGCTACCCAGCCATCCCTCGGCCCGGTCAAGCGGACACATAAAATCAGCCATCATGCCACGGATGATCTCAACCACTCCTTTGGCTTCAGTTGCCATTAGCCATCTCTTATGAGCTCTAGACCTACACGACCCACTGCGCCGTGTCTTCTCAGCTGATTCTGGGGAGAGGGATTTTCCAGGGTGTCCCTAAGCTGAAGACAGAGAAGATGCTCAGAGATGTCCAGGTGAGGTTATGGTCTTCGTGGCCTCACTGACTTTAAGTTTGGCTCGAAATCCGAAGGCTGCTGGGTGGCTCTACACGGTTTCTATTAAGGGCATAAATTGTTTTCATAAGTTTCTCCTGAGTGTAAACATGAGCCCTAAGTGTAATAAAAGTTTGCTATGGTACAAAATTGAGCTTTTCAGATCTGGTAGGCTCCTACTTTGCATGAGCAAACACAAATGCTTTCCAACAAATATAACTGCTCGTTAGTTAGGTGGTCATTGGATAACGTCTATGCCTGTTGCTCCATCATAATTTTTACTCTCAAAAGTGTCTTGGTTTAAATGGTAGATTCACTCATCCCATTAGAGACCCCAAGAATCCAGAGAACCTGTGCTGAAATGTACCACATCTGCTCTGCATGGCCATCTTTGATATTGGCCAAATAAATCCAGCTCTTATAGTGTGTGAGTGTGTGTGTGTTTGTGTATGTGTGTGTTTATGTGCGCACATATGTTCTTTCTGCTCCTCGTTTGCCCACCTGAAGTCCCATAGGCTCTTGCAGGCTCTCCAAACTCAACATCTCCAAAACTGAACTCTCGATTCATCCACTCTCCTTCCCTGTCTACTCGCTCTCCAGTTCTTTGTCTCGGGAAAGGCCCCTTCATCCAGTCTGGCACTGATTCTGAAACCCAGGGGTCATACTTCTCTCTTCCCTCTCTTTATCCTCTCTTCCTGTCAATCACTTTGTCCTGCCACGTCATCTCCTTAGTACATCTCAGGTCTGCTTATGTCTCTTCGTAGCTGCCTGCTACAGATCGGCAGCTCTTGCCTGCGTCACTGGAAGATTTTCTAACCGGCTTCTTGGCTTCCTCTTTAGACTTCAATCCTTTCTCCACGCAGAAGCCAAAGAGATTGCTCTAGAACATAGACCTGTTCGTGTTACCTCTTCCCTTCATCGTCCCCACCCTGCTTTGCTTAGCATTTTTCCGAGGCTTCCTATTGCCCCGAGAAAGACCACCACAGCTCCTCGGGGCCTCCAAGGCCATGTGTGGCTGGTCCTGCCTATACCTCCATCCTCAGCATATCCCACTGTGCTCGCTGCACACGGGCTTCTCTCAATCCCCAGGATGTTTGAGGCCCTTTCCTGTGTTAGGAACTCACAGCAGGTTGGCACTCTGCTTGGGACCTTTCCCTCAACCCAGTTCTCCTGTATTTCCCCTTATACCTCAGCGTACACATCGCTTCCTTAGGGCAGTGCTCTCTGGGTCTCCCGGCCTGGGGAAGGTCTCTCTGTAAATGTTTCCCATCGCACCCTGCACTTTTCCCCGGGGACACACACCACAGCTGATGTTTGTTCAGTGTGTGTTTCGCTCCCCAGATAAGACGTTACGCGTGAACAGGGACCTCGGCAGTCTCGTTCACAGCGTCGTCTTCCGTGTTTAACACAGCACATCACACACGGTTTGCAGTAAATAACATTTTGTTGGATGGACACGTGGGTGGATGGATTTAGCACGTATTTTTTTTTTTAATTGAAGAAATGAATGATAAACATTGTTAAATGCCTTTGGGCCCTCTATTCACTGATCACACCTTTTTAGCCTTTGCCACGATCGTTCCATTTTACAGATCAGAAAACCGAGGTTCTCAGAAAACCAAGTGACATTGCTGCTTTTCCCACCATGTCATTTTCTCTCCCCAAAGGAACAACTCTGGCTTCTAATCTTAATTTTTCCCATCCCCTCATTACGGCACGGTGTCATTTCATAAATATTGAATTGTGCTAATACAATCTTCTGAGCTTTTCTAAATAGAGGCATTTGATAATGATCACTGAAATTATTCTGTCATGATGTGCCTGCGTATTTCAGCGGCTCTACATGCTTCTTAGGCAGAGAGGCATGAAAGTGAATTTAGATTAGGCGAAATTGTTTGTTCTTCTCATGGGCAAAGGCTGAAATCTTACTTTTCCTTCTGTAAAGCCAGCAGTTTCCATCTGTTTGGAAATCTAGTTCGAGTCTGTTTATTCAGATGTTCCACAATCTTTTACCGACCTGCTTCTGTGTTATACTCTGGGTAAATTAGACCATGTCGCTTAGGCATTTAACCCCTCTGGCGGCTTCTCCCGGCACATAGGATGAAATCTAAATTCTTTTGCCATGGCCTACAGGGTCCTCGAGGACCTGGTGTCTTCTCGAACTCTTTTTTTTCCTCTCTCAAAATGCTCCAGGCACGCTGGTTATTTCTCACTTCCTTGGACACGTCAGATTCTTTCCTGGCTCAGGACCTTTGCGCGTGCTGTTCCCTCTCATTGGAAGTTTTCTCCATTTTTCCCCTGGCTAATTTCTTCAGGTTTCAGCTCAAAACATCCCTTCTCAGGGAGATTCCCTCGCTGGTCTATCTAAAGGAAGACTCCCTTATCGTTCTCACTCATAGCATCCTGTTCTTCGCTGTCAAAGACCTCATCAAAGTCCTATTTACAGGCCGGTTGATTCCAGATCTGTGCCATGGCCGAGTGACTCTGGGGCCTTAATCCCTCTGCCTCAGTTCTCTCTTCCTTAACATGGGAACCGGTGCGAGAGTGCCATGTGCGGGTGGTGCCTTTGTGAGTGTGGCGTATGTGCACATGACAGAGTATTCAAGCCCAGTTCCCCTAATTTATTTTCCGGTTCTTACGTCTACCTTAGAACCGTGCCTCCCTCTTCAAGCTCACTGGACTCCAGGTGCTGCTTTACACAGGTGAACCTTCCATCGGGCAGTCTGCCTGCCCTGGGTGCCTGGCAGCCCCAGAGAGGCTCGGGACGCATCCCCTGCCCTGCTCCCTGCCCTGAGGGCTTGCACACCTCCTCACGCTCAGCTCTGTTAACGCAATGCTGCACACGGCCACTGCCATATTCTTTCCCTCATCCCTGGGCTGGCATTTCAGGCTTTAGGCCTGGGTTCCCCGCTACTTCACCTTTATTGGGGCTGTCACAGAGGAACCGGGTTGGTATACCCGCACACCTTCTCTCCAGGCCTCTCTCTTCTCCGTGGAACTAACTGCAGCTTCCACTGGTTCCTAGCTCTGCATTCCCAGCCTTGGCATGTGTTTCCACGTGTCCACCCTGAGGTCCAGCTCAGGGCCCAGCAGGAAGGTCTCTGGGGGCTGAAGGGAGATGCAAGTGCTGTAAGTGTCCTTTTAAAAGGGCAGAAGTCAGAAGTAACGGGGCTTGGGAAGTTGCCTTCCATTTCCTTCTAGTGCTCGTAGGGACATTGTTTTAAGTGTTGGAATGAAGTCAGGTTGAATCTCAAGCTGAAAACCCAGGTGCACAATAAAAACTGAATTTACATCAATTTGAAGCTGACTCTGAGTCTCCAGGGAGTTAAATGTTAAATTTTGGTCATTATGGGGGCTCCCCCTTCTCTAGGTGTCTACAAATGTCTCAGGGACTTAAGTAGGCCATTGTGGTCTCCTCTGAGAAGCCTGCTGTCACATTTCCTGTGGCCTCTTTGAATCAAATAATTCTACTGCTCCTTTCCCAGGCTTGGAGCCCTTGTCCCAGGTCCAGCCAGCCCGGGTACATCATCCAGCATCCCTTCTAGGGCCTGCCACCTCCTCAAGTACTGCTGCCGAGCGGTGTGGGACCAGCAGACCCACATCTTCCCCTTCCCAGTGTAGGAGAACTCCTCCAGTCACCTTCTCAGCCCTCAAAGGCACACCTATCTTGGCCCAGCCCCTCTGGGACCCACAGCATAATCTCTTCAGTAAGTTTAAATTTAGAAAAAAACAGGCAGCTTCTTTTCTCCATTTTGCCCAAATTTCTAGAGCAGATAAATATCATTTTAGTTACCTCATTGGAAGGCGCAAATATTGGGAAGAATCCAGGGAGAACAGACACACAGGTGTGCACACATATAGACAAGAATATTTCAACCAATCAGCCTGTCGTGGAAGCAGACATAGTTTCTGGCAGGGTCCTGGGTTCTTCTTCATGCCCCTGCTCCCTTGGCTGTGTGTTCCTGCTTTCTCTAACTGCTGATATTTATAGAGAGAAGGGTGGGGTCTATTATGAGTTGAATTATGTCCCCTAAAGAGATAAATTGAAGTTCTAACCCCAGCACCTGTGAATGTGACTTTATTTGGAAATAGGATGTTTACAGATGTAGTCAAGTTAAGATGAGGTTGTGCTGGTCATACTGGACCCTCTCTAACATGGAAGGGAAGAGACACACAGACACACAGAGTTGGTCATGTGAAGACAGGCGGAGATTGGAATAATGCATCTTTAAGCCACGGAATGCCAAGGGTTGCCAGCAAAGACCAGAAGCCAGAAGAGGTAAGGATGGATTCTTCCTAGAGCCTTTGCAGGGAACATGTCCCTGCCAACACCTTGATTGCAGACTCTTACATTCCAGAACTGTGAGAGAATAAGTTTCTGTTGTCTTAAGCCACCTAGTTGACGGTAATTTGTTACGGCAGCCCCAGGAAGCTATTACTGGGTCAGTCACACATCGGTACCGTGGCTGTTACCTTTCCCACGTTAGAACTCCACCAGAGCTCTGCTTTGCTTTCTTTTAAGAGAACTGGCATTTACTGCGTATTCACTCTAACCAAGAGTTTGATTAGTCATTTTCCTATGTATTTCCTCTACTGTGCCACCATCTTGTGAGTTTGGAGATATTATCTCCTCTTTATTTTTGAGAAAATCAATCCTCAGGCAGGTAAACTTACCTGGTCCAAGGTTATGTAAGTTATGTATGAAAAAAAAGAGCCAGGCTTCAACTCCAAGGAAGAGAAATATGTATTGTATACATGGTACTGTCATTAAGTAAACATCTTTTAAAATTATTTCTGTTTACATTCATGATTTATGCTTGCAAAGATAATGCATATTCATTGTAGAGAGTATACACAATAGAGATAGCTATAAAGAACAAAAGTCATATGTGCACACGAACTTAGATAAATATCTCTTTTCCTATTTAATATTATTTTAAGACTTTTCTCATGTCCTTAATATTCCTTAAAAACATGCTTTCTAAAGGCTTCATAGTTTTCCATTGCAATAACTATTCCATGATTATTTAACTACCTGTATTGTTGCATATTTAAATTCCTTCTAGTTACTCCTCAATCATATTGCAGTGAGTGTTATTGTACATATATCTCTGTATTCATCTACAATAGAAGTTATCAAATTATATATATATATATATAGTACGTATATAGTACGTATATACATATACATATAGTACGTGTGTGTATATATATGTATATATATATACACACACACATATATGCATACATGTGTCTATATATATATATACACACATGTGTATATATATATACACACACACACACACACACACACACACACACACACATAGTACCAAACACAGAATGATGATCGTGTGTTAGTTTTGAGATCTGGAGGAAGAATATCATCCACATGTCAAACATGAGATCCTGGAAATTTGCCCATGAGTCGATGTTGGGAAAATGCTTTGTGAATTCTGAAATTCACACAAGTCAGGAACCAGTGATGGTCCCGAGAAGACCATGTTGTAGCTCTTCATACACTGGATGGAGACCTTCTGGGGATCGGCAGGAATCATATTCAAAATAGTAATCAACCAGAGCAGTCCAAGCACTGACCAATCAGAGTGGACATCAGCTGTAAAAAGCAGGACGGACTTTCCAGTGCTTACTGGATGAATAACAAGCCTCTTTGTAGTCTACGTGCTGAGCTAGTTTCTGTTTTCCTTGTAGGCAGAAGCACCATCCTATTTACATCTGTAACCCTAGTGCCCGGGACTTAGAAGTTAGCAGTGAATGTTTGTTAAATGAATTGCCCGCATTAATAATTGAATATTCTCATGATACGACCCCAGCATCTGTCTCTAGCTTCAGCCCCCTCTTCTGCCCTCTTCTCTTCCGTTTTCCCTGCTACATAATCATGCAAGAGGGTCCTTCTTGCTTTTGTTTTGGGACTCCAGCCTATAACTCTGCTTCCTGATTTTGAGAATCTCCCATCATGTGGAATCTTGGTGGGATGTGGTGCTCTCTGGAAGGTGAAGAGGACAGAAATGCACCACCCCACAGAAAGTTTGGGTGTGGCTGGACACGTGACCTGGATGACGTCAGTTGGATCCCCCTGCTCAGGACTTTCCACCGAGGAAGGATGAGCCAGAGACCAGTGCAACGGGGTGTCTAGCGGTAGGGGCGATGTCTGGGCCACGAGAGATTGTACTAAAAGAGGTTGCTAACTGTCTGCTGCTTGGTTCCCTACAGATGCCTTAGTTTCTGCTTGGTTTTCAAGCCTGATCTTTCAGCTTCCTATTCATGACGAGCCTCCCAGTGTTCTTCCAAAACATTCCTATTTTTGAGGAAGATGGTCGCGGTTGATTTCTCTTGTTTTCAACCACAAATCTTGCAGGTCATGCCATCATGCTCTTCACTCTCTGACCCCTCTGACTAAAAGGCACCTTCTGTCCTCATTTCTCCTATATCGGAATTCAGCATAGATGTCGCCTCCTCCAGCAGGCCTTCCCTGATTTCCCCACAGCATTGCCTCTCCTCTGTGCTCCTGTGGCTGAATTTATTACAGCATGTTTTCTCTGATTTCCACCAGGGCTGTGAGCCACTCAAGGACATGAGCTGCCCCCTCATTGCTGAATTCCCTATGCCCTGTGTGGGGCTTAGAACAGGGCAGGTGGTTCATATATGGACTAAATTATTGTTAGGGTTATTAGTGTTGGGAAAATCAAAAGAAAGATGATGTCAGGAAATTCCGGGAAGAACCCTGGAGAGGCTGTGGCTTTCTTTGGTATTTTTCACTGTACTTGGGGTGTCTGTGGCTTTCGTATTTCCAGTGCCATCGTCTCTCAGCTTGATGAGGCTGTGGTCACAAGGGGCCCTTTGGTCCCAAGGCCTGACTGGTCAGGTCTCTTCCTCTCTAGAGGTAATCCTAGGGGCAAATAAAGGGACACTGGGGACTACCCCTGTCTCTTCTCTGGGGCCTGGCATATTCTCACAAATAGATCTGTTTGTGACCTAGGTAAGAGGCTCTCCATTGGAAAAATGTGACACATCCAAAAACAGACCTACTGTTTCTGTAATGCGATGCTTATATTCAACTGATCTGGAAGTGCGGGCCTTTAAACACCCTTAATCCCTCCTGGTATTACTATTGATTGACTTAAAGCTGTGAGCTCTTATGTTTCCATTTAACCACTGTTGAGTCAATATATTTTTTCTTCCCTCTTTAATGATAAAATATTATAAATTCATTCTTAAAGAAATGCTGAGTTTGTACATGTAAGTTAAACCTCCCGAGCCCCAGCCCCATCTCAGTTCCCTCAAATATCACTATTAACAGACTGATGCACATCAAGAGAGAGAGAGAGGGCGGGGCCGAGGGGGAGAAGGAGAAAAGAGAAGAAGATGGAGAAGGGAGGGGAGAAGATGAGGAAGAGGAGAAAAAGGAGGTGAGAGGGAGGGTGGGCGGGAGTCAGAAAATGTAAATATGTGGTGATAGTAACAATAACAGTGAAGAAGCAGTGTTTGTGTGGTACTCATTATATGGCAGGTATTCTCCTAAGTACATTAAATGTATTAATTTATTTAACCTTTGCAACAGTCCTCTGATATAGATACAATCATCTGCATGTTACAAATTGGACAGCTGGAGGCAGACAAGTTTGAAGGACTTGCCCAAGGTCATAGCTGGCATGTGGTGGAGCCAGGATTTGTCTGCAGGAAATCTGGGTCCAAAATCTGTGTTCCCAACTACCGCATTCTAGTGCCTCCTAAGAATGCAGATAATGACTAGGGCTGTCGTCACCAGGCTTGTGTCACTGTTCTCTTTTTGTGCCACTATGTTTAGATCTGGTTTTCACCTCCTAGGGCTGCATGGTATTCCACTGGATGCACGCTCCATGGTTTATTAACATTCAAGAAAGGGCACCGGGAGAAGAAAAGATAAAAGTCAAAAAGTCCTCCACATGCCCAAATAAAAGGCAAGATTTTGGTCTCCAAACTGCTCTCGCAAATGTTCTTACAAAGTGTCTCATATAATGGAACGGCCTCTTGTGTGCTTTGAACTACAAAATTAATTGGGGCAACTACATTAGCCTGCAGTGACCCCAGTCCGTGCTAGTTTGGGATGTTTACAGTGATAACAGAATTGATAGGGGGGGAAAAAAGGCAAGAAAATTGAAGACACATTTAGTATTATTCCAGAGGATATGACCAAATAATGATGAGTGATAAAGATGGCTTGGAAAGCAGCAGAAGATGTTTGCGGGCAGATCAGAGCATACGCCTGTCAGATTAATGGTAAAACATGTCTGCTCTAATACTCATATAAATGCTCACCTTGATTCTGTGACATCAAACCTGGATTCAAAGAGCATTTTATCCAAATGGTGTCATTGGAAGTAAAGGTGAAATAGTCATTCAACTGAAAAGTACTTCCTCTGATGACAGACCCAGGTGCCAATGGTGCAGGTGACATGCTTGAATAAAAGTCTTTATGATATATGGGAATGGGAAATAAACCACTATTTTTTAACCTAAAATGTGTGTACCACTTACTGGAAAGTGCTCTAGGGGCTTTACACGTTTTTAATTCATTTGATACCTCAGCAGCGCTGGGTACTGTTATGGCCCCGTTTTATAGATGAGAAATGGAGACCCAGAATGTGAGGTAACTCACTTAAAAATTAATAGTAAACGGAGGAGCTGAGATTTGAACCCAGGTAGTCTGTCTCCAGAGTCTGTGCTCTCACCTACTACCTATTTTAACATGTTATCTTATGAAACCTGTGATTTTAAATATGTGTAACTAAATTGTGTCTTAAACACCATAAGTAGACATTTGACTAATTCATCTACACGCTGAAAATTTTATGTATTAAAGTTGCCTGGAAACTTTTTTTTGAGGGGGTCTTCCAACTGAGAAAATAAGAGAAATGCCTCACGTCTAATCGCTGAGCGCTGACCCATCAGTTTGTTGCACTGACGAAGCCCCCAGTGTCCACCCACCTCAATGCCGCGTGTTGTTCTGAGTATCCGCTGTTGGAATGGAACATCTCAGAGCAGTCAGGCATGTTAGTAAAACATCCAGTAATAATTTTTACGTTAGTATGTTGAAATGATAATATGTTAGATATGCTTCCTTAAATAAAATAAATTATTAAAATTAATTTAACCCATTTATAGTTTTAAGGCGGCTACTAGAAAATTTAAAATTACATATATGGCTCACATTATATTTCTATTGTCCAGCACTGTCTTAGATCATCAGATTTTACTGTACCAGCTGTATTCCCATCAACATGATGTCTCGCTTTGATAACCACAGCTGGCGTTTATTGAGCACTTACTATGTGCCAGGCACTTTAAATATCTTTAGAGGCTTCTAAAATTAGAAGCTATAGAACTGTTGGAAACCTTTGTGTTTATGGTCAAATGAGTTTCAAAAGGTGTCAAGAAAACACAATGGGTAAAGGACAGTCTCTTCAGCAGACTGTGTTTCGAAAACTACTTATCGGCTTGCAAAAGAATAAAGTTGGACTCTTACCTACACCATACCATATATAAAACTTTACTCAAAATGGATTAAATACCTAAACTATAAAACTCCCAGAAGAAGACATAAGGAAAAAGCTTCACGATGTTGGATTTGGCAGTGACTTTTTTTTTTTTTTGATATGATAACAAAAGCAGAGACAACAGAAGCAAAAATAGACAAGTGGGACTATAGCAAACTTAAAAACGTCTGAGAAGCAAAGGAAACAGTAGAATGTAAGACAATCTATGGAATGGGAGAAAATATTTACAAATCATGTATCTACTGAGGGGTTAATATCTAGAATATATGAAGAACTCTTACAACTCAACAGCAAAAAAAGAAAAAAAAGCGAATAACCTGATTAAAAAATAGACAAAAGATGTGAATAGACATTTCTGCAAAGAAGATGTGTAAATGGCCAACAGGCATATAAAAAGATGTGCAATATCACTAATCATTAGAGAACTGCAAATGAAAACCATGATGGGATATCACCTCATACCCATTAGGATGGTGATTACAATAAGAATAATAAAAATAATAACAGAAAATACAAGAACATTGGCAAAGATGCAGAGAAATCAGAACCCTTGTATACCGTTGATGGGGATGTAAAATAATATAACCACTATGGAAAATAGTATGAAGTGTTCTCAAAAAATTAAAACTAGAATTACCATATGATCCAGCAATCCCATTTTTGGGTATATATCCAAAATAACTAAAAGCAGGCTTTTCAAGAGATATTTGTACATTCATGTTTATTATAGCATTATTCACAATAGCCAAGAAGTTGGAAGCCACCCAAATGTCCCATCAACAGACGAATGGATAAAGGAAGGATAGTTTGTTCAGCCTTAAGAAGGAAGGCAATTCAGACACTAGCTACAACATGGATGAGCCTTGAGGACACTATGCTAGATGAGATAAGCCAGACACAAAAAGACAGATTCTGTATGATTTGACTTACCTGAGGTCTCGAAAGCAGTCAGACTCTTAGAAAATAGAATCGTGGTCTCCAGGGGCTACAGGGAGCTCAGTAGGTATAGACTTCCAGTTTTGCAAGATGAAAAAGTCCTGGAGATCTGTTGCGCAAAAGTGTGCATATAGTTGGCACTACTGAACTGTACACTTAAAAATGGTGAAGACGGTAGATTTTACGTTTTACGTTTTTATCTCAATTAAAAGGAAAATGGAGTTTCTAGGCTTCCAGCCCCAGTGATGTGTGAAAGAGTATAGAAAGGTAGGAATGATGTAAAATACCAAGACGATTTCTAGTACAGTGTGTTCTAAGTGAGTAAATAATTGTGCTCTTTTAAATGGAAGAAACGAATGGGAGTGTGAACTTTGAAATCAGGCTGGTAGGAGTTGGCACGCCAGTTCTGCAGGCCACTAGCAATCTGACCTGGGGCTGGCTTGGTAACCCCTCGACCGGAGTCAGAATTTCCCAGGAGAATAAGAAGAGCAGAGGGCAGACAGCAGAACTGGAAATTTCCACACTCTGGGGGATGGGCAGAGAGCAGACTGGGCACCAGAAAAGATGGAAGAGCCCATTCAGAAAGACGGGGCTGAGGGGCAAGTCTGCATTTTACAGAAGCACCCATGCCGAGTCCCATCCTGTCTCCCTCCCCCACAAAGCCTTGGTCCCCTCAGGTGCCCCTTCTTTCCAGCTCTATTGTTCGCCATCCTGCAGCCTTCAACCCAGCCTGCCTTCTTTTTTTCCTGCCTTCTGCTCCACTTCCATGTTGTTTCCTCTGCCTTGAGGACACCCAGGTCTCAGAATCCGCACCCCCGGGCCGCCAGTCTCTGCCCCAGGTCGTTCATCCAACGAGCTCAACATGGGAAATGTATGTAAGTTTGTGTTTACCACCCACCTCTCTCAATCAAATGTAAGCACCATCAGAGCAGGAATCAGCTCTCCCGTTCATAGCTATTTGTCCTCAGTCCCTAGAACTGGCTCTGGCTCCCAGGATACTCCTGATTAATATTGAGTGAGTGAGCTGGGAGACAATTGAAACGTTAAGTTACTGGGAAACAGATTTAAAGAAACAGATAATTCAAGATGGCTGAAGTATATGCTTTTGGTTTAGAGCATTATACCGGGGGCGGGGTGGGGGATGTTACAGGAGACCTGGGTTCTGGGTCTGCTGTGTTGCTGTATCTCTGTGGCGTAGAGCAAGTTGCTTAGCCTCTCTGGGCCCCAGTGGCCCTACTCACACAATGAAGGAGCCTGAAAAAGTAACACCCTCACAGTTCTTTCTAACTAACAGCGTGCAGATTCTATGAGGCAGTTCTGCTGGTGCAGAATTTGTTTCGTTGCTGCCACCAGAGGCCTCATGAAATAGGAACAGGGAGAGTCTCGCGTGCCTGTGAGAGGGAGGCAGGATTTATGGGAGGCCGGTGCACGGCAAGCCGGACAGCTACCTACCCCTGGTTTCTTTTCTGGGTAATGGTAATCATTACAAGAGAACTGTATTAAGTGCTCGTGTAGAATGAAATAATTATCTGATTTTGACCACTTTAAGCAAAACGTCAGCTTTATAATGCTGATTTTAAGACATTGTACTAAGTCTTTAGACTTTGCAATACGGAAAGCAATAACAGAAAGGTTATTCTCTCCAATTAAAAGACCGCTTTCTTATATTTGCAGTGCAACTTCAATAACCTCTGTCGTGGAGTCTATGTACAGTTGAGTGTAGGAGCGAGAAGTGTATACATACACAAAGTTCGCGGATGCTCCAGCCTGAGGGATATGCCTGGAGGACCTTGAACAAAACAATGTAGTTTTTCTATGGCTCAGGGTTTTCTTTAACCTATAAAAAGAAGGTAATAGGACTGGAAGATGTGGAGATTGAATGAGATAACATGAAAACATAGGACAAAATGCTTGGCACATGGCACATAGTAGGTCCTCTCTGCCCACGTGCCTCTTTCCTGTCCTGTCTCAGCTAGGACTCGCAGTGGGGATGCTGAGTTAACCTGTTGAGGGCATACCCAAGCGTTTGTCAGGCCTGAACAAACAAGCCAACTAACTGGCACGCTCTCTCTCTCTTTCTCTCTTTCTCTCTGTCTCTCTGTCTCTCTGTCTCTCTCTCGTCTGCGTGTGCATGTGTGTGTGTGTATGTGTGTGAGACTAGATGGTGTGGCCGAACTAGCCTCCTTTGAAGCCCGTAGCAGCTCTTGGAGGTCCTTTGTGTCCAGCGTGCTTGTGGAAGCTCAGCAGCAGGTCCCTGAGTAGCCAGGTCTGAGGCAGGAGAGCCCACAAGAAGGGTCTCACTAGCCAGTGTCAGGACGGCCAGACTGTGCTTGGGAATAGGTCCAGACTCTGCGGAGAAAGGACGGGAACGGGGTGATGAGAGGCGTCCCCTCTAGGCTTGAGCACCTTGGCCAGGCGGCTGGAGGGACTTCTTGTTCCCAGCTTTGCAGCGATTACCTCGCTCCCTTCTCTGCTGTGGAGAGAGCTGGAGAGGTGGGGCTGGACCCCAGGAGAGGCCACACTGTGCTGAAGCATCTGTGACTCAGGTCTGAGGTTTTGCTTGGTCTCCGCTACCCCACTCAGATGCCTTAGGGCAAACCCAGCTCTTTGCGTTGCTCTCTTTCCATGACCCGTGTGTTATAATCAAGGGGTGGAAGAGGAGATGAGAGTCTTGCCACCACGGACATCACTCACTACTGCTTTTTTCTTACTTAGGAAATGAGTTTAACAAGTAAGCTTTTACGACTGAGTCCTGTCAATCATGAAAAAGTTACTCATTAATCCATGAACATTTGTGACCTAAAGTCTGGATGTCACTGTGGGCTTGGCTTCTGTTTTCAAGGGGAAGTAAACATTGCAGAGATGGATCTCCAAACACAAGGCTAGACTGTGCTTCTCCACTCTCATTTCTAGATAATCACAAACAGAGCTGCACTTGGATGTACCCTTCAGCAAGAGCATGAACCCTGAAGGTCAGCGTTCTGTGGTGTAGAATCAGGGCAGGAGGTCGCCTCAGGAGGCCCAGCTGCTGTTAGCACTCTGGACTTACAAACTTTTAATATCACGCATAGTTCCGATGACACCGCTGCAGGACCTCAGGCTTCGCCAGGGTTCAAGCATTGCCACATGGCACCGTGGACACAGCACAGGCTTTCCTATCACAAGCATCCATGTTTGAGCCCTGACTCTGAGATTTATCAGCCTGTCACCATGTATGACTGAGGACCTCCCTGAATCTCATGAGGTCTCTTCTTTTGTGAAATGGGGATGGGAATACATGTCTGCCTCACCTTATTACTGCAAAAAGCAGTCTAGATGGTGGAGGTGAACATGATTTGAGAGCTTAGGGTCTCTGTATGGGTTAGTTATTGTCACTGTCATTGTGACCTTGATGAGTAGCTGGGCCTAGGCTCCCTGTTGCAAAGAAATGTGTTGCTCCTAGCTAAAAAGTCCACCCCCTACCGACCCACCCAGCCTCTCTGAGGGCAGATTAGAACTGTTGTGGCTGTAAACCCAGCTGATATAGGCTGTAATGTAGTAAATTATCACTTGTTTTGCAGTCTTGATGAGAAAAAATAAATGCAATTACACTCATGAATGTTGAAAAATGAAGCAAAGCAATGTGGATAGACACATTTGAGGTGCTTTTCCAAATGAAAAGCTGTGTATAATGAATGCTAATGGCCCCCCTCCCTCCCACTCCCTGGCTTATGATGCAAAGTGATCTTTCTGAATTAAGGGAGCAGCTGGGCCAAGTGCCCCAGGCACAGGAGAGGCGGCCTTAAAGGGCCCCCACAGTAGGAGATCCAGCAGGCAGACCCCTATTTCCTCTCTTGGCTGAGGACCTGAAATAGACTGAGTTTCCTAAAGCAGGTACCTGAGTGATCACAATGATGCCTCTCTGCTTATGGAAACTAGAATCTGTTCTGGTCTTCTGTCATTCTGCCCAGCAAACATTCGCTGTGCACCTACTATGTGCAGGCATGATGCTGATAGCCGTAGAGATGAATCTCATATGCCCTGCCTTTTTCAACCAGTCTCCAGTGTCACCAAGGCCTGATGGGCATGATCTAGTCCTGTGCTGGCCACCACAGTGGCCAACAGCCACACAGGGATATTGAGCTCTTGAAAAGTGGGCAGTCCAAATTGAGATGTGCTTTAAATGTAAAAGGCACACCACATCTCAAAAAGTTATATGTGTATATATAAAATCTCATTAATTTTTTATATTATTTAAACGTCGAAATGTTTTATATTATTTAAATGTTTTAGATAAATTGCGTTAAATAAATTACATTGAAATAAATTTCACTTATTTCCATTTACCTTTAAAAGATGGTTACTAGAAAATGTAAAACTACAAAAACCTGGCTCGTATTACATTTCTATTGGACGTCCCTGATCTAGCCCCCGCCTTCATATCCTCTAGCACCCCGCCCTTTCTTGACGGTGGCCTGTCGTTCTTCATCCACGCCTAACCTATGTCTCAGGGCCTTTGCACTTGCTGTTCTCCTTTCCCAGAAGGTTCTTCCCCAACTCTTTCCAAACTTTCAAACTTCAATGTCACCTTTTGTGAGGAAGACTCTCTGACCATCCTATCTGAATACATCCTCCTGTTATTCTTCATCAGATCATTCTTTCCTAGTCACTACTTCCAAGAGAACATTAAGACAGAGAGCTCGTCTATTTTTTTTTTCTGTTCTAAGCTCAGTGTTTACCACAACAGCTAGCACAAAGTAGGTACTCATTTTTTTTTTCCTCAAAGGAATGAATAAATGTCACAAGGTAGAAAAATATTTTGATCATTTTTGAGATGTTGAAAAAGACATTGGAAAACACTTAACAGTGGATCTTAATTTATCAGTCAGTTAAAGAAATTCTGGGTGAGAAATATGTGGCATATAAAGGGTTTAAATGGATAGAGTTTGATGAAATAGAGGTGGGATCAAGACGGAGGCAATTAACAAGAGATCCTAAGGCACCTTGAGACTGGCTGCTGTGGGGAGCGGTCACTGTCCCCATGACTATAGGGCAGCGGTGGTGAATGGTGTTACGAGACTGCCTGACAGGCGATGGAGGCACACAACCACCGCCTTACCTCACTCCTCCTACCCTCTGGTATTCTGCCAGTACCTCCCACCGGTCAAGCTCAGCCAGAGCAGAGGACGAGGGAGGCTGGAAGATGCCGACCACAGAGGTGAGACCCTCAGAGAACAGGGCAGGGTGGGGACAGGTTTGGATTGGAGGTGGGGTGCACAGAGAGTAACTCTCATCCTGAGAAGGCATGGAGAGCTCTTTTCTTAATGTGCTAGACAGAGGTTTTCTATTCTAAACCAACATCCAATATCCTAAAAATATAAGGATGCTCATAATCACTAAAATTAATTAGCATTCATTCAGGAATTTCTAGTAACAGAATTGAAAGTATAGTTATGGGAAAGGAAGAGAGAAAGTTATCATTTGCAGAAGATATTATTATCTACCAAAACTCTGAGAGAAATAAGTGAAAAGCTATTAGAAGCCTTAATAAGAGTCTATAAGGTGACTAGTTAGGGAATAAATAGACAAAATCAATAATTTCCTAAATCCTAGAAATAACCAGTTAGAAACATATGTGAAATATATGGATTCATTCTATCAAAGAAACAAAAATATAAAAGGCTGAGGAATTAACTCAAGAGGCAATATGAAGGAACTTTAGAAGGGAGCTATAAAGCAAAATTGAGAAAATAGATAAGTAAATGGATGTATCTTATTCCCGGATGGGAAGACTTGTCAATTTAATTTAAAATATGTAATGTGAATACAATAGAAAATTTTAAGCAGTGTTACAAAATAATTTTAAAGTTTATCTGGAAAAATCAATGGTCACAGATCATGAAGCTGATATTGCAAGAGAATAATGAAGAAAGACTTCCATTTCTAAGTTTTAGAAATGTATCCTGGAATTAAAAGAGTCCAAATAGCATCTATGAGAATCCAAGAAGAGACAGATCAATAGAACAAGATATGTCTCTAAAAGAAATTGTGTGTGTGTGTGCACGAGAGAGAGAGAGAGAGAGAGTGAGAGAGAGAGAGAGAGAGAGAGAGAAAGAGAAAGAGAGAGAAACTTAACATTTCCAATTGGTGAGATAAGTCAAGATGAAATTGTAATGATAACCCATCAGAGAAGGGTATTGACCACTTGAGTAGGTCCTTACTTCACACTTATACCAAAATATATTTTAGATATAAATATAGTACATTTCAGTAAAATATAAAAATCTGCAAGCATCTAAGACATGTAATGCAAACAAGAATATTTAAATTGTCTTTGGGAGTAGGACAGTATTCCGGTGTTATCATTAAAGGTAGAAGCAATAAAGAAAAAATATTTATATATTTGTCCATAAATACCATAAACAAGATGAAAAGATCCACAGCAAGCTGAATAATATATAACTATGTATATACACAAAACAAATGATTGATATCATTAATATCAAAAGAGCTCTTACAAATCAATAAGAGAAAGACGAGTGATCCATTAGATATATGTTCAGTGTTGGTGAGCCTTCTGAGAAACAGGCGGTTGACTGTACTTGGCTGGTATGAGTGCAGGTTGGTACAGTATTTAGGCAGGGCAGCTTACTATCTGTCAGAGACATAAAGTGTGCATATCTTTCTTGAGAAATTTTATTTTTGGAAATAATCAGAGGTAAGTGTAATGTGAAAAATTCTGGCTGTGTGATTTATGATAAGACACTTGACCTCCCGAAGTCCATTTCTTTAGCTATAATATATGAAGATAAATTCGCTTTGCAGGGTGGCTGTGAGGGTCATTTGAGGTGACTGGCCTGGGAAAGCCTTGGACCTGGGGAGCCCTGGGAAAATGATGTATATTCTTGCTTAATTTGGGTCAGACTCATTTTACTGCCTTCTCCTGCTACTCCTAGCCCCTTGGGCACCTCTACTGGGTTATCTTCTGCCACTTCAGTTCAAGAAAGAGCAAAGAATAGAGAGCCCTGAACCTTTGCTGAAGCTGAGCCCTGAGCCCTGAACCTTTGCTGAAGCCTACTCTGAGGTAGATGCTCAGTTTGTCTCACCAAGCATTTAGTTAGCTCCCACCATATAAAGGACAGGATTGTGCCAGATCTTGGGGTAACAAAGCCTCACTCCCTGACGAAGCATCAGATATGTTCCTCCGATCTCCCTTCTCAACAAGGCCTCAACCTTGACCCCCATAGCTTAAAAGCCCCACCCCACCCTGTCTTTGGCCTGCCTACCCATTCTTCTAGCAAGAATCCTGCTAAGTCAGAACAGCCAGAATCCCCCTACCTTTGCTATCTGATCACGTTGGCTTGCTTCAGCAAGAATCCTATTAATTCAGTGCAGCGAGATTCCCCCCGATCCTTCATGCCTTCTCTTAGTAATTTTCCATCCACTGCCCCCTTACTCTGTTCCTTGGCTATAAATCCCCAGCTGTCTTTTCTGTATTCAGAGTTGAGCCTAATCTCTCTCCTCATTGCAACACCTCTATTGCAATAGTCTTGAGTAAATTCGTCCTTACTGTTGTAACAAGTGTCAGAGTAATTTTTTCTTTAACAGTGGTTACCATGGCAAGTAAATCGCAGTGTACCCAAAGGGAGCTTTGGGTTTAATGAGTGGATAGATAAGCGGAGGCACGATGAGCTGATTGGTGGAGGAGCTCATTCATTCATGAACTCGGCAAATACATATTGAGAACATATAATATATCAGGCATTGGGGGTACAACTGTGAAAACAGCTCCTGCCTTTATGAAGCCCACAGTCTGAATGAGACAAGTGGATGATAACAACAAACATACACAGAAAAAGCATAGACAGGGCGGCTTCCTTGTCCCTGGGTTGTTGAAAAAGTGGGGGTTCCTAGGTGAATAGGAAAGTTTCCTGCAGGAGACGACATCTGAGCTTGGTCTCCAGTGAGTTTAACTGTTGCTTGTGGGCTACAAGTGTCCACAGATCAGAGCCTTGTAAGTACATTTATAAATAGAATGATGTTGGGCGAATCAGGAGCTAGCCCTACGATGTGTAGACTCTGGGAAGGAAGATGGCTGAGGTTTCCAGAGGCATCCCAGTGGAGAGGAGACATGGACAGGGAGATTATCCTAATAGGATTTCACGAAGACCACTTAGCGGTCGCTGAGCTCCAGGGAAAAATAGTTTTGAGCTGAGGGTGGAGAAATAGCCGAGAATCTCGCAACTCTGCAAAAGCTTGGGGAGAAAAGCTGACAGCCAACAGACAGAACAAGATGATGCTTGCAAAAAGGTTAAAAGAATAGACAGGGAAAAAATACACTAAGAGATATGGATGAAAATGGAAGCGCACTAATATAACTCAGGAACACACATTAAGATTTGTCCTGCCTCTGAGAAGCATCAGAGCCAGGACTTATTCATTACAGCTCTTCGCACTGTCATGGAACTCCTCAGATGAGGGGTGGGCAGCAGAAGATCAGAGCTAGCCGGAGAGAAAGCATACGTGAATATCAAACACCAGAGGTAGCAACGGAATAACTAGTTCTCACCCCTCCTCTTTAGAGAAGGGGAAACTGGGCCCCAGAACAAAGTGACGTATCCAAAGTTACACAACATAGAAAGTGCTAGAGCTGGTGGGAATGCAAGGTGATGCAGCTGCTGTCCAAACAGTTTGGTAGTGCCTCAAAAAATTGAAGGTAGAGTAACTACATGACCTGTCAGTCCACTCTTGGGCGTATACCCAGAGGAACTAAAAGCAGGTACTCAGATCGATCCACAGTGGGTCTTCTGGCTAGTAGTCCAGTGCTCTTTTCACAGCCCCTAGATGCTGTTTCCAACTTACATTCTCTCTCCCTCTCTTCCTCTCTCTCTCTTCTTTCCCACTTATATATACCAAAGAGAGTTAAGTTTTAGTCATAACTCTGCCACTTACTCAATAGATGACCTTGGTTTTCCTGTTCAATCATTGATTGGGACTGGATGAGGGTCCTTCCAGCCCTGATGTGTGTACGTTTTCACATACTTGCAGACTTGGGAGGCTGACCAGAAGCTGATGCAGTCCCAGCTGAAACAACCATAATGTCCTCTCGTCTTTTAATTGTTTGTCTCAGAGAGTTCATAGTCTCTTTAAGTTCCCTAGGAGGATTACAAGCAGTTGTCTTGTGTTTCCTGGAGTACCTCTTATCCCTGAGTTTGTTTGTTTGTTTGTTTGTTTGTTTGTTTTGTTTGTTTGTTTTTAAACTATCTTTGCATGTCAAACGACATGGGGGGTAGGGGTGCAGAATGACATAATATTCACTCGTTTTATGCTGTTTTGCTGTTTTTCGTTTTTTTCCCCCCTATTTGATGGTGTTATTTGATCCAAAATGTGAATGCTCAATTTTTTTTTTCCACTCTCTGTTTATTTGGGCACAGTTTGACTCCTCCCCTGTTGGGAGAGGAAAGCAATGAGGACTTGCAAAAAGCCATTAGGAGCTTTGTCTCTAGTCTCTGTTTCTAAGTTTATCCAAAGTCTTATACTAGGTCCATTTCTGCTGAGTTAGTAATGGATCCTGTTCCTGGAGGGGGAGTCCCCTAAAGCTTCTATTTGCGTGTGAGTCAATCACTTTTTTGAGAGGACTTTCTCTTTCATGGGCTTTGTTTTTTGGATTTGTTTTTCCAGACCCAAACCTTGTCTTTCTTTGTGCCTTGGAGCCCCTGTATGAGACTAACTCATTTCTGCCCAAAAGGCAATTTTGCAGAGGGATTTTGGGAAGGATGTGAATCCAACTGGAGTTCGTTTTCCAGTTAGGATGGTTTATATCTGTCCCATGGTTTGGTAATACTTTCTAATTTATTCCCTTCAAATTGGGAGCTGTCATTGAGCTTCTCTGTTTACCCAACGCTTTTTCTCTCCAACAGCACCGTTCCATTTAGAAGTGGAAGATGGGCATGGGTTTTTCTTTCATTTTGGCCCCAGGTGACACTTAAGATCTACAATGTAAGGTTAGAGCTTTTTCTGTTTCAGCATGAATAGTATATTCTTTTTTTTCATTTCTTTTTGTTCATTTCAGTCAACTTTGGAGATGGAGTTTCTGTAAAATGGTTCTCAAACCACCATATTTTCTGGAAGATCTGGCATTCTCTTTACTCCACCATGCTGCGTGATTATAAATACGCCCTTGCACAGCCAGCGTGACATACTCTTATTGAAAAGGTTTTCAATGACCATATTCACTGAAATGGCCTATTTTTTTTTTTTTTTTTTGTCAAATACATTATTGGATATGTGTTTCTGAAAGAGTGGAACAGCAACAAACAGAAGACCCAGTTCCGGGCTGCCAGAAGATACCCCAATGCTTCCCCTTGCTCCTCCCCCAAGTGTTTATGTTCCAGGGAAGATCTCCATATAAGTGCCTTTTAGCTAGCCAGTGGAATTAGGTTTTCAGAAGATAATTTCCTTGTTTTCATTTCAAGGTCTTAATTTTATTGAAGGTGCTGCTGCTGTTGCTCGTACTGGTAGAACTGATCTAATTTAATTTAATTTGCTTCCTTGCAAAAAAGGCGATCTCTGGCCCAGCTGCTGCTCTGGGCAGAGAGGGAGCGAGCAGGCTTGGAGATAAGCTCTGAACTTTATCAGCCCTCTCCAAGGTTTATGCTAATGAGGAGTTCTTAGAGATTTCAGAAACTTTCCCCCAGTGATTGCTTTAACTGCCATGCTCCTTCCTAAGCAGCATGAATCTCTATCTGAGGGCTATGAGAAAGGAGAGGGGTAAGTGGATGTGGGATCATTTCTTCTGGCTGGTCTGTTTCATTGCTTTAAGATGCCTGTGATGGATACAAGGCACATATCAGGTGGTAGCATTAGAAAGGGTCTCCTCCATCATCAGTCTGTCACTTTGTGCCTAGGGAGGCTTTGTGGTGTGAATTCTGAGGGGTAGCAGGTGCAGAAGGGTTAGGTGGTCCTCCATTCAACCTGGTTGTACCTAACGAGTTTGTTTCCTTAGTTGAGCTGTGCAAACTTGCTGAGTCTTGGCTTCCTTATGCCATGTGTGAATAGGGTAAATGCCTCAAAGATCGAGGGTGTCTCAATCTTGTCTGTGTTCTCAGTGCCTAGCGGGGTACCTGCCAAGGAAGAGGCTTGATAAGTATTTGCTGAATGAATGGATAAATGAATGTATGAATGAATGAAAGGAAATAAACAGATACTTATGGAGGGGAAGGTGGAATGTCAGCATTGTGTCTACAGATACAGGTTCGGTCTCCAGACAACACTATTGGAGTATAAGAGGATTCAGTATCATACTGTGGCAAAGGGAATGTGAGCCGTGACGGTGCAGCATGCCACCTCACTTCTACTCTCTATGGTTTGATTTGGGAGGTTGGAAGGGATTTGCTGTCACTTATCTAGACATGTACATGATTGAGAAAAGGAGGTACAGAATCATCCTATTTTCCCACCTAGTCCTGCCCAGATTTATGCAGCCATGGGTTCAGTCTACTCAGATATGGGACTCAGCTTTGCTGTGTTTTAGGATACTAGCTCTCAAGGTGGTGAAAATCGAAGTCAGCCTACTGGCCCGATCCTGGCTTGTACTCATTCTGGCGAAAGCCTGAACTGTAATCTTCCTTAACATAAAACTTTTATTAGGTCTTTTTATGAGGCTTCTACTTTGGTTTCCTTGAGTAATAATAAGTCTGTGTTTCCTGGGTAGGACCAAAGACTCATGGCCAAGCCACATGAGCCAGGAGACACTGTTGATAGTGAACTTATCTTGATATGTCAGACCAAGGGATGCTTGAGATGCTCTTATCTTGAACTGTAGCAAAGATGTCGCTATTTCCTTCATCATCCCGGATCTTGCTCTCGGAATCCCCATCTTCTTATGCCTGGACTTGAACATCTTGCTGTCCAGTTCTTCCACAAGCTTTGACTCCTCAAGTGTCCTAGCAGTCTGAGTGGAACCTGAATTTCTCCTATTCTCTTTGTTAGTCAGATTGGACTTGCGTCTACTGCCTGAAAAGAGATCCAGTCTTCCCAATGGGCTTCCCCGGTGCCCCTGACTTCCCAGTACTTTTTCCCCACCTGGTCATGTTGAACTTGTCATCCGAGCCTCATGAACCAGAAGACTGTAGATGCTAGGATGTGTGTTGACAGGTCATGTGAGAGATTATGTGAAGTAGAAGTAGCATCTAGGCAGGTCATGGTGGGATAGTGATCACTGGTGAAGGATATACCTCCAGAATAAGGCAGTGGAAAAAAATCCTCATGAAAAACTGCTGTAGCTCCATAAATCAAAGGACATAGCCCTCTGAATAAGTGTGATTAGTATTTTTTAAAAAGGTGTACAAGAGCATCAATGAGGAAAAATAAATTGGCATTAGCAAGAGGCTTCAGACGACAGATACAAAATAAATTTTTAAAAACTTTAGCTTTTTTATTTGAGCAATTTTTGAGTTGTAATGTATAGAACAAAGAAAATTCCATCCATAATAGGACAGAATATTTTTTAAAGCTTGGGTCTCAGGATGATGATAAAAATGCAGGACCTACATGAAGATGTTAAAACGTGGAGGTGCATCAAAGATTTGGTTGTTTGGAAAAGTATCGTGTTTCTGAATGGAGAAATTTAATCACATAAATGTCAGTTCTGCCCCAAATTGATTACACATTTATGTTATTTCAATCGGAATCCTTAAGGAATTGCTATTTAGAAATTGACAAAAATTATTCTAAGGTTTATGTAGAAGCTTAAATCCATAAGAATAGCAAAAATAATGTTCTAAAAATAAAAGGGAGATTTACACAGTAAAAATTATAAGGGGTTATAAAAATAATTTAACACCACAAACAATTTAGTTTAGTGGCTGGTGAAATGAAATATAATTGGAACAGAACAGAAAGTAAAATAATAAGATTCGAGCATATGTAAATATTTATTATGTGATAATGCTGGATTTCAGATCAGTGGGGAAAGAATAGATTATTTAATTAATGCTGCTAGGAAAATTAGCTATTTAGAGGAAAAGTTATATCATTAACTCTGTTCATATGAAAATAGATTGCTAGTGTATTAAACGTAGAAAAGAAAACAATGTATTTGAATTTTCTATGATGTTAGAGTGAGAATGATATTTCAAAAGACAAAATCAAGAATAGACATTCTAATGAGTGGTTGATATATATGTATATAGATAGATAGCATATATGTGAAAATGAATGTTAAAAATATCATAAACAAAAATAAAATACTCTTTTTCTATTCCCTATTTTAGCAAAGCTTCTCCAGAGAACTCTTATTCTCACTGTCTCCAATTTCTCTTTGCTCAGCCTCTGCTGAAGTCATTCCAAGTCACTGAAGTCACCACACTTCTCCCAGCAGTCCATCAGTGACCTCCGTCAATGTCTCCAGTAACCTCCATACTGCTAAATACTGTGGTTCTCATGTTGCTCTTTTCAAAACTTGTTCATCATTTGGCTTCAAAATCACCATACTCTCCTAGTGTTTCCCCTGTGGCATTGCTTTTTCTTATACTCCCTTGCTGCTTTCGGGTCCTTTTGGAGTGACACCTGGACGATGTCTCTTCTCTAGCTGCAACAATGCCTTCAGTGATCTCCTCTAAGTCTGTGGTTTAAAGACCACCTGCGGGCTGACAACTCCTCATTTCTTTTTTTACCTCCAGCTCAGGCCTTTCTCAAGCTCTAGCTTGGTATATCCAGCTGCCAACTGAAATGTTCTCTTGGTTGTCTGATTGGTTTCTCCAATTAGACAAATATCCTGCCAAACTCATAATCTTCTCACATTCCTGTCCCCAACCTTTGCCTCCCATGGTCTCCATGAAGTGGGGGAAAATATCAATATCACTATCAAATAATACAAATACAAACAAAATACCATTTTCTTCTATCACAGGGGTCAGCAAGCTATGGCCTACAGAGCAAATCTTGTTCTCCACCTGTTTGCATAAATAAAGTTTATTGAAACACAGCCACAGCCATTTAATTACTTACTGTCTATGGCTGCCTTTTCAGCTGAGTGGTAGAGTTGGGTACTCGTAGCAGTGACAATATGATCTACAAAAGTGAAAATATTTTCTACCTGGTTCTTTACAGAAAATGTTGGCTGACTCCTGCTTTGTCACACGGGCAGCAAGAACTTGAGTTGGAACAATTCCAGATAAACAGAAAGCATCTTGTTCTCTATGGTTGGGTGGCCACACATACTGTCCCCATTGGGATACTGTTGATCGTGAAAGGTATGCCCAAGGCAGGCAGAGAGGTATAACTATAGCTACCTATAATAGATCTTTGAATACTAGATTGGAAAAGGAGAAATACAAGATAGTTATCATTAGAATAAGATTAGTTAATAAAGTTAGGTAAGAATAATAGAACTCAGCGCAGTCTTCTAACAGCAGAGGAGAGTTTTATGACTCTTAATATATCTTTAGATACTTTCCGTAGAAAATAGTCAATCAAGCAGCTATTCACAATCCCAGACCGAATGCTATTTATTATGCAACATAATGGCAGAGACAAAAACTCAAGTACTTCTTAAGCTGTGCAGAGGACAGAATAGAAGATGTAAGACAAGAACAAAACGTTCAACTCTAATGAGTGGATAAGAAGAACATTACAAGACTAGTAACTTAGATGTTTGAAATAGTGGAGAATGGCCGACAGGAAGGAACAGCTATAATTAAAGGCACATCTAAGGAAGTGGCAGAAAACAGTACTTTGCAAGTTTGACTTAGCAACAAGCCAGCTATCGAGGGCTTTAATGATGACCAAAGAGAAAAGGTGCTTGTGGGGAATGAGATCCAATAATAAGCTTTTTTTTTTTTCTTTCCCATTTGTAAGCTTTCCGTGTGATGGAAACAATGAGAAGTCAGGAGGTAGGTTGGCACTGAGGATGCTCTGTGAAGATATTTGATTTCAAATCACTTCTGTAGAGTCAGGAGGGGGTGGTCCAAGGTGAGCTCTTGGAGAAGAACTTTGCAGATAAGGGCAGTGAGTATGTAGCAATTAAACATAAAGGACTTTGGCTTCTTACTGCCAGGGAGATGCCAAAAGGTTCGGCAGAGTAAGATAAAGTCACAGCATTGGATGATGGCACTCAGCTTCCTAAAAGAAGCACAATCCCTCCATCTCTGCAGGTCCAGACCTTGCCAGAGGCTGTTTTACATCAGCAAATGCCTTTTCATATTGGGTCTTATCGTCCTTATTCCAGCTAGGATCTTAGAATGACAGCATTGGTGGGGGAGGAGGTTCTTAGGAATTGACTAGTCCGGTGTTTTCAACTTGAGAATCTAGAAAGAAGTCACTTTTCGTATTTCAAGGTGCTTGTGTGACAAGCTACACAGGTTCAAAGTCACTTTTCGTATTTCAAGGTGCTTGTGTGACAAGCTACACAGGTTCAAAAGAATCTCAAGTTCTTTGGGTTAGGGTTCAAGTAGAATTGACCCAGTGAATAAGGCTGGTAATTTCATGTTCCTCAGGGCCCTGAGGGGGCAGTTATATGTTGATTTGATTAAGAGAAATGGAGGAAGAAGTAATTTTTACTTTGGCAATTCCGTTTATGTAGTAGACAAGTCTTTCAAAACATGAGGTCCAAGGAGAGGTATACTCCTAGCAAAGGTTGAGAACTATTTGTCTAGTCCATTGCGTAGCCTGTATCCCTTTATTTTGTTGATGATGAGACTTAGACCCAGACAGAAGTGAGACAGGTGACATAGCCCAAGTATCAGGAAACAGAAACAGTAGAATTTGCCCACTCTGAGTCTGAGATTTCAAGGGAAGACACAGGAAACACTGACTCAGGCACTCGGATACCTGGAGCTGCCTGTAGGGCTGATGAGCAAACACTCATTGAGGACCTACTGTGTGTGAGGTACTGTTTTAAGAGATTCACACACATCTTCTCATTTAATCCTCAGAGCAATCTTGCGAGTTAGGGATTATTCCCCGAAGGATTCAGAGGAAGAAAAACATTGCTCAAGGAGTCTAAGTGACTTGCCCAAGATTATATAATAAGTAAATAATGGAGTTGGGGTTCAGTGGCCCCACAGTCTATGTTCTGCCCACTGCACTGTCTTACCTTGGAGCATGTGCTTCTCCCAGTTTAGGCTGACCTAGGGACATGTGAGGAAAGGGTTCCAAGATGGTCTTCTTGGAAAAGAGAAACCATTGACCGTGCCTGCAGGTGCATCTGATCTCTTTTCATGCTTCCCAGAAGCAGCACATGCCTGACTCTCCATAAATGTTGGATTAATTGATTTGACTTACTGGAGTGTCACTCCAAAGAGCTCTTTTGTGGAAGAGTTTCATTGTTCCGTGGAACTCTGAATTAAGATTTAGAGCAAGTGGTAGAGACTTAGAAGGGGCCTGGTCGTGATTTAAGAGAAGGTGGGACTCTGTTAATTAGAGGGATGGACTTTTTTCGATCACCTAACAAGTTCCACTGAGCCAGTAAAAGGCAAGAGCCATTCTGGCTTTCAGGAAGACCCCTGGTTTCTAGTAGATGGAAACATCCCTGCCTCTTGCCCCAAGCCAGGAATTCTTAAGGTGAACTTAGTAGGTCAACTTGGTATTCAAGGGAGGAGCTTGGGGCCTTGTGCCATCATCCAGAAGTTTACCCAACAGTGCAGCTACAGGCCTGTAAGAGACATTGATGACTGTGGCATCTGGTCGTAAAACCCCATTTAGTCTTCAGGTGACTAAGGCTTGACTCTGGGTGATGGTGATGGGTAGAACAACATCTCAGGTGTATTGAGAGCTTACTCCCTGAGCCCCGTTGTGTGCTGTGCTGGTGTCCTCCATGTGACCCTCTTGTCCATCCCTACTCTTCCCCACCTTGCTCACTGCCCTGGAAGGCTGACCTGTAAGGACCACACCAAAGCCCTTTGGCTTCCATATGGCCAGAGATTGGGAGGAGGGATAGAGGAGAGTGTGGTCTGGGTACTTATGCCCTGGATGCCTCCCTGTGCAGTTGCCTGAGACCAGCCAGGTCCCTTGGTTGAAGACCATTGCTCCCCTCAAGGGGGCCTTCTCGCCACTGTTCTTGCTTGTATCTGCTCCCTCCCCTAATTCCTCCCGTCCCCAGGGGTGAGGGCAGTTCTCCTGTTCTTGCCCTTACTCTTGTCTTGCCTGTGCCCTTGTAAATAGTCCTTTTATTATCTCCTGTATTCTTCTCATTTAAACATGCCAAGTGTGACCCTGGTTGACATCCATGCAGTATCTCATTTGACCTTTATAAAAACTAGAAGAGACAGAGACTAACATTATCATCACCCTTATTTTTAAGTGATAAAACTCGGGCATCGCATGGTCCTGTCATTTTCCCCAGAGTCACATAGTTTGTAGGGGGTAGAGACAGAATTTACATCCTGGCTGTCTATACTTTTCACCACCGTATGAGGTATCTAGTTCCATTGCCTCTTTTCTAAGAAGACCTAAGACACAGGCAAAAAAGGAGACAAAAGATAAAAGGAGAAGCAGGCTGTGTAGCCTTCTAGGAACCAGTCACCCAATCCATATCATTATCTAGACTCTCAGGGCTCCCAGAGGGTAGGAATAATCTAGCCACATGGGGGCTCAGAGCTCTTAAGGAGCATGCCGAAAGAGCCCTAAAGAGGCCATTGCCCAGAATCCTGAGCTTTTAACCCCTTTGGTGAAACGAAAACTTTATCCCTGTCGCATCTGCTGCTCAACATGTCTGGCGTCTTCACCTCAGCTTCATATTGACAGTGGACCCTCTTGCATCCCCTAGAGGTCATGAGATGTGAGGCAGTTGCTAGGGTTCTTTTGACTATGGTCTGAGAAGAGCTCCAGCACCATGGATGTGGGGGGTCCACATGGGTGGTCGGGGTACTTTTTCCCTGGATGCCTCCCCGTGCAGTCACCTGAGGACAGCCCCAGTCCCTCTGTGTGTGGCTCTGTGCTTTGGAAGTTTTTGCCCCAAGCCTGCCGTCTGCTTCTCTGATGCATTTTGCGGAGCTCTTCTTGGAGGTGGGGGCAATGCAAGGTGTTTCATTAGGTGTCTTAATAAGCCTTGTAACTGCAGCTTGGCCTGCCTCTCCCCTGTGGAGCTGCTTTCTGCATGAGGCAGGGAAGGGTAGATGGTTCAGACATAATTTGCATTGGCAGCAGGAATATTATTTTTGCATTATAAAGCACAGTGGGTGACCACATCCGAAGTGGGAAAAGGGAGCAGGCGACAAGCGAGTCCATGATTCTGGGTGACATACGAGTCTGCGTGCCTGGGAGTGATGGGAAGGTGTTAACTCCGGGTGCTCAGCTCCCCTGAAGACCCTAAAAAGGTCTGTGTTTATATAGAGTCACACCCCGGAAGTAGCAGGTGTGGCTATCTCATGACTGAGGGCAAGGAGAGTGTGTCCTCTTTGGGGGCACCGCTGGATTGAACCCTGCATTCTGGCCCAGCTGGAGGTTTGATTCTTCTGCCCCATTCTTCCCTGTCCTTGTTTCTGAGAAGCTTGGGGCTCGCCCTGATTTCCTCAGGTGTTCTGGATAATCTAGCTTGCCCTTGAGCAGGTACTCCCTACTTGTCTATTTTCCTAGACCAGTTCTGTTCATATTTGCTTTGGTTTCCTGCATCTAGCTCATGCTTTGGAAGCATCCTGACATGCTCTTCACCCAGGCAGACTTTGGTTCATCTTTGTGCAGCAAATGGGTCATGTGACCTGTGAAGATGCACCTGCCCCAACACCCACTGCAGAAGCCATTTGTTCTCAACAAAGAGAGTCTGGGATTTTTAAAGCAATCTAATGGCATATCAGCGGGAACCCAGAGTCAGATTTTTCACGGGCCACATCAACACACACACACACACACACGCACACACACACACACACACACACGAGCTTTTCAATTTATGATAGGATGAGAGATAGATTTATATAAAGTCATAAACTATCAGACCTGGAAAGGATAACTGCAGACAACCAATAGGTACAATCTCTCCATTTTACAGATGCTGTAACTGAGATCCAGAGAGAAAGTGAGTTGGCCAGTGACCCACGATGTTAGTCCTTTGCACTTTCCCAAGGCTGGACCTCTTTCCACTAAAGTTACCACGGAGAGGAAACAAACAGAAAGAAACACCATGGGAATGGTGCACTTGTCTGACAGCTATGATGATCTAGAGAATATTCACATGCTCAGGTGGAGCGGAGGGGCTTTTTGTTAAGCAGTGTCCAGGCCCTCTGTCCTTAGGCAGTACCTCTTCCTCATGGGAGCATTCCCATCCTCTCCTGCGTATTAACAGGAGATTGGAACTGAACGCGATGGTCCAAGGTCAAGCAAAGCACCCATTCACAGAAGGCTGGATCTCGGAGACCCCAAACTCAGCACTTAATTGACGTGCTAGCAGAAAGTGCTGGGAGAAAGAGCCTGAATGGGAAGGCTGGATAGAGAGTCACAGAGGGGCAGGCAAGGACCATGGGATCTTCTATAGTGACAGCTTGTCAGATGCCAGTACTCTTATCACATAGCACGAGATCTGACCCAACATAGGGGCTCACACTGATGGGTGGGTGGATAAATGGATGAATAAATGAATGCCAGAGCAGCATTAAGCTGCCTCTTATTGGAGGTACCCAAAGATGGTGTATTTTGGTGAACTGGGGAAGTGCACAGTTGGTAGGAAGGGAAGTGTTAACAGCCCAACATAGCCCATTGTCAAATGAAGGAGCAGTCAGATGAATATCCTGTGGAGTCCCAACCAGGGCACCTTCTGCCACTGCAGGTAACCAAGTCGCTGTTCTGGCAAAGAACGTTCTGGACCGTGAGGAAAAAGTGAACCATCGACATTTCTGAAGTTGCTAGTCCTGGGGGCATTCTATATACCCAGAAGCCATCTTGCAGAAGAGACCTCTTAATTCAAATGGCAAAGTGGGACCGTGTGGTGGCAGGAGAACTGCCATCAGGCTCATCTCTGAAGATAAGCTTATAAGAATCTTCATTCTCCTCTTCATGCTTTTTGAATTTTACAGACTTCCTACCATAAACCTATATAATTTTTTTTTATCAAAAGTTAAAAAGAAATCACACTATTACTATTATTAGTGTTTTCTCTATTCTTACTACTGTAGAACTGCCAAAGCTACCTCATAGGTTTCTTTCGAGAGTGAAGTGAAATAATGAATTTAAAGTTCCGTCCTCTCTCCTAGGCTCGTCTGGATTAGTGCTGTCCCCAGCATGTATGTTTAACTTGACTGTTTCGTTTTGAAGTTCAGAGTTTTTCCTCATTATCTTCTATTGTTCTGACAAATTTCATGCAGGTTATTGATCTTGCAGCTTTCTTGGCTGAGTTTCTAAGATTTCACACACACTCACACACATTATTTTTTCCTTAGCAATTATAGAGTTGTCTTTCTAAGGAAGGAGATGTACTCTCTGAGGTCACCATAATGTGACGATATGCAGTCAAGTCTTTACCCATTATTTTACTCTGATAAGAATGTGGCATTCAGAACTAAGCACAGAGATGGCTTTAGTCCAGTTCAGGAGTCTTCATGCTCACTCTCCTCCTGGGAACCAAAGCTGCCACTGCGGGCGTGGCCCCCTTTCTCCGTACGTCTCAGGGCATTCTCTGTCCCCAGTCTGTCCTCTCTCCCCATAAGTACTTGTTACACCTGCCACATCGTTTATATTTCTCATCTTTGGATTCAGGCCACCAGAGGTTGTCACCCTTGTCAGCTTTCTTTGGAGAAATGACAACTTGAGATGCTACCATCTGCCACATTTACCTGAATTACCTCCAATTCTGGAGTTTCTGCTTCCAAAAGGAAGTAATTCCTTGGGCTGATTTCTGACAGGTCCCTGGTTGTGGCAGCTGCCCCCGCAGAGACCATGGTGGGAACGGCCAGTCCGTGGGGGTCCAGGAGCCGAGTCCTGGGGGGTGCTGCAGAGCCTGACTAATCTTGTCATTCGTCAGCACACGAAGGCAGCGTGTTGGGCTCAATGTGCACTCAGTAATTGCTTATTTACCTCCCGCCTGTGATTGTCTACCGGAAGCTATCAATAGCTGCAGTTTATTTTCCAAATCTCCTTAGGGAACCAAAGTTTATCTGACATGGGAAGAATCCTTTAATCTTGGAGTTTTTAAGCCAGAAGCTCCTTTGGAGGGAATATAAGCCACATGCTTAGCATGTGGAGAATTTGAGATCTAAGAAGCTAGATCTTATCCAAGGTCACACTAGGTCGGACAAGATGGAGCTTTCCTAACCCTGGCCTCGGAGGGCTTAGCTGCTCAGCTCTGATAGAGGTGACTCATGTTTTGCAAACGCTGGGCTCATTTCCTGTTGCTATGTCTTCTGGGGTTTGGGGAGTGTTCTCAGTGCACCCCCCATGGAAATCACTTCGACCATAAGAAGGGAGTCTGTGAATCCGCACATGTGGGTGCTTTTTCATGAGACCAGGATGCTGTCGGAGACTATGGGAGTTTTCTGATTTTGAGGCTCTTTCTAAGAGTGGGTCTCGTAACAGTGATTTGTGCCAAATCTTAGGAGATGTGGAATTGAGCTAATTAAAAAAAATCACTGTGATGATTAGAATGAACGTGGCTCCTGGTACATGCTGAGACTGTGGTTTGGGGCTGATGATGAAGTGGGGAACACGAAGGATGCTGGGACATGTAGCTACTTATAACATGGGAGTGGAGGCTTTCGGGCCCAATTACAGTGTTTTGAGGAGGGCAGCAAACTTTGCCTTGAGCTGGATTAAAGCTCCCTCCCCCCACCCCCACCGCCTCCCTCCAGTTTCACAAGTATTTAATTACTCGGAAGTAGCCATTCTGCAAGGTAGCTGCACATATATTGTCTCCTGTAATCTGCAACACAAGCTCAGGAACTAGATTCAGGTCAAATTCTCTTATGCATAGTCCGGAAATCCAAGTAGCCATGAAAATGGAAAGTTTGACCCAAACCAATGTGAAGCTATTTATAGTCTTTATGTATCTCAGCTTGTGTGAATTTTCATAGGTTTCCCTGTGGAAATATTTATGCGTTTGAGCATAATGTGCCTACATTATCTTTCTAAAAATCTGAACTTTTCCGAATTCTGAAGTGTTTCTTGTTCTGAAGGTTTCGGATTGGCAGTGAGGGTATAGATGACAATTTGCATTTTAAAGTCAGGGAAACAGAGCCTCAGAGAGGTTAAGTGATTTGCCTAAGGACACTCAGCTCATGAATGGTGCAGCTCGTCCCAAACAATGTGGATTTTGAAGGGGCTTTGACTCATTAATGGGGGAGGCTCCTCCTCTGAGCCATGATGTTCCCCAACAGAGGGCAGATGCCAGGCCCCCTGATGGTGGGATGTCTACTTTGGGTTTAGGCCCCTGCTAGCAGTGAGATTTGCAGGGATGAGTATGGTATACCTCTCATGGAGAGAGGGCTTGGGGAGCTTAGCAGGCTGTCAGTAGCCTTGCCAAGCAACCTAGGGTGGAGGGCCCAGAAGCCAAGGTGAAATGGACCCAGGGAAAAAGGCTTTGATCAAGTAGCACAGACACCTCCATGGTCATTAAGGAGAAACTAAGAAGCTCTGTAGACAGGAAAGCCACGGGGGATCCCACCAAATATTTGAGGTACGGAGCTCTGATTAGCAGCCCCTTCCGTGAGCATGGAGTTCAGGCAATAGACAGGCAGAGTCCGCAGGCGGGAGCCCAGTGGGCTGTAGAAGCTGGGCCTTATACCCATTGTTATGGGCGGCATTGTTCTCCGCCTCCCATAAAAAGAAATATGTTAAAGTCCTGGTCCCCAGTACGCAGAATGTGCCCTCATTTGGAAATAGGGTAGTTTCGGATGGAATTCGTGGAGTTATACTTATGGAGGTGAGCTCCACTATGACCGATGTCCTAATTAGAAGGTGACTATGAGAAGACATAGACACAGAGGAAGAACAGCATGGAACCATGGGGTATGCATCTGTAAACCAGGGAACACCAAGCATTGCCAGCAAACCACCAGAAGCTAAGAAGAGGCAAGGAAGGGTTATCCCCGATAGATTTCAGAGGGAGCCTGAACCTGCTCGCACCTTGATTTTGAACTTCTATTCCCCAGAACCATGAGACAAGAAATCTCTGTCATTTTAAGTTACCTAATTTGTGGTGCTTTGTTATAGCCGCCCTACCAAACCGATAAACCCATGTACGTTTCTAGACAATGATTCTCATCTTTGGCTGACATTTGGACCTTCTGGGGCTCTTTTCAAAAATCCCGACGCCCAGGCTGCACCCTAGTTCAATTTCATTAGAATCGCTGTGGGTGGGACCCAAGCATGAAGGTTTTTAGAGCTCCACAGGTGATTTCAAAATGTAGCCACATTCGAAACAGGACTAGTACCTGTTCCTTCAGGATCCTGTCCAGTTCCCTGTGATAACTGAGTGCAGGAAAGTCTGAGTTTGTCTTCCGTCTGATCCTCAGGGCCATGTCACCCCTGTCACGGGATTTCTTGGGTCATTCTCCTTAACTCTGCCTTTTCATTGCTCAGCTTTCAGCCAGCAGGGTTCAGGGAAAGAACTACTTCTCGTTACCTGTAACCCGTTTAGAACAGTGCCTGGCACACAATAAGTGCTTTCTAAGAGTTTGCTGCTATGGTTTCTCCAGCCACCTCATCGAAATCCTTTCTTTCTTAATTCTCGCTTCCTGGAAGGTGACCCTAGAGCGGTAAGATTTTATTGTCCTGGCTCAAAGGGCCATGTTTCTCATTATGTTTTACTTTCTTTTAATTACAGCCTTTTTTTTTTTTCTTCCCTCATTTGCCTGAGAGCTAGATCATATGAAGGACACTTCTTTTTTTTCTTTTTCTTTTCTTCTTTTCTTTTTTTTTTGAGAATGAGCACAGAATAAGAGTGGTCGAGCATCAGAGTGACATTGAGTTGGCCTTGCACTCCCAGATTGAAGAGAACCAGGGATTAGAATCCTGCCTGAGGTGGGAAGGGCCGATGGGGATCAAGGAGGCTTTGCGGAATACAAGTCCCCAGAGCCCCACATGAGGAGACCACCTCCCAGCATCTGCCAACAGTGTCTCCCACGTTCTAGGCCTGGTGGAGGTAGGGAGGAATCAGGCCCACGCCTGGCCTCGGGGATGCTCATAGGACTTGTTTGGATGGGGAGACAGACATTTCAAGAAGCCAGTACTGTGCTGTGTGACACAGGAAACATGAGACTCTTGCCGTGGACCAATCTGGGGGCCAGAGATGACACCACAGGTGGTGTCAGTCCATCCCAAAGCAGGTGGCAACCTTATACCCCAAAAGCAGGAGACCCCCAAAGGTGCCTAGAAGGATGAGGGCAAATGAATGCCAGCTAGGCAGCTCACAGAGGGCACTACAATAGGCACTGGTGAAGAAGTGGGAAAGGATGGTTGGCACCCATTTGTCTGAGACCTTGAATTCTCTGCCAAGGAGGTCTGTGCCCTTTACAGAGCGATGGGCAGCCATTGGAGAAAGGGTGTGATTGATTTTTGCATTCCATCCCTCTGATTCTCTCCTTCATGACTGGCCACTGGTCAAGGGCACTGATGTATTGGTTTGAGCCCAGAGCTCTTCCCATGATAATGACAGGGCCATGGACCTTCAAGGTCGTGGTGTAGCGCCTTAGATACAGGCACCCATACAATGCAGAGATCCCCATCTGGTCCTCTGGTCTTCAGTGTGTCACTGACTCGGGGAAGTCACTCACTTTTGTTCTCAGCTTCACGGACCCCAGTCCCAGCCTGGCTAGTGCTGTCTGAGCTCATGATGGAAAGGCCACAGAGAGGGGCAAGGACTTATAATATGGTGTGCCCTTAGGCCACACACTGGCTTTTTATTTGTGGTCTCATTTCATTTAACAGTTTAACTCCCCCGTTGCCATCCTGATTGGAAAGTGTACTCAGTTGTCCCTCTCATTTCCCTGGGGAGTACAGACGTGTCATCCATCCAGGTAACAAACAAGACCGAGTCACCTTCGACTCCTCCCATCCTGCAGTCCCCGATTCTGTCCAGTTTTCCTCCTACATATTCTTTAGATCTGTTCTCTTCTCTCCTTTGCCACTAGCATGCCATCATTTCTCTTTTGGGTCTTTTTACTCTCTTCTTTACGTAGCAACTGGAGAGAACTTGAAACCTAACTCTGGTCATGTCACTTCTGTGCCTTACAGCCTTCATAGTTTTCCATCACTCTGCAATAAAATCCAGATTCCTCTACATGCAGCTGAGCCCTGGGTCACCTGGCCTCTCCGCCGCCTCCATCCTCACCTGGACGTACCCACCCTCCAGCTCCAGTGACTTATTTCAATGTCCTAAGTGTGCGGTGTTTTCTGCTCTGCCCCAGGACTTTTGCACGTGTTTTTTCTTCAGCTGGTAACATTCTCTCTCCTCCTTCTGCCTGGAACTCCTTCACCCTTGTCTCATTCTTTAAGTCTCAATTCAAATGTTACCTCCTTGGGGTCAGGCCCCAAGGATGACAGGACATGTCAAGTGATTTTACAGTCCTTTCCCTTCGTGCCATATGCCCCAGTTTGCACCTGTGCATTTACTGGAATGGTTATGGATGAAGGTTTATCTCAAGCCCCCTCCCCCTGCAAACTGTTTTCCTGACTCTCATATTCCAATGCCTAGCATGGTGCCCTGGCACACAGTAGGAACCGAATAAATACCTGTCAAGTGGACTAGTGAATGTGTGGAATGAATGTGTGGAAGACTGAGGACCAGTGATATTAAATAACTTGCCCAATCTCATGAGGCTTGCATGTGACAAAGCTGGGACTCAAATCCAGCCCTTGCAAGCCTCACGTCTTTTCTGTTACCCCACCTGGTGGTAACTTCTGAGGGTCTTCTCTCCCGGGTCCCGGCCTGGACAGAAGAGATTTAATGTCACCTTCTGCAAAAAGCCTGGGGGCTGCTCTGGTTATAGTCACTGTTGCATGGAGGCTTCTCCATGGAACATCCTTGTTCTGCTCTATCCTAACCTTTTAGCTGTTACAGATTATCTTGAAGGATTTGCTGATTTATCAACGAAGACGTCAGTGTAAAGAGGCACATTACTCCAAATCCTTTAGAAAGTGATTTTTAAAAGACAGGATAGTTGGGCCATTCAGGAAGGAAAAAAAAAAAAGTCTTCCAGCAAAGACAGTTACTCTCTTGTGCTCTGAGCTGGGTTTGTCTTCTTGAGGCAATGTCTCAGAAAGTCAGGCAACATGGGAGGGAGTCATCAGTCTTTCCAAATGGGGATCAAGGGGGAGAACATCAGTTTATTCTGATACTTAACAGATATTAACTAAGCTCCTGTCTGTGGCCAGGCACTGCAATAGGCTCTGAGGATCCAAGTGTGGATGGCTTTACCGTCCCTGAATAAATAAATCATATAAATTAAGTTAGCAGTAATGCTATGAGGGAGATTAATCATTTGCCTTGTAAGTATGAGCTATCTGACTCCAGCAAGCCTGGTCAAGCCAGGGCCCTGGGATTTGTCCGTCCCCAACCCTTGGTGGTAGGCATGGGCAGTGCTTTTGGTCCACATGGAGTAGGGGGTAAGAGCTTGAGAAGGGTGGGCAAGGGCAGGTATCACGATAAGATAGCAAGTCTTCCAGGTGTGGCTTAGGGTGGCAGGGCCCAGACTCTTGCTTTCCCAACTGAAGACAATGTGCAAAGCAGAACCGGGGGGTGTAAACTGCCAGTGACAGAGGTTGTGGACAGTCTGAGGCAGCAGGGTGCCGGACACACTCATAGTGGGGCCCAGAGGGTCCCCCGGATGTGCCTTTGTGGGTTGCATTCTCTAGGGGCATGAAGAATGAGTGGGAGCTGAATCCTGGCTCTCCCCCAGCCCCTGCATGACTGTGGACACCCATGTCCTTACTTTGGACCTTGGTCTCCCCATCTGTAATGTGGGCTTGGGGAGAGAGGGCTAGTAACCATCCACCCTGCACATGTGCATGTCTTTGAGGAAGCTGCGAGGCACTGTAGGTAAGTCTGACAGACTGCCCGGGTTCAAATTCCAACACTAGTACTTCTTGGCTGAATGACATGGGACAAGTTGCTTAGTCTTTCTGTGCCTGATTTTTTTTTTTTTTAATTTTTCATATGGGGAGGTAATACTTCTGAATACTTAATTCATGAGGATTAAATGAAAATGAACATAAAATGCCACAGACATAGCAAGTGCTAAATGAAAATTGGCTATTGTCGTATAATTCTTTGCTAGTCATTTTACATATAAAGTGGGCCTTTTAAAATGAAAAATTTTAAATTAAACTGACAATAAAATGGACCTAGTTTTGTAGATGAGAAATCTGCCAACAGGTATCCAAATGAGTGCCAGGAAGTAAGAGGCTGATTAGGGATTCAGACCTGGGCGGTTTCGTTCCTCAGCCTGGCTTATCACCTGTGTTTCATTGCCTTTCTTGACTCGCAGGCTCTAGAAACCGGATGCTGGCCCATGCCCGGGTCTTATAGCCTATGGCTTGTCTTTTTATTCTCTTACCAAAATCTTTCAAAGAGCAAAAGTTTTTAATTTTGATGAAGTCCGACTTATCAAATTTTTCTTTTATGGATGGTGTTTTGGTGTCACGTCTAAGAATTCTTAGCTTAACTCAAGGTCATAAAGATTTTCTTCTGTTTTATATTTATTTAAGCCCCATTTTAAGTTGACTTTTGTATCTGGTGAGAAGTATGGGCCAAAGTTCTTTTCTTTTCTTTTTTTTTTTTGCATATGAATGTCTTATTGTTCCATCACTGTTTGTCAAAAAGGCTCCCCATTCTCTATTGCACATTTAATTATCCTTGTACTTTGTCAGTCCCTCAGAATTTTTTTCTCTCTGTAGCCCGAAGAGTCTCATTTGTAAATTTGTGTTTTGAGGATTTAATAATGCTTTGGAGTGGATATATTTTATTCATAGCATAGGGCTATCGGGTTACTATTTCAATCTACAACTTTATTATCTTCAGTTCTAGGAATTTTTCTGATGCCATTTCATCAGTTTTATTTTGTCTTTTTTGACAAATCCTATTAGTCAGCTTTGGACCTCCTAGTCTAATCTTCTAATTGTCTTACCCTTTGTCTTCTCTTCCTTTTCTTTCGTTCTACTTCCAGGAAAATTTCTTCGACTGCATCTTTTAAGCCATCTTCTGTAATTTCTATTTTTGCTTTCATATTTTTAACATCTGAGAGTTCTCTTTTGGTTCTCTGAATGCTCCTTTTTTATGGCATTCCATTCTTGGGTGAAATATCTTCCCTGTAAATTTCTTAAAATGCTTTTTGAATTGCCTTTTGTTTTCTATCTGTTCATTTTCTTCCTGCTTTGGTCTTTTTCACTGATATTAGAGATTTTCTCCAATGCTGGTGATCGTTGGCTGTCTGTGCATATTTAAGAGAGGGAGACTAAAATCTTGAGTGTGTTTATTGGGTAGGAGGGGAGTTGTTCACTGATGGGCTTGACTATTCAGAGAAAAGCCAGTAAACTGACTTTTTCATTAGTGATCCTTGGAATGTTGACATGTAAGGTCATTTCTTCTTCATCTGGTCAGTTTCCCCAAAGATAAACCCTCTGCTCTTCTGAAAGAATGGGTAGTGCACATAAAACTAACTTCTAGTGTTCTCAGAGCTAAGTGGGGGATACTTTCTCCAGTAAATGTGTTGGTTTCCTTGGATACACCTGCTTCTATATGGTATATTCCCCATCCTCAGCAGGTCATGAAATTTTACAAGACAGATCCTCTCTGCTTGATCAGTTACCATTTGTCCAACCATTTTTTTCTTCCGCAACATTGTGGACATCTCTCAGTTGCTGTCATTTCCTTTTCCATTCTCTGGTACTTGTGGGTTTATGTCTTTTTAATTCCTACACTATCATTTTAATGAGAAAAGGGAAGTTAATGTATGTGTTTAATCTATTATGTTAAAAACAGGTTATCCTCATTTTTTTTTCTGTAGAGATTACTACACACATAAACACACATATACGTACACACAAACACACACATTTGCTAAATACATAAATTTTACTTTACGAAATTTGGAAACAAGCTATAAGTACTGTTAGCTTTTTTTCTCATTTAAAATGATATCATTGGTATTTTGAATATTCTTTAATGACTGAACTTTTATGTAAACTAAATTATATCATGTTGTCATATTATTATTTATTTACGTCCTTACTCCTGAGCTCGGAGTCGCTTCCAATTTTTCACTATTTTAAATAGTAACTGTTGTGAGATTTTTCATGTAAATCTTAAGATTTCTAATTATTCTTATCAGATTTGGAGTCATTACATGTATCTTCACTTTTTCACAGTCTTTTATGTGCCCAATAAAATTTTGTGTGTTTCTTCAACTGACCCTCACACATTTCTTTTTAAGTTGATTCTTAGGTATCTGCTACTGTTATGATTAAATTTATTTCCTGTTAGAGATTCCTTTGTGGTTTATGCTGCCGTATAAGAAAGCCGTTGTATTTTATCTATTTTTTTAAACCACTCAACTTACTGAGCTCTTACTCAGTCCTGCAGATTTTTGAGTTGATGCCTGGGGTTTTCTAGGTGTTCAGTCATCTCATCAGGCACATAATGGTGATTTTATCTCTTACTCTTTATCATATATTCCTTTCTTCTTCTCTCGCTTCCTCCTTCTCTCCCTCCCTTTTTAATTTCATTCCTTAGAACTCGCAAATCAGTGTTGAATAACATTGGCATAAGCTTGTGTCATTCCTGAATTTAATGGAAATAACTTCAGTGTTTGACTCTTAATATACTGTTGTCTTTTTGGTTTCAGACAGGCACTGTGTTATTCTCAAGAAAATATTCTTCTGTGTTTAGAATACTGACTTTTTAAAAGCCAAAATGTTGGAAAGATTGTACCGAAAGCTTCTTTAGCAACAATAGATCGAAGATTGTTTTCCTCACCTTCATTCTGCTAAGATGATAACATATCAATGCATTTCACATTTTCAACCTTTCCACTCCCGAACTAAGCATATTGTCCCTGTATATGCATGTATTTCTTTTTAATATAATGATTAAATATGATTACTTCAGGGAGCAATTTTTGTATACATAGTTATAGGTGAGACTGTCTTACGGTTTTTTAAATTTAATTTTCAAAACATTTGAAAAGTTTTGTTAAACCAAAAAATAAACATGGCTTAGCTTTCAAGTAGCTCGGAAGGGCTCACATTGAAAAGCCACCATATGCTCTTTGGCTCCCTGCCTCCCAGATCCCACTGTTGCTGACGTCCATTTCTATTTTTATTTCTTCTGGTAGTTATGTCTCCATGTGTGAAGACTTGCTTAAAGTGCTTTTCTTGACTTATTAACTTAAGGCATTACAACTGGCTTTCCGTTAAGAAAATAAGGACTCACCCTTTTAAATCACCCTTTACCTACCATTGTAGATTTTACTATTTATGCCTTTCACTGGTAATCTTTGCCAATTCAGGTAACAGGCTTAAACTCCCACTTCTTATTCCAGGCTCCATCAGTAGTGTCTCTTGGGTAAGATGAGGAGGCCATTGGTTTACCCCACCTTCGCATCTCAGCTCCTTCTTTTCCATCTCTTGGCCTTGTTTTTATTCTTTTGTGGCCAAAGTTGGTAATTTTTAGACTTTTCTCTGTAATCAGTTGCATGATCATAAACCCCCAAATAGCACTTATTATGACCATGCAAATTGTTTCACTGGAAATCCAGACAGTGTACTAGGATCGTATTTTGTTTTCTGCCAGACTCAGGCACATCTTCTGGACTCTCGAAGGAGAATGCTCCTAGCTTCGAGGCTGAGCGGGTTCTCTCTTTCGTTAACATTCCACTATTTACTTTTATCACACCATCTAAACTAGTAACTCTTCCTCTTCTATGAGAGACCTCACTCATTTCCACAGCTACCTGTTCTACTGTTCGAATCATTGCTGGCTACTTCTTATGACCATCATCTGAGATGTCCAATTACTACCAACGGCTTCAGCCCAACAAGGAATTTTTTTTCACCAGCTCCAAACCTGGAAGTTTATTTGCTTCCAAACACATTTTAAGAAGTTCACATACATCTGATATTAAAATGAAATAAAAGAGAACACAAAGATTAAATATACTCTTTCAGTCCAAATAAGACTATATTCTCACATAACTTTCTAAGAAAGAGTATGTGGGAAGTGAAAATTTTGAAGGTCTATATTACTCAAATAACTGGGTCAGATTTAATTGATAGTTTTGCTGGGCGAATGCTTTTTAGATGAAAACCATTTTCCCTTCAAAATTTGAAGCTATTGTGACTTTCATTCTAGGATTCAAAGTGGTCGATAAGAAATCCTTTCAACTGAGGCCCCCTCTTGTCCTTGTTGCTTTTGAATGTAAACACTTAAAATTCACCTATCATTTCAAAGAGGTCCTAAGGAGATAACTATCAATGGTCAGTTTGCTATTTTGGACTGAAAATATTTATTACATTTTGTGCTTTCCTTTGGTCTTAATAGGCATATGCAAACTTTCTAGGTTTGGGTCTTTCAGAAAAATTCTTTCTTGTTGGGCTGAAGCAAATGGTACCGACTTAATTTGCTATATAACGACATCTCTGATTTCCATCATGGTTTGGGTTTCGCTTCCTCCCTTGGCGTGGGCATTCCCTTTAGCATCAGGCTAAAGCTCATCTCTCCACTCAGTCACCTGACAAAACCTAAACCCCTCCAGGCCAGCACTCTACCCCCTACTCTGCCCTCTGCCCTGAACACAAGAAGACAGAACTAGCCAACGTATACAATCCAGTGGGCGCCACATTCTTTACCTTCTGCAAATGTGGTGTGTCTGCTTGTTCTTTACTCAAATGTAAATGCATTCAGGAGTGTACTTTCCAAAGAACCTGTTATAAAAACATCAGTGAATAGTATAGATTTTATAGATATTCCTTGTGTGAGATAAAGTATACACTTCAGAAGAAACAACTGAAAATTAGTTTTAAACTTTTATTTTTCAATTTCTGTCCTCTTTTGTACTTTTACTGGTTTTGTTTAACTTCTTTTCTTTTCTTCGGCATTTAGTCTAGTTGGCACTATTTCTTTTCTCTCTTCCATTGTATTTTGTCCTCCTTCAATTATGGAAAGCAATTAAGTTTTGTTTGCATCTCCTACCCACAAGTTTGAATTATCTTGGTATTGGGCAAAATAAGAGGGCTTGTGAACGATAGGCCCTTGCTCTTAAGAAATAAAGTATTTCTTCTCACACATAAGGGTTATTCTCAAGAAGAATTCTTATGAATAACGTGCTTTCCATCAGATTACAGACAATAGAATTCTTGTGTCACTCACCTCTTAATGAAACACGGTACTAAAGATGATAGCATGGCATTTGTTTTCTTATATATAAAATCATAGGCTACTTGATTCCTAGGATTCCTTTAAGTGCTAGTATTTTATAATCCTGTGAATTAGAGAACTAAACTCATTTCCATGGAGTGATAACAGCTCATTCATTCACGAATGCATTTATTGAAAACTTACTCTTCATATAAAATTTGAGAGCTTAAAAAGCAATTTACATATATTATCTAATTCAGTACTTCTAAAAAAATCCATGAGTTCAGTATGATAATTACTATCTCAACTTACATATGGAAAATGTGACTCAGATGTTCAGGTTAAGATTATTGACAGAAATGATATTATAGAATTCCTCTTGCCTGATACCCGCTGAATTAAGACAAAAAAAAAACCGCAAGAAAATAACAACAAATAAAATTCACCACAGCATCTAAACAAGGTAAAGGGAATAATCAAATGCAATAAACTTTAAAAGTTGGTAAATAAGGAAAATAACAGGAAATGCCGTTGTGATGTAATGAGAGAGCTGGCTTCTAACTCTCTCTACCCACCAGAAAGCATATTCCGAGATGTCTCACTAAAACCCAGACATCTAGAGGAAAACGAATTGGAGGGGTAACATTATCCTTTCCCTGTTTGGTGAAGGACTAAGAAAAACGGCCTGGGGCAGGGTGGGAGTAGAGAGAAGTGAGAGGACAAAGGTTATGGAGGTGGTTAACTTTCTCTGATGGTAGCAAAAGCTTCATGGCTACACACTGGGAAGGGGAAATTACATAAAAGTAGAGAATACCTCCTCATAGGAAGAGTAACTACCTGCAGAAAAGTGGAGTGAATTTGATTATAGGCAATTTCTCAAAATCTAGGTAGAAGAAATAGATCTCCAGTATTTTGACCATGACTAAACGTCACCCTAGCTGAGCTCTCTCCTTCCTGTCACTGTTCTATTAGGCTACAGAAATCTGGCAGAACAGAGAATACTCAATCTTCAAACTTCAGCTTCAAGGGGAAAACGAACTGTTCCCTGCTATGGCAGGAAGAGAGTCAGGTGTCCTCTATGCTATATATCACAGCAAAGAGAATGTCAGGACAGGGCCACCCAAGCAGAGCGAAAAGGAGAGAAATGGCATGGCGACATTGGAACATAGAAAGAAAGAAAAGAAGCAAGCAAGCAAACAAGCAGGAGGCTTTAGAATGCAAGAGCAGGACTTCCAGCTTAGAAAGAAGTATCAATTAAGGGGGCAGAACTAAATTATTCACAATTGCTTTACTCTATAGAACAACTTGATGTGAACATGAAATCAATATGGTAAGAAACAGTTCAAAGATGAGATGATAAATTAACAGGATGAGATGAATAGGGACCAAAAGAAAGAAGTTGAGGACGAAAATAGCATTCATGGGATCAAAGAGCCCATCAGTAAGTCAGGAATGGCAAAAAAGAAACAAAAGCAAAATAGAATAAACACTGCTGGGAAAAAAGTATGGAGGAAAGTCTTGATGGGCGCTTGAGTGAAGGTGAGGGAGAGATGGAAGTAGTCAAGGGAAAATCGGTGTGAAAATAGCCAAAAGGGAAAAGATTTATTTAAAGATAGGTATCGATATGTAGATATGTGTATACATATAAATCATGATTTATTCAAATATATAACATAATATAGCTTAATTAATATAACATAAAAAAGAATAAATCCTTTTCAAATTGATTATGCATGAGGCAGTTTTTAAAGAGGTTTCTTGTAATTAATTTTTCACAACAAGAGTATGAGGTAAATACTCTTTGTATTTCTAGTTTATAGATGAGGAAATTAAGACTTAGTACCTTGCTCCAGTTCACATCCTTAGTACATATAGCAGAACCGTGACTCAAAAGAGCAGAATTATGCTATTCTGCCTTTGAAAAGAAAAAAGAAATTCTGAAGTGAATAAAGAACTAAATTTGCAGTTCAAAAGACAATGTGTTGCAAGCAGGAGCACCATTTACCTTCCCACCAGCAATATATGAGGGTTCCAATTTCTTCATATCTCCCTAACGCTTATTATTGTCTTTTTTTAAATTATAAGATTCCACTTCTAAGATTTGTATTATATTATATTGTATTATATTAATATAAAATGGGGAAATTCATAGAGACAGAAAGTAGATTCTAGAACTGGAGATTACTGGATTGGGGGATGGGAGAATGGGTTTTATTGCTTTAGTGGGGACAGAATTTCTCTTTAGGGTGACGTAAAAGTTTTGGAAAATGAATAGTGGTGATGGATGCACAATATCGTGAGCATAATTAACGTCACTGAACTGTGCACTTAAAATGGTAAAAGTGGCAAATTTTATGTTATATATTTTACCACAATACAAAAATAATAGAAAAGATAATGCATTCAAGGAAAATTTGGTGCAGAATGCTGAAACCTTTAGATAAAGAAGGAAATTACAGAGTTTTCTGGCTAGAAGAAAATCCTCCACAAGGAGAAGAAGAAATATCGGGCTAGCTTCAAACTTCCGTATAGCAATATCTGATTTTGGAGACAGTGCAATAATGTCTAATAGACTTGATGGAAAGAAAGTATAGCCCAAGAATATCACAGATATAAAGCTAATAAGCAGTTATCCTCAAGAATAAATGTACTCAGAATAAATATAACTTCCATGAGATCTTGAAAAAATACTGAATCACAAAATCCAATTAATTAAGAGTGAATAACAATAAAAGATTTACGAATGCAGAATTCATGGTATAAGGATAGGTGATGAGTTGTGACTCCATATAAATATAGAACTAACAACAAACAACTTGGGCAATTACAGTTGTAGATCAGAATGTGAAGGTTATAAACCTGGGCAGCATAACAACAGCAACCACCAACAATTAAAGCTGAGAAATCAAGAGCTACTGAGAAGGGAAGTTGAGAGGAAGTGTTAAAAGTACAAATGCCATCTTTCACAGTATGGAATTATTAGAGTGTTTAAAATTAAAACAAATAGTTAAAAACAACATAATTACTCCAAGCTCTTTATGTTTTCTTCACAATCTGTATTCTTAACCTCAGAGGGACCTTTCGGCAAATATCTCATGGCAAAGAAATATTTGAAGGTCTAGATTCCCTACAATTTCATTTTAATTTCCTTTTTCTTCTGTTAAATACAAGTAAAAATAAAGATAGCACACAAAAGTCTTAAAATAGCATATAATGTTTTATCTCACATTTGATAGTATTTATTTTGACCCATGCCTTTGTTCATCCAACCATCCTTTTGTTTCTGTATGCATCAAGATATTTACAATGATGTTTGCCATGTGTTAATGACAGCTATTTCTGGGTGGTGAGTCTTGGGATTTTTTAAACTTGGATCTTTGTGTTTTTTTTCTTGAAATTTTTAAAATGAATACATCTCATTTGCACAAAACAGTAAAGTGTTCTGCCTTAAAAATAAAAAGGCAAAGCAAATATGTCATGATGTTAACAGTGGCTAATCCTGGATAGTGGAGCTATGGATGTTTATTATTTTATTCTTTGTAGGTTTCTCTATTTTCTGATACTTTTAACTTATTAAAAATTTAGAAAGCATAAAAAAATAAAGTACAAAGGGGCTTGTCCTAAGTTACATAGTTAGAAAATGGCAGAGCCATGACTCAAGCCTTGATGCCGGAGCACAGAGAATTATGAGACAGGGTGGGTCATAATGTGGGCAGAAGCAGGAAGCAACCTTGACAAACCTCTGTGGATAGAAGTGATCCCTGCTGAATCTGATTTTCCTCTTGTGGGTAGCGGGCACTATTTCTGTTGTTGAGTTAGTTACTTGCCAAACTTTTATAGAAATCCTAAAACCAAATGTACGGGCTCAGAAAATATACCATTCGCAGAATCTTCCTGGAAATCATTCTGTCCAACCTGCACATTTAACAGATGAAGGGCTGCAGGCATCAGATGCTTTTTCATACAATCATAGTCTTTAGAACAGGGAAATACTTTTGAGGCAATCTAGTGCAATCCTGAATGGGAACTGGGATTAGTGCTTTGTGTTAGCTCTGCATGAACTAGGTCAGTCTCCAAGTCCTGACCAGTCCCAGGAGACCACTCTGTGGCCATGGGGTGGGTGCCTGATTCAGATTCAACAGATATTTAATTCATACTTTCCTTGTTTCTGTAATTGTGCCAGTGAGGGATCTGGGAGGCAGAAGAGCTGGGGAAATCATGAGTCTCCAGCAGCTAAGAGCACGTGCAGAGGTGTCAGTGGTTGGCAGACATAGGGTCGTGCCGGTGTTTGTTGAGCACCCACTATAGGGTCATAGGCAGCCAAAACTATAGGCACTAGTTTTCCTGTAAACCTCATACTTAGGGATGTCCTAAAGAGAACTTTCCTGATTACCATTCCCCAGCCTTCCAAAGGTCGTATAAAGGTCTGAGTCATTTGAAATCTCTACCTGATTGAAATATCCAGAGTGGAGTCGGTTTTTCTCATGGAGCCTTGATAGAGACATTGATCTTTGTGAAATTAATAGTTTATCATGTCTCAGTTCTTTTTAAAAACATGGCTGGTCCACTCCTTAGCCTGATGATCGAGGACTTGGGTTCGTCCTTGATCCTGACCCATACTTCCCCAGATGCCAGTCGGACCAGGATAGGAAAGGAGTCTGGGACTCAGCTGTGTCATATCTGCCAGGTCTCTTCTCATTCTGTTCCCTCTGCCCAAAATGATTGTTCCCTTTATCCACCTAGAATGTTCCTACATGACATTTTAAGAACCGACACAAATGTCACCTCCAAGCCTCCCGGACAGTGTTTCGCTCCTCCTTAGTGTCCCCAGACCCATCGTTGCAGTTGAGTTCTCTGGGAAGCAGAATCAGAGAGAGTTTGTTAGGATTTTTATTAGGAAGTACCCCTGGGACTAGCAGCTGTCTTAGGCGGAGCAGGCAGAGTGAGAAATCCAGCTGCGTGCCATGTAGACCTGACAAAATTCTGGCCAACCCCAGTGGGGGCTCTGGAGCTAACTGAAATGGCTCACCCCAGTCTGTAGGGGGGCAGGGATGGCTGGGGCTTTAAATACTCCTGCCTCCATTTGTCATTGGATGCATGGCGCCCTAGGAGGGCAGGCCTTGGGGAGGCTCTCTGTGCAGCCAAGATAGTCCCTGGAGGGGCTGATGGCAGAAGACTGTGTGCTGAAGTAGCTTAGCAGCTGGAACAACAAGACCTTCCTTAAAGGGGGACCTGGACAGGTGCACTCTGCTCACGTGGACCAGAAGTCCAAAGGGAACGTCACACTTATTATTTAGCTCAGCATCCCTGGTACCATGTCCATCATGCTTGCTCAGGGAATGTTTCTGATGGACACATGAATGAGTAAAAGGAACAATGAATGAATAAGACAGTATGGATGGGATCGAAGCCCAAGCAAATAGAAATTCCTTAAAGGAGTTAGGAAGTTTAGCCCATATCTGTCGTCTGTGTTTTTGGCTCTGGGTCCTAATATGTCATTTTTGGTCAAGATGGGAAAAGTAGGGCATAACTTACCTTGGTGTAGGTGGTGAAGGACAAATGCAGAAGATCCTGAGAGGTGGGTAAAGAATTGGATCCCCATGTTTGGACAGAGACAGTGGGCATGTCGGAGAGCACGGGGCTCAGGAACTCCAAGGTGGGTGCTCTGAGTCCAGGGTGGAGAGAGACTTTAAGATCCTTTGGGATTCCAGCCTCTTGCAGCTCCATAAAAATTCCCATGAGGACCTCACCAAAGGCAAAGGCAAATAAGACAGACAACCCTTAGACCGAATCTGAGTGAAGTGTCTTCCAGACACTTAGAATCTTCCAACTCTCAAAGTAATGGGAATTGGTCAAAAAAAAAAAAGTTAAATCGGCCACCTGTGCTGTGTTCCCAACAAAAGTAAGATGTGGCTTTAATTCTTTCCTGTCCCTGTAGTGGAAGACCAAGGTCTGTGCCAAGCTCAAATGGAACAGACATCCCTTTACGGTGTGAACAAGTCTTTCTGAAGCACTCGGTGCTATTGTTTTCTTCCCACCCTTTCTTTTTACATCTTGCTGGAGGCTGAAACTCACAAATACAAGGCAAAAATTAGCAGGGAAGTTGTGGCGGCACATTGCATCTTGGAAGGTGTAGTTTTCACAAGCAGAGTGCTGTAGGTGGGCTGTGAGGAAAGTTTCTGTGGAGGGTGGTTTTTTTCATGTGCACCATCTGTTCATAGTGTCAGAGCACCAGACCGCAAGCGTAGCAGACGATCCCGTCCTTCTGAATCTAATCTTCGTTAATAATTAGCATAGCTAACATGTATTGAGAGCCTAGTATTTGCGGGTACTCTACTAAGTCAGAGGTCTGCAAACTACAGCCTATGGGCTGCCTCTGCCACCTGTTTTTGTAAAGTTTCATTGGAACACAGCCTCGTTTATTCATTTGTCTATTGTCCATGGCTGTTGTCAAGCTCCAACAGTTGAGCTGTGTAATTGCGATGACTGTATGGCCTATGAAGCCTAGAGTATTGCTTTAATGACCCTCGATGGGAAAAATTTGTCAGCCTCTGTTCTGAGCCATTACGTATTTTAACTCAGTTCGTCCTCATGATGGACTGATATGAAGCTGGTATTTTTATTATCCCCGTTTTTTAGATTGGGAAACAAAGACAGGGAGACTCTAGGTTATTTGCCCAATGATGCTCTGTAGGGAACGGCAAAGCTGGGATTTGACTTCAGGTGGTCTGAACTCCAGAGCCTGCATCTTCATCGGTGTGCTGTGATCTCAAGTATAAATCCACAGGATAAAAGAATCTTCTGTATATTAGGAATTAGGACATGAAATGTGCTTATCTACTTCCTTCCCAGGTATGTATTCAAGAGGATCTGACAGATAGGGGACCAGCCTGCTCTCCTTTTAGCAAATTACGAGAGGCACAGGACTGTGGTATTAAGAAGGGAATAGGTTGACACTCAAGAAATTTAGTTGCAGCCTCATGATCTATACTATAAAAATGATGCAGTGTCAGAAATGTATAGGCTTAGAAAATATACCATTCTTAGAATCTTCCTGGGGAAGTAATCACTGAAAAGTTACTTGGGAGCAGCAAAAGGTGAGCTGAAAATCAAGAACTCAGAATGAGGAGATCATGGGATAACAGGGCTGGTAACCATCCCTGGGGCATCTCCAGAAGCCCTTTTCAACTTGTTCCAAAGCTCTCACAGAGAATTTTCATTTCAGCGATTTGTCTCTGATTAAGTATCTTGACTGTTGTGTTCTCAGCTGTATTCCCAGGGCCTCCAGCAGTGTCTGGCACATAACAGGTGCCCCACATACATTTGTTGTACAACAAACTGGTGACATCAGTGAACCAGCAGCCCCGTGGAAAGGATGCCCGCGTCTTTTCCATTGGCACCTAGGTGTAGCTTTGATGCAAACGAGTCCACTCTAAACTGTAATCCCTCACTAAGCCTCTCCTTCAAGAGGAATTCGCCAACCACAGTCACAAGCCCAATTAAGTGCCACAACCCCATAGAAAGCACTAACCCGTGCTGGGGGACGTGGTTATAAGGAAACACCTCACGATGTTCGTGTTGTCTTTCTGTGGTGGGGGATTTTCTCCCCTCCCTTCCATACTTCTGTTTCCCCACCCCCCCCCCACCAGGTATCACTTTATAATGAAAATCAATTAATTGCTATACTACATCCCCAAATTTGATGTTTAGTCATCTCTACAGAAATCCTCCTCAGCGATTGCCGTAGACACTTCTTTGGGCGGTGAGCACAGTAGGCCTCTGGGAAGCTTGTTATAGGTTGAATTGTATCTACTTTTCAAATCCATGTGGTGAAGTCCTAACCCCCATTACCTTAGAAGGTGACTTTATTTGAAAATAGGGCTGTTGCAGATGGAATTGGTTAAGGTCAAGTCATCCGGGAGTAGGTGAGCCCCTAATCTTACACGGATGGAATCTTTATAAAAAGGAGAAGTTGGGAGACAGGCACACGTGCAGGGAGAATGCCATGTGGATTTAAAAGCGGAGATTGGGGCGGTGCTTATGCAAGTCAAGGGGTGCTAAAGATTACCAGCAAACCACGAGAAGCTGCGAGCGAGGCATGGAACAAGTGGCCTCTCTCGGTCCTCAGAAGGAACCAACCCTCATGACACCTGCGTCTCAGATTTGTAGCTTTCGGGACTGGGAGACAGTAACTTTCTGTCGTTTGAGCCACCCAGTTTGTGGGCCTTTGTTCAGCAACCCTATGGCAAATAAATACAAAACTCACTGCCTGCCTGGCAACTGTCAGCCCATAGCTCCCTTCACTCGGTTGCTTCATCTCATTCTGCTCTGTCTTTCCATCTGTGTCCAGGTCTCACCGTGGAGCTGGGGTGGAGCGGACGGGATCATTCCCGTCGGTGGCGTGCAGTATAGAATTCACTGGGCCAGATGGGGCGGACAGCAGCAGGAGGAAGGGGAATCAGTGGGGAGGTGGATGTTTGCATTGTGGTCAAGGTGTCCACAGTCCGAAGTGGATCCTTTGGTGGAAAAAGCGGGACAAGGGAAGGAGACTGGGGCTGGGTGTCGGGAGAAATGTAAGGCTGGGATAGGGAATGAGGTCTGCAGCCGACAAGATTAGAAATGGGTTGAGAAATGACATACGAGAGCCAGAGAGCGAGCAGGTTTGGATGACGGCCGTGAAGACTGTGAGGGGGTCCAGGGACTTGATTTCAAGGGGCCCCAGTTGACAGCCAGGGGACATTCTGGTGGCTTAAAGTACTCAAGCAGGACTGGGGGACTCTTATCTCTATCTGCATAAGTCAGAATTTCTAAGTATCCTCCTCTGCCTGCCTTCTGACATGCAGAGGCAGCTGCGGTCACCTCGCGTGGCAATGAATGCCCCTCCCAGGCTGGCCCACAAGGGATGGAGGCCTTCCTGGAAGTGGGAGTAGGAAGGCAGTTTCATGCGAGGTGGTGGAGGGCAGAGGTCAAGTGTGCAGGCTCTGGACCTGTGTTACAGTGTTATGACTCCAGGTGACCTGTCCCTTCTCGGAAAATGAGGGCAACATCCAAAGGGCGGGAGCTGGCATATTTTCCCTGGGTTATCACGGTCCACCCAAATAGTCTGAGGCTCTGAGAACCTGTTTGTAAGGAAAATGGTTCTCAAACTCACGTGTGTATCAGCACCACCAGGGGGGCTCGTGGACACAAAGGGGGCTGGGCCCTACCCCAGAGTTCTGATTCAAGAGAATTTGGTTGTCTATCAAGTTCCCAGGCGATGCGATGCAGCTGGTTTGGGGGCCACATTTGGAGGACCACTGGCAAAGGGAGATGCTTTTGGGGACAAATTGGGTGAGAGCCATGGCCTGCTTGCGCCTCCTGGGGTCATTTCATGTGTGGAAAGGGACGCTGGGATCTATCTGCGTTATCCTGGTGGTTTGTGGAGCCAACTCTCTAACTCTCTGCTGTGGTCAGAGACCCACAGGAGTACTCAGGGCTGATGCTACTGCTGCGGCTGCCCACACGGCTGACATTTACATAGATCTTACGATGTGCCAGGCGCTATGCTAAGCACTTAACAGACACAGACATATTTCATTCTCATAACAAATCTGTGAGGCAGGTACTAATATCATCATTTTACAGGTGACAAGACTGTGGCTCAGAGAGGTTAAGTAACTGGCCTAAGGTCACACAGCTGGTAGCTGGCAGAGCTGTGATTCGATCTGACAACCGGAATCCAGAGTCTCTGTTCTTATCCTACATTATGCCACTGACCCTTCAGGAGAAACGAGGCAAGAAATGACCCTAGTGATGCTGGCCGAGTTATTTGGCCTTCCTTTGCCCTCCTCCCCTCAAAAAGGGAAATAGCTTTTCCTATCTTAGATGAAAGAAATATCTTTACATTAAAAAAAAAAATACTGTCAGGATTAATTGGATAACAGCTGTCAAATTCTTGTAGCTCCTTAGAGGATGGTAAAAGAGGAGGAATAATTATCGTGCTATTTTCTATGCAGACCCTAGTACCTTTGGGGGAGTCAATAAGCATCTAATGATATTCTTGGTAATTGGCAGTGATTGAAGGAGGACTGCTCACATCAGAGGAGAGGCCTTGTTGGGATTGGGTAGCAGAGAGAGGCTTCACGTTTGATGGTCAGTGGCTACTGCCTCTGGGAGAGGTGGCAGGGAGCCGCCTCAAGCTGGTCAGTTAGCATCCTTCCTGGCCCTGGCTGGAGAGAGGAGGCAGCACCGCTTGTCGATCAGCCCAAGTTTATGGACCCCTGGCCTGTCGGTGTTGGCAGTTAGAGACCAGCTAGTCCCATGGTTCTCAAAGTGTGGCCCATGGATCAGCTGCATCAGCTTCACCTTGAAACTTGGTAGAAGTGCAGATTCTCAGCCCGCTCCTCAAACCTTCTGGGGGTGGTATACAGCAATCTTCCAACAAGCTTTCCAAGGGATTCTGATGCAAGGTAGAATCTGGGAACCACTGTTTCAGAGGGAAATAGCCCTGACTTTGGAGTCACACTCACCTAAGTCTGAATCCTGGCACTGCCATCATCTGGCTGTGTGACTTAGGGCAAGGTGCTGTACCTCGCCATATATCAAGTTCCTCACCTGTAAAATGAAGGTGGGAGGTTAGGGTGGTGATCTATCAGTGATTTGCTTTAGTCCCTCCATGTATTGGAGTCTGTCTTGTTTCTTGGCTTTGAAATAGACTATTTCATCTGCCAGGAACATTCTTTCTGCTGCTTCTTTACCTGTCTGACACTTGTATAACTCTAGGCCCCGATGTAGAATTTATTTGCTCCAGCTGATTGATTGTTGTTTTTTCTTTCTTTTTATTTGTCCTCCCCCAAATCCAGTCTAGGTTAGATACCTCTTTGTATATACACCTTATCACGGAATCTCCCACATCCTTGTAACTGCTTCCTCCCACCTCGTTTGTACTCTACAAGGGCAAAAAGTGCTGACTCTGTTTCTCTAGTGCTGGACACATAGTAGGTACGCAAGTTAATACTTGAGGCTAGAACAAATTTCATTTAATTTACAAAATGCTTGGGTCTAGTGGACTTTGTGAACAAACTGGGGGAGGGCTTAGCCTTCTGCATGGAGCCACGTGGAGAAACTGAGGCACAGAAGTGCTGGCTGACCTATGGATGCAGAGGCAGGGAGAATGAGTAGAGAAAGTAAGTCCTGATGGCTGAGGATTCATGGGGAGAGGGTGTAGAATTGGGATACATACAACCTTTAGCACATCTCGATGGCACAGAGGGGCGCATCTGATATTGGCATTAGGCAGGGTAATACCTTCACCTGAAATGACCACAGCATGGTCTGCAAGAATTAAATAATGTGGGGGTGTCTCGCCAGCACTCGTGGTAAGAAGTGCAATCTAGCACAAACACGGCAGGCATTTTGCAAAACTCAGAGTAGCTCTTCACTTTCATTTATATATATATTCGTTTACTATGGGCAGGGTTAAGGACCTCTTTGAGAAATAGATGGACACTTTCTCCAGGAAAAAAAAAACACAACACAAATCTTTCCCGCTGTTGACCTTGCCACTCAGTGGGTACGTGATTAGGTTGCTTTCACAGTCAGACCCAGTTATGGAAGAAATCAAGGTGTTAGGTAAGGGGAAGGTAAACTTTAATACTTTATGCCACTCCAAGCCCTGGTATTTTAAAGCTTGGGAAATAATAGCAATGACCCAATTTAGTAATGCAAAGGCAGGACAGCGCTATTTTAACAGGCTTAGTCATCTCTTCATTTTGCTTTTTCACTCCAGTTCCAATTGTGTCTTTTCCCATTGCAAATATACGAGGTAATAATCTAGTATTTTCCATGGAGCATGGCAAACATGCTATATATAAGACCCAGTTGAACATTCTGTGAGTGTAATTGGAGCATAAATGTAACTAATCAAAATATTATAATGCCAATGGATGTGTGAAGAGTTTGAAGATTCAAATATATATATATAATTTTTTTTTTTTTTTAGTTCTATGTCATTTCAATTTAGAGGTTTAGAGCTGCGGAAGCAAAGGGCTTGGCCCAATGAATGTCAAAAACGATTTGGTGTCTGAAAATGTTCCTGGCAAGCCTGTTGTTCTCCTTACTCTTAATGTGGCAACAGCTTGACAACTGATTTTATTTCTGTTCTTTCTCACTTTTTCCCCCTTCCTACCAGCAGCGCCAGTTCCCCAGGGCAAGGCCAGCTAACCCCAGGAATGCGTGACCACCCCTTGCCACCAAATACAACACGCCTATTTGTGATGTGGAGCCTAAGACCTAAATGATGATGAGAATTGCCTGGGTTCGAATTTTGGCTCACCTACTAGCTGTGTGGCCTTGGAAAAGTTACCTAACCTCTCTGTGCTTCAGTTTTCTCATTTGTAAGAGAAGGATAATAATAGCAACTATCTCATAGGGTTAAAATTAGAATTAAATGAATGAATATTAGTAAAACGTGGTAGTATGTGTTCGCTGTTGTTGCTGTTATTAATGAGCAGGTGTGACCAGTGAGGGAAAGGAATTCTGTGGGAACACAAAAATTACTACGTTTCTCCAGGAGCAAGACCCAAAGAAACAGGTCTCTATTCCCTCGCCTCTTCTTCAGAAGGAGCCTAGGTTGAAAATTCAAGCCAGTCCTGGCATCAGATTCACCACTAACTAGTCATGTGCCTGGAAATTCTTGGAGCCATAGACTTCTCTAGCTGGAGGAAGTTTAGAAACTCTACCTGTCCAGCAATTTTACAAGTGAAGAAACAGAGCGAGAAGTCCTCGCTCACAGCGTCACCATGTGACTAAACCAGTGGAGACTAAGGGGAGAGTGGCATGACCTGCCCTTCAGTTCTATCTTGACCTTGCCAAAATTTTTGTGATCTTTTCCACATCAAAGACCAATTCGAACGAAGCCTTATGTTTCGCCATTTATGTAGCCGAGTTCTCATTCTGTTGTGTGTTCGGTTCCATTGTTTTTCCATCGATAACATTTATTTTTCCTCCTGGGATGTTGAGATATTACACAGAGATGTTGGGGGAGGTGAGTTACGAAGGTACAAAGGGAGAGAACGCAGGTCCCACTGCGCCCCCCATTGTTTTACCTGGGCCCGTTTTCATCACGAGATCATTGTAAGGTCGAAAAGGAGGATGTCCTGGGAAAATTTTTCATCTTGTTCGGGGCATCAAGGGCATGAGAAGTAGTTAAGGGGTTGTACCTAGTTTAGATTTTATTCTGCTTCGGCCCCGCCTTTCCCCTCGCCTCTCCTTCCTCCCTGCTCAGTGTCCCTTTCCTCACCTGCATTTCCTTTCTCCGGCTCCACCTCCTCCCTCCTTCCTCCTCCCCTCCTGTCCTCTCTCCCTCTGTCCCTCCTCTCCTCCTCTTCCTTTGTATCCACTCTTCTGCTTTTCCTTCTTTTCTTCCTTCTCTCTTCCTTTTCTTTTCTCTCTCCCTCTTTCCCTCTACCCTTCTCTTTTCATCTTTTCAGGGATGGAAGGAGTGTGAGAAACCCAGGTACCTAGTCTTTGGGGGGAAAGGTCCACATATAGAGCCCTTTCCAGCAGCACCTTCAAATCTACTCGCTTGGGTTTAATTTTATTTTTAAACTACATTATCCGCACCCACATGGATTATCAGATAGCTGTTTCTTGGAGAATCGCCCTAACAAATTTGCATATGGAATGCGGAAACCCCAACTTGTTGGTCTGAATGAATGATGACAGAAATAGTTACTTCTTGTTCACACGAACTGACAAAATGGTCACAGTGTTCAGTTCCTTTGAAATTTCAAGATGTATTTTCCCTGTTTTAAATAGCTATTATGTGTCCATTAAACTGTATTAATCCCTCCCTCCCCATTTCCTGGTGTATTAGAAAACAAATTTCTTTGTTTTTTTTTTTTTTTAACACATGATAATTAGATTGCTTTTATTGATAATATGGATAACGTTGAATGATATGTTCATGACCCTGGCCATTGGTAAATTTTCACGTTTATGATTTGCTGAATGATTATTAGTTTTCATGATACTACTGGTAGAACTCTGTACTTCTCTTCCACATTTATTTTCTTACTTTACGGTGCATTGTGTCTTTTGATTTTTTTGTGCCCCCTGCCCTTTTATTGTGACTGGACAGCTAAATTTTATCATTCTGGATATTTAAATTAGGCTTTGTCCAGAATAGCTATGATAGAGTTATGTATAAGGTTAGTGATGCAGAAATACCTATTCTTTGGGCATTAGCGAAAGTCACTGAGAGAAAGTTGTGTTTAAATAAGTTAGTGAAGGACCACACCTGGGCTGGACACGGCGGATTTCAGGCACGGTATCACCTGAGCAAAAACCCAGAACCAGGGAAGTCTGGAGTGTGTGTTAGTTTAATATTGCTGCTGTAACATATTATCACAAATTTCACGGCTTAAAAACAGCACACGTTTTTTTAAATCTTATAGTTCTGGAGGTTAGAAGTCTCAAATAGGTCACACTGGGCTGAAATCAAGGTGTCAGCAAGGCTGTGTTCCTCTCCGGAAGCCCTAGGGGAGAATCCGTTCTCTTGCCTTTTCTTGTTTCTAGAGGTCACCTGCATTCCCTGGTTCACAGATCTTGTCTCTATCTCCAAAGCCATCAAACCTCTCTCTGATTCTGCCTCTGTTGTCTAGAATAGTCTCCCCATCTCAAGTCATCTGATTATCAACTATAATTCCATCTGCAACCTTAATCCCCCTTTGCCACGGAGGTGCCGTATTCACAGATGTGCAGATTAGATGTGCACATCTTTAAGCCATTATTCTGCTTACCACGGAGTAGATGAGGGCTGTGTATGCAAAAGACTTTACTTCTCTCTTCTTCAGTGTCTCTTGTTTTAAAACAGGGATAGTATCGTACCCCCTCGTTGGAATGATAAAGATGCTTAGATCAACGCCTGGCATGGACTAAGTTCTCAATAAACATTACTGATATTAAACATGTTGTAATTGCACTGGGCGCATTATCATCTGGAATGATAAAGATGCTTAGATCAATGCCTGGCATGGACTAAGTTCTCAATAAACATTACTAATATTAAACATGTTGTAATTGCACTGGGCGCATTATCATCTGCTGCTGACTGTTTATTAGGAAATTAACATTTACTGAGTCAAGGCGAGTGTTTCATGTAATATTCACTGAAAACAGACAAACGAAAAAAATTTGACATGTAGCTTTCATTATCCCATTTCATAGATGAGGATGCGGAGGCCCGGGGAGTTTTAGTGACTTGCTCAGAGTCACACAGCTAAGGAATGACAGAAGCGAGACTGATACCCAGTTTCCTTGACTGCAAATCGAGGGCTTATTTTGTGCCACCACAGCTGCCTTGGCCGCGGGCAGCATTTGGGTCTCTGCCGCCGTCCACTCCCTTCACTTAGGTGCTGGCGCTGAAAACTGGCGGGGCCGCTTGTCTGCCGGGACCGCTCTGAGCTCTCGGAGCTCCAGGCGCTCAGCTGCCAGTCGCCCTAGCATACTCATGTAATCTTAATGAACAATGTGCAAAGCCATTAAAAACTCAATTTGGGCTTTCTTTTTACTGCCAACGTGAGGAAATGCAATCGTGAGGTGCTCATGTGTAAACACAATAGCCGCCATCTGCTCCAGAGAAGTGTTTTGCTTCCAAAAAGGGGATCTGTGTTGCAGACACATCAATAACGGGGCGCTTATCGAGGCGTTATTATGCACGAAGGGGAAAAAATGCAAAATTTATGGCCAGCCAGAGAGCACTTCCTGGTTTAATTCAACAATTTTCGATGCTATGTATAATAACTATGAGGAAACTAATGCTGTTTTATGTTTCTTATCACATCAGTGGGTTTTTGAGAAAAAAAAAAAGAAAAGGAAAAAGAATGTATTTACATTCTTTCTCTTTCTTGTTTCTGACTGATCTTAGCATAATGACCGGCTCATTTTTGATCTCCAGGAAACTGACAGTCCCAGGATGATATTAATTAAGCCAACCTGTTGATCAAAGAGGGCCCCACTGAGCTGCCAATATATAAGGGCTTCATTCCTTATCAGTCTCTAAAATGGCAAGCCTATACTCAACTAGAGATATGGGTTCCTTTCTGGAGGATGTGGCCAGCCCTTTAGAAGTAGGGCTAGATGTGGAGGGGACTAGAGATGGCTGGATCCCACCCTCCCATAAGATAATACACTTGCATTGCTGGGTGCTACAGCTTCTTGCCTCTGTGCCTTTACACATACTGTTCCTTCTGTTTGAAATGCACCCCCGCCAAATTACCACCAGGCACGCTTCCACGGCCCGGATCCTGACTGGGAAAGAGGAGTTCAGCTATATACACCCTCGTATCTATTTATGTCTTCTGTGTATACTAACCTGATGTGGCTGAGGGTATTCCTGGGGAAAGGATGTTAGGAGAGAAAAATGGAGCCCTGTGCAGTTAGGATGTAAGAATACTCAAGTGTGTCCTGCAGACTGGAGGGGACCTGTATGCAGGTGTGACTGCGGGGCTATGGATGAATGGAGGAGGAAATCCATCACAAAAGATGATGCCAAAATAGAATTAAGAACTGAACTGTAGGGGGCAAGGTGCTGGCTGAGCAAGCACCCTTGATGGAGGAGGAAAAAAAGCCTTGAGAGTTTGCAGACAGAGCTGTCTCTTGAAACTTGTTGACTTTGGGGTCAAAGCAGCTCTGTTTTATGTCCCCTGAGTGTGTCTCAGAGCAGAAATACACTACCCTATCATTGAGACACCACAACTGACAGTAAGGGTATCTGAGGGATGTGCCTAGAAACACAGTGGGAACAAGGGGATTGCCTTGGGGACTTTCGGGACTACATAGGGAGTATTGCTAGGAGCTGGAAGTTCCTGTAGTTATAGGTGGGGTTTAAAGCTGGTAAGATTCCACTGTCAGGGTTCAAAACATGCTCCCTGGCTGGTGAGGTTTCGCTTCTATTCATTATTCAAATTCCAGCCCAGTTTAGCCCAATCCTGGAAGATGTCCACCTACCCTGGTTGGGTTCATCGCCCCTGCCTCCGTGTCTGTATTCACAGCGGCATGCCACTCCAGTGACGCTCGCTCCACTGTGATCGCTGCCTCGGAGGCATCTTCCTCCGCTGCTACTGCCCTCTCTACACAGTCTGGTTCACTGAGCCCTGGTTCATTTAGTTACTAGCTTCCGGTTCAGAAATTGGGGTTGGGCGCACCTGCGTGGTGGAGTCCAGCTCATGTGCCTGAGTCTTAGCTACAGAGGAGGCTGGGAAAGAGGGCATCTGGCTTTTTCTATTTCCACAGAGAAATATGGACTCTGATTCAATAACTGGTGTGAGGGGTCCCCAAACACAGGAAGGGGGTTCTTCTATTGAGTGGCCAACCACAGGGCAAATTTCTATTCTAGGTCATCAGTCTGATTAATTTGGAGGGTGGCCTGAGTGCAGCCACGTGTGGTTGGTGGTATCTGAAGAGCAATGTGTGGCCATGAAGGTTACAATGGCCAGGAACCCTGATGAGTTTCCACTGCCGAAAGGTGCCGCTTCCCCAGGTCTAGCCCCAAACCTTTTTTTTTCCGTTCAGATTGGGAGCCAAATACTCTGACCCCACATTTTACTTTTTACACCGTATTCTCCCTCTAAGACTCGGGTGAGGACAGGATCTGATACTGTGAGGAGCCTTCTACACTCACGTAAGAGCACTCGGATTTCCTGGGGCACCTGCTGTGTAGACAGTGTATATCCGCTGACTTTTGAATGTGTCTGTCATTCTCACAGCTCCGGGAGTACATGCGTGGTCATATTAACAAAAAATATCTGTGACAACAGAATCACGGCCCTCCGAAGATGTCCTTTTCCCAGTCTCTAGAACCTGTGCCTATGTTACCTTACATGGCAAATGGGACTTCGCCGATGTGTCTGAACTAAGGATTTTGCAGTGGGGAGATTACGCTAGATTGTCTGAGTGGACCCAATGTACGGGGTCCTTATAAGACGGAAGCAGGAGGGTCAGTCAGAAGCAGGAGTTGTGCCAGCAGAACTAGAGATTGAAGTCATGCCCTTTAGAGATGGAGGAAGGGGCCACTGGTCAAGAAATGCAGGTGGCCACGGAATGCTGGACAAAGCAAGGAAATGGATTAGCTTCTGAAGCCTCCAGAAGGAAAACAACCCTTCCAACACCTTGATGTTAGACTTCTGACCTCCAGAACCATAAGAGAATAGATTTGTATTGTATTAAGCCACCGAGTTTGTGGTAATTAGTTACAGCAGCTAGAGGACACTAATCCAGGGTCTAAATCTTTTGTCCTAAGCCTCCTCCTGCTTGTCTGCCAGGCCTCTATCTGCCCTCATAAGGCTCTTCCCTGGGGTCTCATGCAAATAAGATCAGTTGCTTGTGTTGACCCTTTCTGGAATCCTCGTGGAAGCCCACTGCTTGCAAGCCATAGAGGGGGACCCTCACCACAGCTGCGACTGGGGGTGCCCTTCCCCATGTCTCAGTACCCCTCTTCTTGCTGGGCGTGCCACATACTATTGCTGACTTTCCCCCTACTACACCCAGAGGCTACTCTCTTACCTTCCGTCACCTGGATCCCAAAGCAGCGCTGCTCTGGGGTTTCACCAGGACATTCATGAGCGGGACTCCAACCTGCTGTAGCCTTCTGGCCTCTACCCTTCCCTCTTTGGGGGCTTGGCTGGATGGGCAGTGATCATTTTCTTTTCTTTTTTCTTTTCTTTTTCGATTATCTTGTCTATCTCTCTGAACCTTGCACCAAAACACATCCTTTCCTGTCTAGTCTAAGGGCCAGCGCATGCATATTAAGTGACACTAATAAACATTAGGGGCCAGGTGGCTGTGGTGGGGAACATGGTATCTGACCCTGACCCATCCAGCTCTGGCCTTCCTGAGATACAAATTATCTTAATGAAAGTCCAAGATGCCCCTTTCTTTCTCTAGGATTCATTCTTGGAGTCCATTCTCTTCATTCTCGTCTTTCTTTCTGCTTCATTTTACCCAGGGACGCTGCTCTTAATGGTGTTCCTGTTTGGAGCATCTTATAACTTTGCTTGGTAGCTATCATTACTCATCCTATCTCCCTAAATAAAGGGACTCGTAGGAAGCAGGGGCTCTATGGGGGTACCAGAACGATAATGGTAATGCTAGCTGCAGAAATTCAGAATTTGAATGGCTTAATAACCCAACAGTAGTTTATTCCTTGTTTACTGAAGGTCTGAAGTGAGTGTTCCTAATAGGTGGGTGACCTTTCTCAAGGTCATGGCTGTTCAGGGAAATGGGCTCCTTTTTTGGTGACTCTGCTGTCTTAAGCTCTTGAAAGCCTGTGCTTATAGCTGCTGGGTGGAAAGACGATGGAGTAGTGATTCTCACACCTTAATGTGTAACAGACCACCTAAAGATCTTGATAAAATGTAGATTTGGATTCAGTGGGTCTGGGGTGGGGCCTGAGGTTCTGCATTTCTTACATGCTCCCAGGTGATGCTGAGGCTGCTAGTCCAAGGACCATCCTTTGAGAGATAAGATGAAAGAGGATCGACCAGTAGGGGTCAGGGGAAGATGGAGGGAGGCAGCTTTTATGGACCAAGCCTGGAAGCGGCACAGTTCGTACTTAGACCCCATTGGCTAGAACCCAGTTGCATGGCCCCACCACACTAAAAAGGGAGGCTGGGGAATGTAGTCCAGCTATGTGCCCAGAATGAAGAGGACAGTTTCGTTAACTAGCCAGCAGTTTCGGCTCCATGGATTGTTGATGGCGTGCCAAGCACTTCGACCAGCTCCACCCTCAGGGAAATGCCGCACCTTCTATCAACTATCACGGGAGGCAGCATGATAGAGACTATCTCGAGTTTGATGGGAGCGGATGGCAGTTATATGGCGCCACCTACTCAGTGAGCCTGCCTCACCGCTGGAGCTAGGATGAAATAAGCGGGAACCTGAGCTGGTGGAAAGGAAACCTTCTTGACTTTCTTGTACGCAGCCTGGTGGGAATGGGCAGGACGATGGGAGCTGAAACGTCCACGGGGCGTCATGGGATTCTGAGTGCAGAGAGCCAGACGCTGCCTACTTCTCAAGCTGCCTTCCCTCTCCTATTCCTTTGTGGCAGCGGCAGCCACCCCGCCTCTGTGGGACTTGTGGGTCATCACTCACCTGCCCAGGGAAACCTCCTGGGACCCTGCGGGATGTTGGCCAGCAGACAGCTGTAGGCATGGATGCTAGCTAGCTTGGCATCACTCTGTGCCTTAGTTTCCCCTGCGGTGGTTTCTTCCTTGCTGCCTCCCTGGAAAATGGTGATAATTAGCGATAACAGCTGACAAGGGACATCTCCCCCTTATTCTGTGTTACTGCCAAGCCCTAACCTAGGGAACTTTACTCTCTTGGAAACATGTGGAAAGATGTCACCTTTGCGCCACTTTCAAGTGGCTCCCACCCCAAGTGGGTGAGTTTTCTGATTGGTGGGATGGCGAAAGTCTGATAGCCATTGGTTCAGGTTTCTGTCTTTGCTACCTTGCTTCTTGTTGGTTTATTTTTGTGATGAGCCCATCCAATATCCCTAAGGAGTCATCCCTTAAAAATAGCTCTGACTATAGGGATCTGGGCGGAGTCAGAAGGAGGGAGCCCATGATCATCCGGCTGCTCTGCGTGCTGGTTTAGGGAAGAAAATATAGGAAGCCTACTTTGGCTTCAAGTCCTAGTTACTTTCTCAAATCCAGCTTTGGGAATAATGAAGTGGAGCTTTTGAACAATGCCTCTCTTTTGTGTCTATTTTTAAATTCATTTAGAACCCAGAGGAGACGGGCTATGAATGACTAGTACCTGCCAGAAGCCCAACAAGATATGGATTGTCCAGCACTTATTAGCTGGCAGCTGTTAGTCCTTTCGGTATTAGGGTGAAAGATTGAGGCTCCTTATAGCTCTAGCGGCTCATCTTGGTTGAAGGTAAATAGTCTTAAGGTTTCTCTCTGAATTGAAGATTCTAGTGGTAAAAATTAGATTTCAAAGCAACAGTGGTTCTGTAGGTAGGGATATTCATCCCAGAATCATCCGAGTTTATCTACTGTGTTTTATGATGCAATTGATTTCATAGAATCATAGGACTTTAAGTCACAGCGTACAGCCCTCACAGTTGATCATGAAGTTTTCTTCGACATCTCAATTTGTCCAGGCTCTATTTAGCCACCTGCAGCGATAGGGAGCTCACTTTGTCCTCAGCAGTCAATCCCATTTTGCACCAGCTCTACTTGCGAGAAGGTCCTTTGAACTAGAATGTGCCTCCTGGTGGTTTCTTTCCTAAGTCTGCCCTCTCGGGCACCTTTATCAGTTAGCGATTGCCACGATAATGCTGCTTGACGAACCAAGAGGAAACTCAGTGGAGAATAACACTAAGCATTTTTCGCACGCTCGTGGTCTGAGCATCGAGTGTGGTTCTGCTGATCCAAGTTGGGCTTGTGGGTCATGTGGCTGTGCTTCCGGCTGCGATGGTGGCATAGTGTGGCACTTCACTACTGGTTATGCTCAGTTCTCCACGTGAGTCTGTTCTGGATCCCAGGCTGAAAGAGGCACCAGCTGCTACCTGGGATTCACTTTTCCCATGAAAGGTGGCAGTAGTTCAAGAGGGCAAGCCCAGAGAGGCACACACGTTGATTGAAGCAAGTGCACTCCAAAGTCACAGGATGGCGACACGCTCTCTGCCTTTTCTGGGAGGAATCACAAAGCCAGAGGCCAAGGACGTGGAACCAGGGAGGGATGATGAACTAGAAACCATCGTTTACCCTGTCCAAGCAACTCAAAAGAGGCTCACTTCCTTTGTAGGAGACAGGCGTTTTAATGCTCGAGGAGAGTAGTCATGTTCTCTGCGATTGGTAATAATAGCATAAAGTTTGAGATTGGAGAGAATCTGGGTCTCATCCCTCCCTGCCTGAGTGGCCCAGGGCGAGTCACTTGATTTTTAAATAAAATGAAAATTTTTCTGTCTCCCAGGGTCACTCAGAAGATTAAATTGAATAATGCAAAAGTAAGACACCTGGCATCATGCTGGTACTCCTTAAGTGCTCAGTATTACTTACTCTCCGTTCCAGGCTGAACATCTTCCAGCTGGTTCTCACATTTCTTCAGGCTTTTCCTTGCTTTCTTGAATATATCCTACTTTTTATATGCCTTCCTCTGATATGACATTCCCTGTACCGAATGCAAGGCTCCAGGTGGAATATATTGGAACAAGGATACCTCCCGTACTGCCGAGGTTCTGTTTCCACTGAGACAGCCCAAGCTTGCATGGGGTTACGTTTTACCTCATTTCACCCAGGGGGGTTGCAGTTAACTAAATTCCTAAGTTTTTATTCCATGTTTACTTCAGGATCTGCTGGGTACAATTTTTCTTCTGTCAATGTTTATAGGCTGTCTACTTTGTAAAATACATCGTACGTGTTACTATCTCTTTATTCTTAAAACCGCCTATTGACAAGAGTTTTTAGTTTCCAATTTCAGAGGAAGATACTCAGGTTGAGGGAGGAGATGTGGCTTCCTCAGTATCCACCAGACCCTCCTAGAGTGACTTGATTTCTCGCCACCATGTTTATAAGTGTAACTGATTTTCAGAAGGATTTTTCTTTCTCTCTCCTTGTCTGCTTCTCGTCTCCTTTGTGGATCTCTAGGATCCTTCATGATGGTGAACAGCTCTGGGAGGGCCTCTGGCCAGAAGGCCCACCTTCTCCTGCCTACCCTGAAGGAGAATGACACCCACTGCATCGATTTCCATTACTACTTCTCCAGCCGCGACAGGTCCAGCCCAGGGGCCTTGAATGTCTATGTGAAGGTGAACGGCGGGCCCCAAGGGAACCCCGTCTGGAACGTGTCTGGGGTCGTCACCGAGGGCTGGGTGAAGGCAGAGCTTGCAATCAGCACCTTCTGGCCGCATTTTTACCAGGTATGATGTTTTACCATGGTCTGATTTAAAAAATAAATAAATCTATATACCTCTTGCCTGCCTAGAGTTGTCAAATTGAGCAAGGACTTCATTTACTTACTTGTTCAACTTGTGTTTCCTGAGCTTCTCTTCCTAGCCTGGCCCTGCAGATACAGAGGTGAACCAGCATAGCCCCTGCCTCCCTGGAGCTCATGGTCTGGAGGAGGAGGCCAATATACAAATAAATAATTATGATATAGTAGGATGCCTGTGGGTTCCTCGGCATGCTGGAGGAACACAGACATTGAAGCATTTTACAAAATAATTGTGAAGGAGATGCTATTATCTGATGAGGAAGATGCTATTAGTGTCCCTGTTTTACAGATGAAGAATTTGAGGTTCAGAGAGAGGAGGTAACTAGTCAAAGATCACTCCCAGTGAAGAAGGTATCCGGGGGAGGGGAGAAGGCAATTAGGATGGCTTCTACGAGGAGATGACAGGTAGGCTGAGTCTTGAAGGGCAAATGAACAATTATTGAAAAAAGAAGGCGAAGGCGTTTGAGTTGTCAGGGTGGGCCATAGGCTGGAGGAGTGAGTGAGAGATTTTGGCAGAGTTTGGAAACTCTTAAGTCGATTATGGGTAGATTGCAAAGGAGATATACAGGGAGCTAAGGCTGCAGGAGCAAGTAGGTCGTGGGAGTTTCAATGCCAGGTTTAGGAGATTAAATTTGTTCACTAGTCTAGGGCAGTGCTGCTCAAACTATCTGTGGTGAAAGACCAGTTCCCCCCTCAACACATTGTGGACCGATACTTTTATGAATGGCAATAAAAATATCACAGCAGTGCCATTTAAACAACATTATTAAGGTACAATCTATATTTCATAGAATCCACTCATTTTAAGCGTGCAATCCAGTGATTTTTAGTAAAGCTACCGATTTGTGCAGTCATCATCATAAACCAGTTTTAGAATGTTTTCATCATCCCAGTAAATCCCTTGTGCCTATTTGCAGTTAATCCCCTTGCCCGCTGTTAAAAAGTTTTAAGTAAGAAAGTGCACTAGTCAGATCTGCATTTCAGAGAAATTTCTCTACAGTCTAGAGCAGAAGATGGACTTGAGAATGGCAAGGTTAGTGGCCGGGAGGTTCTTAGACATCCATCAGTTCAACAACATCCACGGTAGAGTCCTTTCAGATGCATCTGAAAGCAGCCATAGACAATAAGTAAATGAATGAATGTAGTTGTGTTCCAATAAAACTTTATGGACAAAAGCAAGTGATGGGCCAGATTTGATCTCCGAGCCATAGTTTGCTGAATTCTGATGTAGGTGATAAAGCTATGGTCTAGAGCTGGACACTGAAGTTCAAGAGCACACAGCAAATCACTGGCAAAACTAGATCCAGAACCCAGATGCCCCAGCCCCAAGACTCTCTCCCCTTGTATGCCTGAATATAAATACCAAGTGTCTCTGTTAGCCCATGGATACCTCCATGAAGGCCTTTGGGTTCCAATAAGAAACCCCTACCTACTGAGGGCCTGATGCAAATGGGAACAGGGTGGGTCTATAGGTATAAGTATAATGAGCAGGAAAAGTGGAGAGGGACAGCCCTCTCCACTGGCCATGCTCTTTGATGGGGTATAGAGGAAAAAAGGATATTTCTCAGGCATCCCCATGTCTCAGCTCTATGGTAAGCCTATTGCTTCTCATTGATCTGTATTTATTATTTATCTGTATAGTAACTCCTGGGTTGGATAGCAACATGTCCTGTGTTTCAGAGTCAGGGATAGTATTGGTAAACTGAGGTCTAGGTCCTCTGGCTCCAAGTTCGGTGTCCCATCTTTAGGGAAAACAGCTCCCTCATTCTGAGAAGCTTCTGCTCACTAGCATTGGAATGTCGGATGTATCTCATCCTCATTTCAAGTCACAGTTCTCTCATTTGTAAAACGGAGAAGGTGATGTGTCCAGTGCAGGGTTTCTCCGTGGATCAAATGAGAGCATATGTACGACATCACGTCAGACTGTCATGGGCCTCAGCAATTGTTGGCAGGAAGGGAGGAGGAAGAAGAGAAGGAAGAACAAAAAGTGGAAGGAGGCCATTTTTAAAGAAATACCCGCTGTGGCTGAGCCGTCCTCAGTAAGCTCTGAGCTGGCTCCGTGATAAGCAGCCTCATCTGGGAGAATTTTCTGCTTTTCAACTTGTTGGCACTATAGACCATTACATTACATTACATTTCCTCTGCTCTGAGCTTCATAGTGAAAAAGCCACTAAGGCGCTGAGAGCAGCCGTTTAGAAAAGACGTGTGCATCACACACACACACACACACACACACACACACACACACTTCTCTCTCTCTCTTTCTCTCTCTTTCTCTGTCTCTCTCTCTGTCTCTCTCTCTCTCACTCACTCACTAACTCACTCACTCACTCACTCACTTTCTGGTGGATAGTCCCATGGCTGAGCACACATACCTGCCTGCTCCCAGACTCACCCCTCACTCAAGAGCGCTCATACACACACACGTCCAGGGGAGAGAACAAGGGGCATATCCGGAGATTCAAAGACACTTGCAGATGGATTTTCAATTTCACCAGACCCCAAGATCTGGTCCTGCATGTAAGATTCCCTGGACTAAATGCAATTTTGGTTTTCAGCAGTGCTGGTCTTCAGATCCTGATGGCTTATGTATTCATTTATTAAAGTCATATTTCACAGTCCTAAAATTGACTTTTAGCTCCGTAATAAACGGAAATTTTATCTTTCTTATTAGTGGGCTTTCTGGTACCAGGCCTTCAGCAAGGCCTCTGCTAAGAATGTCCCTCTGCCACTCACCCCTTCACTTACTGTCTCTCGGGAGAGCAGGGGCTTATCAAATGCCACTTAAGACGTGCTTCAGATTGCTGCCCCTTTCCAGGTGATAGTCATTCTGTTTCATCTTTTTAAAGATTCTGAACTTTTCCATCCCAAGATTTTAAGAAATAAGAGAACTTTTCATTAATTTGGCAGCCGCTTGCTCACTCTGTATCACCTGCCTAGGTGAAATTTTTTATTCAGCACTTGTAGTTGCTCTGACGACTCCTGAAATTTAGGACTCACCTGACTTGGATTCAACTGTACTTGAAGGCTTTTCTTGGGAATTCCCTTGGCATCCAGCATTTTGTAGGTTTAGTGGCTTCATGCAGAATTCAGGAGGGCACATCACAGGGAGAGGGCCCCTTTTCCCACCCTTCCAGCTCCACCCCATTTCCTGTTTTATCCACCCACTCCACTGCTAACCAACCCCTTCCCATGGAAATATATACGGTCCTCTTCCTAAGAGGAGTCCTTATGAGCCAACATTTTTCTATCTCTTATCTTTCGAGAAAATGTTTGCAGCCCCCTGAAATTTTTACAGTAATACTCTGCTGGAGGACTACAAAAGGTGAGGATAAAATGCCAGGCCAGGTCACTTAAACCATACCATGACATATCCACAGCCTCCCTCACGCACGCAACCTGCTTTTTGGCGGGGTCGAGGGTGACTGATCTCTGAGCCTGTCTTGGGAAATTACTTCCTGGCTTTGACCAGGACGAGCTTTGCATGGTTCCATGCAAGCCCCATCACTCTAACACCAGGATGCCACTAGGTTCTATCTGCTGGAGAATGTGTAGCTGGCAGTAGATCCACAGGGTGGCCTCGGGGTTGAAGAATGTCCGGCAGAGAAGTTGAGATTCCTAGACGAGGCCTCCTGCTCCAGCCCCTATACCAGGCCCCCTGCCTCACACACCCGCACGGAGCATCACTGGGTGTTGGGCAAAGCCTACTGCTGCCCCATGCCCGCATCCTGCTCCCCACCCCCCCGTAAACAGGCAGCACTAGAGTAGCCCCCACAATTCTTTACTCGCTCCTCTGACTCCTCCCACTCCTGGCTTTTATTCCTCAAGGGCCTTGTTTTGAGTTTCCTTGTAAGTATGCTTGGCTTGAAGATGACCATTCTCCTTCCCCCAGAACACCTGGGGAACCCAGGTCCTTGTAGCATAGTGTCCTGGCCTTAACCTTGTACCCTCGTAGTATCTGTCCCCGGGAACAGGAGCTGGCTAGGCACTGGGTGGGGTCTTCCTGACCTGAGCCCTCACCCCAGAAGCGCATCGCAGGGTGATCATCTCCACCCGAGGCTGCAGGTGTCTTCTAGGGCACCTTCCAACTTGAATGCAGGATCCAGTACCCACATTCTCCCCAACTTTGTTGGCTGAGAACTTGGCCCAGAGGGTCGAGCTGCAGGTGTTTCACCTGCTTTGCCTGAACCAAATAAGATGGAGCCCTGTCCTGCTCTTCTATCTGAGCGGTCTGACTTCTGTCTCATCAACAGGGAGAATTCAGGATGACCCTCACATTTTTCTTGATGTCTGAACAGCTCTGGTGGTGCTGCTTCTCTGTAAGCTGCTCCTGCAGCGTCTTGCTGCAGCCAAACCTGATTTCTCTGATCGTGTTCCGCAGCACTCTGCCCTATGGCTTTTCACAAAAACTTCTCAAGACCGGACTTGCATCTGAAGGTCCTAACCCATGGTCAGAAACTTGAACCCTAGTAATGATTCGTATGGCCAAGTTCCTGTACAGAACTGTTAAGCCTGCAACGTGGCTGAGGGGTTGGTTGGAGCTTTGGGGCTACCTGGGATTTCTAGCAGGTGACCCTGCCAGCTTACTCCTAGTGCCCATCGCTTCTCCATGACTGAAGCCTGCCACCCTGTAATATTTCGGTGACATGTTGTAGCTGCCATTAGAGATCTCCCTCTCTGGTCCCTGGCGTGGTGGTCTCCAGGATTGACCCTTGTTTTTGGAAACAGGCAGCTGGCCCAGGAATTTGGATGTGGGCTTGAGCGCTAATCCCATGTGAGAGTTCAGTGTTCAGGGCACCTGCCTCAGCAGGTGAGTCCAGGTAGGCTCTGGACGGTCCACGCCCACCCAGTATGAACCTTCCTTTTTTTTTTTTCCTTTTTTGGGAAGAAGGGTACACTCCCTGGCACTATTTCTGATACACCTGGTATCTGCATTGCTGACCCTCCACTCCTCAGGCATCGAGGGGTCTGTTTCATGGCTGACCTTCCACTCCTCAGGCATCGAGGGGTCTGTTTCATGGCAGGTGGCATGACATTTTTTTTTAAAATCTAATTCTTGAGTGGCATGCTAAGGACAGGACCCTCTTGGCCACTGCACATTTTGCGAATATTCTAGTCTGAGCCATCTCGCAGTAATGGGGAGGACTTTCCCACTTCTGCTGTGGGAGGTGCTTCATTCTCAGCTGCATTCAGAGCCTGCCCATTGCTATAAACGTACTGTAGACCCTGATTCTAATGCCTTGTGAGACTGGAGCCTTCATCAAAGATTTTGTGAGCTGTTGCAGTTTCTTCTCTCTGCTTCCATACTTGACCCCGCCCCCCGCTCCCCTTCCCCAACTTCCTTGGCTCCTGCAACCTTACTTGCCTCTTCATTTCCATATACTTCCACGTGTACCCAAAGCCCAGCTTCTCTATCTGTTCCTGCTGGTCATGACTCGCAGCAAAGAGTCTGTTGAGTGTGGGAACTTTAGTGGAAACTTGGGGTGGGGATTGCAGGGCGTAGTCACATGCATAGCCCATTCCATTTTTCCTCTCCCCAGATTTACCACCATTCCCTGCATTTTTCCCTCTTACTTCTCACTCTGCCCTCTAGAGAAAAAGCAATAGTATTAGTAACACTTATCAATATCTTACCATGCGTATCGTAAACACTTTATAATGATCAAGTCATTTAATAGAAAGCCAGAACATTCTTTCCCTTGTTTCTTACAGAATATTACTCTCCCGTATTTGAGAAACCTAAGCCTCACCTACCCCGTGCTCTACAAAAACATTCCTAAGAGGAATTCTGGTGAATGAAGGCTACTCTATCTCGTAATGGAATTCTTATTTCCATATTTCTTATTTCCGCAAAGGAAAGGAGAACAGCGAATAAATGTGTGTTTCACTATCACACATTTATTCTCTCATGATGAGCCTTGTGTTCCTTCATGGAATATTTGTTAATAGGTATGACATAGGTTAGATACTGGGTGATGATGTGAGAAATAGTTAACGTGTGAGAAGAATTTAATTAAGTTAAACTTTGGTTTACTGGGGGGAAAAGTCAGAATTCTTCTTAACCAGGTGTTTTGACTCAATGAGAGTTGGAATGCTTTTCAGCATTCAGTAACGGGGCTGGCCATGTCCTGCGAACCAGGAGACCAGGGCCTCGGTCCTCAGTCCACGTCCGGCTCCCTTTCTGGGCTTCAGTAATTCAACTGATTCCACCTCTTAGGGCTGTTGAGAGGTTAAATGAAGACCATATAATAAACGGTCAATACTGTAGACCTTTGTTACTGTGGTCATATTTCTCTGTTTTTTATTATTTTTATTATCATTCGGTTTTAGTTGATGAGGTGCCTCTTCTGGTCAATAACAACCCTTCCTCTGGTACCTTGACCCCAAATGAGTCCTGCCCCATCTAGAATCATGTTTCATCGATTCCTCACCCCCTAATATTTTATGCTATTTCCTTTCTTCATTCCTCTCTACTTAAAATCATGTTCCTATCTCTACCATTCTAAAAAAAATCTCTATTGGGCTTTTAGCACTTGGCCTTGGGCTCTTCTCTGAACTATCCATCTGTCTTCCAAGGTGATCTCATGTAGTTCTATAGCTTTAAATGACATTCAGATGCCAAAGCTACCACAGTTCTAACTCTGGTTCCTAAATCACCCAGGAGCTCCGGCAACAATGTCAGCAGCTTCCTACTCAACATACCCATGAAGATGTTTACTTGCCATTTCAAACTTAATGTGGCCAAAAGGAAATCTTGACAGAGCCCGTGCACACCCATTCATCGAGTCATAGCCCCCACGTCAGTGCCATCAGCCTAGCAGATTCTGAGTCTTCTCTTTCTTTCACTCTTCTCCTTTTAATCTAACAGCAATTCTTTTCATTTTTACCTTTGAAATATCTCGCAAACCATCGATTTCTTCATTTTCCATAGCCATCCCCGTCATCAAAGTCATGCTCATCTTCCGATTGATCGAATGACTACAATAGCCAACTGGTAGGTCTGTTTGTTTCATTCTTGCTCAACCTCCCACCTCCCAGTCATTTTCCACAGAACAGCCATGGCGATTATCTTAGAAAGTAAATTAGATTTTATCACTTCCCTGCTTATAATCTTTTAGCCACTTAGAAGAAAATTCAAGCTCCCTACTATGTTTTGTAAGACCCCATGTCACCTGACTTCTCGATACTCCAGCCTTGGGTTGTGCCTCTCTTGCTTACTATTTCCCAGCCTTTTCTTTTGTGTTCCCAAATCATCTCCAAGATCTTTCTTGCCTCGTGGACTTTGCACTCACCATCACATCTTCCTTGACCGGCCACTTTCATCCTTCTGGTCTCATCTTAAGTATCACCTCCTTAAATTTCTCCCCAGGCCACTCTAAGTAAAATAGACCCTCGTCTTAGTTACTCTTAATCACAATATCCACTTTATTTCCTTCATGATGCCAATCACAAAATGAGTTTAATTTTACATATTCATTTGTTTAATTTCCATTTCCATTCACTAGAAGGTGAAATTTATCAGAGCTAGGACCTTAATTGTTGCGTTCACTTTTATTGCCCCAGCATAAACATCGTCTCGGTGTCTGGTACAGAGGAGGTTCTCTTTAAATGTTGAATGAATAAATGAGTAGATGACTGACTGACTGACTGACTGACTGACTGAAGACACTGTTCCTTTTCCTAGTGGGTTTAGAGTTTAGGAAATGAAATGACTTACAAACAAACGATATGGGTGATGGGTGATAATAGTGATAATATAGCATGAAGGGAGATATGAAAATGTGCCATAAAGCATTTAATTTTTATTATAATTGTAAAATAGCTTATCTTTATTTTAGAATATTTGGAAAATCTAAAAAAAGTGTAAAGAAGAAAATATTCATTACCATAACCTCCCTAGTGTCATTTAAAACATTGCATTCATAGATTATTACCATTCCTACTTCATCTTTTGTGAATTGCCTGCCGAGGTCACTTGCCAATTTTTCTTCTGGAGAGTTTATTTATGTTGTTGAGTCTCAAGAATTCTTTATGAAACAGGTCATTTACCTTTTCGCTGGCATATGTCTTACAGATATTGTTCTCAACTTGCCATTTGACTTTTACTTTTGTTTCATACTTTTGTTAACATATAAAATGTACTTTGACATTACAGTTATTAAGAAGGTGTTGTATATTTAAGAAATACATAATGTTTCAATTTTAAGAAATTGATTTTTAAGCTTTTGTCATTAATTTCTAGCTTTAGCAAATTTGATTGAAAATGTGCAGACCTAAACCTATACAGTTTCTTCTTTGAGGAATTCATTGAAGCTATACTTTAGCCTATCATATGCTATTTGTGTAAATAATCCATGAGCATTTGAACAGAAATTTCATTCTTTATACTTATTAACATATATTTAGTAAATGCATTATTATTTAATTTATATACATACTTGATAGATTTATTTTTATTTGGTCAACATCTGAAACATAGGGTAAATAAATATAAATGGGTTTTATTTAAAATATAACTATTGTTTATTTTTCCCATCATTTTTTCCTTTTAAGTCTATTCGCTCATGCATTATTTTTTAAATGACCATTTTTATCCACTTAATAGTTTTTCTTTTTCTTTTGGTTTAAATTCTACTTTGACGCTTTTGCATTATTTTTGCAACAACTGTTCTGTTTATTTGCATTTCCCTATTATTTCCCTTTGTTCAACTTGTTATTCTTAAAGTTACTGAGTCATTCTGTTTTAAATGTTTATATTATAACATACAATTAGACTTTGTCTATTTAGACAGTTTGAGAGCTTTTCTCTTTTAATGTATTTATATTTATTGTCACAAATATTTTTTCTTATTTTCGTCATTTGTGTTACACAATTTAAATGCGTTTATGCTATTTCTTTTAAAATATATTTTCTGTATTTGTTCTATTTTCTTTCATTTTTTTTTCCTGTAGACTTTGCTTTTGGTTTCTTTTGAATTATTAAAAATATAATTAGGTATGTGATTCTTTATAGAAAGGTCATCTGTTGCCTTCCTTCTCTTCAGGATCGGGCAGCTATCACACTTTTTATTTCTGCAGACTTTTCTCCTACTACCTGCACAGTTTTGTGTGTTAACTCTCTCTGAAGGTCTGTCTCAGTAAACCCCTCTTCAGTAAACCCCTTTTCAGCAGCTCCCCAGAGCTAGCATCACCCCCTCAGCTCTGCCTCAGATCATCAGGCAATTAGATTCTCATAGGAGCACCGGTTCCTGGTGCAAAAAGGCTGGGGGCTGCTGGTAGAGGAGTGAAGAGCTGGGTTTGGGGATTATCGGTGAACTGGCAACCATTTAAGGAAGAGGAGGTCTGCATTTGAAGGCTGGATATAGAAGGAGGAATACTTACAAAGAAATCTATGGTAGAATAGTCCCAGACTTATGAGAAAAGTCATGACAGCAAAGTGTCACCTGAGCCTAAATAGAAGATAGACTCAGAAAGGGAGCTGCTATCAACATTGACAATTGTAAACAAAGACCAAGTATTAATAATTATTTTAGCAAACATTTATTGAGGTCCTACCATGTGCCACACATATTTCTAAGTAGTGTATTAACTTCTTTAATCTGAAAAATTATTCAATAAGGTAGACAGTGTAATTACAGAGGAGAAAACTGAGGCTCAGAGCAGTAAGGTGACTTGCCCAAGGTCACACACTAGTAAGCGGTGCAGCCAGGATGGGAACCCAGGCATTCTGACCCAGAGCCCCAAAACTATGCTATCTTCTTTTTTAAAGTAAGAAAAAGATTTACATATGACTATTGGATTTAGCAATTAAAAGATTATTGGTATCTGCCATGAGAGCAGGTTTATTTTTGGTGGGTATGGGTGTTGGGGACAGACTCCAGATTATAGTGGGTTGAAATTTTGCAGTGAGAAGTAAGGAAGCTTTGAGACTGAGTGTAGATAAAACTGTTGAGAATTTTTAATGGGATTGGAACACAACTGGACTCTATAGTAGAGAAGAATCTACTGTTAAAAGGTGGCTCTGAAAAAGTAAATGAAGCCCAAGCATTTATGGTTAAGGAAGGATTTGAAGATGCAGGATAAAGAGGGAGAACTGCGAAGAACCAAGAAGCTGGAAAATGCAGTCAAGGTCGGGGTCGAGAGTGCCAGCATATCTTGTAGTAACCTAACCTATGTAGGTTAGGTTAATAGGTAAGAAGTTAGACGTCTCTTGTCCTCTGCCTCTTGAAGATGTGAAGTGGGTATCTGCTGTGATTGGGTGGGTGATGTTGAAAGGGGAACATTTGCATGGGATACAGAGTGGAGAAGGCAGTTTTGCAATAGGCTTGCCAAAGTTCAAATGAGCATGCAGAGGAATTGGGGCTTTACGTGAGAATGGTATGGGTAATTAGCCCAGGTAGGAGGTACCTCAGGCTTGTTGAGAATGCAGGGGCTTCCAGGAAGATGTATAGACTCTTGAAAAGTTGAGTCCAGGGTACCATATGAGCCCGAGAAGCAGGTGTAAGGGGAGTGAATTGGAGAGGAATGTGGGATAGGAGGCTGTGCCAAAATATAGGAAGATGGATTTTCCAGTTTCTGGAGTGGAGAAGGGCACGTATGAGCCTGTGGCTGAAGCCGAGTGGAAGATAAGGCCACTTGAATTAGGAAGGTCAAGGGGTTGGTCATGTCGTCAACGCAGATATTCCCTTCTCCTAGATGAAGGTAGAGGTTGGGTGACAAAGAGAGCTGTTAGCGGAGTCATAAAATCTTTATTGAAATAGCAGTTTGGGTGGGAGTCAGAATGGAGAGTTTAAAAAATTTGTTGCCAACAGTTGTGCACGGGTCTTATCTTCAAGAGATGTTACTGAGAAATTCAGATGGAATATGTTTCTTGGGGATGTAGAGTCTAATCGGGGTAAACCCTCCTTGGCTTATGGCGTCTTCTAAGATAAACTTCTCCCGTACCTTTCATAAGAAAGTTAGGATATTAGGAAGTAATTCTGCTCTGTGCTTCACTTGAAACAACAATAAGGTATAGATTGGGGTCTCCAGGCCATGTTTGGGTGGTTTTTCCTGCATCCAAGAGTTATTTCTGAAATCCATTAAAAATGTTCCGTGTGACTGACTCTTCTTTTTGCTAGTCGCTAGAGTATGGCCTTTCTACTTTGTTTTGAAAATCCAAGTCAATTGCCAGGATGGCATCCTAGCCTAACGTAAGGCCTCTTTGATGGTTCTGATTGGAAGCAGAAACATAAAGAGTTTTGGAGCTGGGAAGGTTCCTATGATGAGTGCCTACAACCACTTCTGTGAAATTGACTCCCACCCTATGTGTTGCAGGTGATATTTGAATCCGTCTCTTTGAAAGGTCATCCTGGATACATCGCTGTGGACGAGGTTCGCGTCCTTGCTCATCCGTGCAGTAAGTCTGTTCCCTCCTCCTAACACAGCCTTGCTCCATGCCAGACTGCATAGCTTGGAGGCTGCAATCCCCCCTATTCACTGAGCTCACAAACATCTCTCGCTCTCTCTGTTTTTTTTTTTTTTTCAATCCTTGAAAAGTGCTTACATACTCAATGCAATCAGTCCTGAATAAATCCATAATTTTGCCGGCCTATTCAACAGGCAGTACCTACAGGCATTTGCAGAGCGGCAAAACATCTTCGTGTGAATCCCTCTCCATTATTAAAGAGTCTAAAGTCCTGATTGTTTATTAGTGGGATTCAGACCACTGAAGTGGAAGAATTAGAGGGCTTTGGATAGAATCTTTCACAATTGTCTTAAAAAAGAACAACACCAAAACACTGAGCAAATTAGCACACTGTTCACTCACAGGGAAAAGTGCCCCAAAGCTATTAATTTTTTTAAAGTAATTTTAAATACACTCATCAGCTCCTACGTAGGTGTAGGGAGAGATTTCTCATGGTGGTTGGTACTTCTGGTACAGTGTCGAGAGTCCTCAAAGGCAGAGCGCTCCCCCGTGCCCATCCAATTTCCTCTTGAAGTTCTCTCTTTGCTGTATTCAGTCTAAGATATTTGAATGTGTTTGAGCAAAGAACTGTGTTTCCTGGGTGCACTGAATCTCAGAGGGGCCAAGTCCTGGGTGCAGGTCATTGAGATGACATCATAACTAGTGACATTTGGTGGGGGGACCGTAATCACAGGGATGCGCATGGCGATTATGGGAGCTCCTAGAAGGGCCTGTTGGGATGCCAGTGCCATTAGTTTGTTAGCGTTCCGCAGATTGCAGATTCTCATTAGTTTCTTGGCAGCCATCTGGTCCCAGGCAACTCCTAGTAGCCCGCTCTCTACTCCCTCCTTATAGCCCTGAGTCAGGCTTGTGGCTATGGTGCAGTTTGCAGTTCCCTCAAGAGATGTCATGTACCCTGTCCTTATATGCCTTTCAATGCTCCCATTTTGGGGGCTGTTCTCATTTCAGCCCAATCTATGTTGCTTTAATTGAAATGGCTCTTCTCACTTCTGCTGCAATGAATTTGTCAGAGCCCTGAACGTCACTTCCTTTCTCTAGCACTAGAATGCCATTGTTTGACTCATTGTCTTAGAGCACCTTCTCTGGAGGAAATCGGGACAAGTTCCAAGGGGTTTTGGCAAAACGAGGTTTGGAATAACTATGTTTGTTGTCTGTGCAAGAGAAACCGCCTCCCCAGAAATCAGCCAACATCTCAGGAATGCTGAGATCCTGCTGGTTCTCCATTACTCCTTCTGACTTAAGTTCCCTACCTTCTGAGTTACTTCCTGAGTCTTTGAAATTTTCCCAATGGGTCCATCCGTTCAATCATGCCTGGCAAATGTCTCTGCTGAACCAGACTTCCTGTACAAAGGGTCCCAGAACCACCTCCCCCATTCAGGGTTTATATGCCAGATATGCAGATGAGTCCTCCTCACCACGATGAAGTCTTCCCCTCCCTCAGTTCCTGGGAATCAGCATCCCCTGCCCATTAGAGACTGATCTTTCACCTCAGACTGGCTCTACCTGTTGTCCACGTCACCGCACACATGCAACCCTGCACAGCCACCAGTTTTGAGGTTGTCTCTCTGAAACAAGTCTTAGTCTTCCCCCAGCCCTGCACATGTCCCCTCCTCAGAGAGGACACTCATCTCTGCTGCATCCAGCTGCATTCCTGCTGCTTACCCTATGCTTGATGCTCACGCTTGCTCTTTTTGATAGGTGATGTTTGCGTCTTCCCAAGAGAATCTGGCTTGGCTCTCTTAGGACCCCAGAACTCTGCTCTAATGAGAATTTTCACCTCTACCATGAGGCTCAACCTTACACCTGTCTCTTGTCCCAGCCCCAACCACGTTCAAGGGCAGATTGGTGAAAGCTCTGCGTTGACTCCAAGCACTGTCCTTGGGTTGCCATTGCAGCCAAATGCTTCTTTCTCTTCGAGAAATCTCCATAGGAGGGGGTCCTCTGGAACCTGGATGCCATTCCACCCCCAAAGTCCCATGGACCCTCTTGGATTCCTCCCCTCTGAGGGGCTGCTCCTGAATTTAGGATTCTATGGACAGCCACATACTCCTCTTGCTGAGGAGTGTGTATTGCTTGGTTATGGAATTGCTACGAGCCAGTTACCCAGCAAATGGGCCATGGGATGTAACTCAGGAAGAAGTGACCCTGGCTGTGTTCCTGCATAATGTGCGTCAGCTGAGTTCAGCCTCGATGCTCAGGCAGCTTAAATTTCCCAGGAATCAGAATGTGAGAACCCTGTGATCGTGGCTGGAATTGGAAAAAATTTCATTTATCTGTATGTTCACATTCTGGCAGTGCGTGCAGTCCTCAGAGATCTATCCATGAGTCATTGGAGTTGAGCAGGGCCCAAGGTGCTCTGTCCGTGTCCAGTCCTGGTGTTTATCCATCCTTTCAGCAAGTAAATTTTTGAGCGTCAGCTTCTGCTGGATAGAGGTAGGTTAGGTCCTTGTTTCCATGGTGTGTACTTAGCTGAGAGGCGGAGGAAGGAAAGACACTAAACGAGTCATGTTAAATAAGTCACTAATGTAATTACAGATAGTGATTAGTGCTGCGAATATAATAAATGTGAGTGACTGGGATATGGGAGGGCTCCTTCGATAGAGTGTTCGGGAGACATGTCTTTGAAGATGGGATCTGAACTGAGACTTGAGTTGTAGGAAAGAGTTCACTGTATACTGATTTGGGGAGAGAACATTCTAGACAGAGGAAATAGCAAGTGGGGGTCAGCCCGATGGTGTGAGAGTGTCTTGGGCATTGGGGATGTGGGGGATTGTGGTCTGAGTGAGCACTGGGGAAGGAATCCAGGCCCAAACTTGCAAGGCCCTGAGTCACTGTGAGCAGTTTAGATTTTGATCTAAGTGCATGGGGTGCCACTGGGGGGATTTACGCTGGGGATTGATACTATCTCATTTAATTATTACAAGATCACTGTGGCTGCTTTGTGCAAGAACGAATGGAAGGGCTATAGAGAAGAAGTCAGGAGACCTCTTAGGAAGAAAGTTCTGGGTCATGGAAGGGATCATGGCCGCCTGGACCAAGGTGGTGGAGAGACAGCCATTCATCATTCAGCCAGTGTTTACTGAGCAGGAGCTTCTTGCCAGGCACTGTTGTGGGTTTGTGGGGATAAGACAGATTCATTCTTAGCTCTCATGGGCTTCCACTGAAGTGAAAGAGCCTTGAAAATTAAACAAATAATCAGGTAATTGTATGATCTATAACAGATGGTTGCCATAACAAAATACGACAGTCTGGAGGTGCTTAAACAGAAATTTATTCCTCAGAGTAGTGGAGGCCAGAAGTCCGAGATGAAGATGGCAGGTTTGGTTTCTTCCACGGCCTCTCTCCTTTGCTTGTAGGTGGCCACCTTATCACTTCGTCCTGGCCCTTCCTCTGTGTACACGTGCCCCTGATGTGCCTTTGTGTGTCCAAATTTTCTCTTCTTATGAGGACACCAGTCTACATTGGAGTAGGGCCCATTCTGACAGCCTCATTTTAACTTAATCACTTCTTTAAAGGCCCTATCACCAAAAATAATCACAGTCCGAAGTACTGAACATTCAGACTTTGACACGTGAATGTTAAGGGTGCACATAACAGATGGTCAACAGTGCTATGAAAAAAAAGTATAACAGAGTTGGAGAGAAGCGGCCAGATTAGAGATAAATTTAGGAGGCAGAGTCAACTGGTTAGATTGGGAGCCAGAGGCATCAACGATGCTGCACTCTCAAATTTCTGGCTTAAGCTATTGGGTGGTGCAAGTTAAGGTGATATGTATTTAGGGACAGTTGAATTTGAATGCTGCCTTCCACATATGGATCCACAAGTGCTTACCATGTGTGGATCATGGGAGCATGCAACCTATTAGTGACTTCCAAACTGTCCTTTGGACTGACAGTGCCTTTCCCCCAACCCCAACCTTAATATTAATGCATTTATGACATCACTCATAGATTGGTAAAATTTTAACTATCTTAAGAAATATACATCCTTTTTATGTCCTCAGGCTTTTTAATGCTCTGCCTCTGTCCTGTAAAACATTTTTCTATTAATATATGGTCAGCGTTTATCAATAAGTGATTTCATTAAATATTCTAAAAGTTCCAGTGGGATTAGTGCCTGATTTGCAATTGTATTCTCGATTGGTTTGAGCTGAACTTAGGGTTTTAAATGCTTGCCTTGCAGCTTCCAAAACAGTGACGAAAATTCTCAAAGGAAATTATTTTCTCTTACAAAATGAAACTTCTTGTCTATATTTTATAGCCCATTTAACATTTTTGTGTTATTCTAAATTATTTTAGCCATAGTTACTCTCTACTGTCCTTTCTCCGTGTTAGCCATCGGCGGGGCCTCTGTAGTTATAACCGTGTACGAGCAATGTCAGCACAATTTTCCACTCAGTTTCAAAGTTTCTAGCTCCTAAGCTGACTTTCAGAATTTTTTTAACTTTTTTTTTTTTTATCACAACCTTGTGGGACTATGTCACTGAACCCAGAGTGTCTGAACCACGTTTCTAATGTATGTACTGAGCTTGCTCTTCAACTGTGTGGCTTCCTACTGAGTGCTGTCAGGTTTAAAGAGCGAGATAAAGGCCACAATAATATGTCTTCAGATGCTGCATGACATCTGCCGGAGTGTAAATGTCACCGGCATCAAGGCATTTTGCCCCAAATGCACAGCAGTTTTCTGTTAACCCCGTTCAGCGGGATCCCATTTTGTGGGTGCTGGCTCTCAGTGGGGAGTGTGTAGGAATGCTTAAAGCCACAAATTGGTAGTTGGTCTGCGCCCCAAGGTCAACTGTGTTTGCCTAAAGGTTGGTAAGTTGAAGGTGGTAGGATACTTTCTTTCTTAGAGCTGTAGATGCTGGGAGTGGGGGGAGCGGACAATTGAGAGAGCACAGGGCTTAAGAGTGGACTGGAGTTGGGGGATGGGAAGAGGATCAGAGAGGCCAGAAGCTCAGAGGAGTGGAGCAAACATAAGGAGCTCCCCAACATAAGGACGATGTCCAGAGAGAGCGATGTCATCATGAGCTGGGAATGAGACCAGGGCTCAAAAAGCACAGACCACCAATGTTTCACAGTGACGAATATTAACACTAGGGGCCATTATGTCTCTAAATTCTCTGCTACTGAACCTGGAAGGTAGGGAGGAAGAGGGAAAGAATCAAGGTAAAGGATCTGTTGCTGAGGAGGAGAAGGAGGGAGTCAGAAAAAAGCAGGGGACATCAATCCAGAGCAGATCTATTTCTAATTGCACAAATCCCAGTGGTGAAGCCATTTGTCTAGTGTCCCCCAAGGCTAAGGGGCAGTGTCCCTCTATAAAACCTAGCACAAAACCTCCCAACATTGCAGCTAAGACTCTGCGCTCCCTCCTTGCATGGAGCAGACATTCTTTCTTTAAACCTGTGGCATCAACGGGCTTACAAGGTTCACAATATTCCCACTCGAAGAATTGACTTGAACTGATAGTTCCAAAAATAACTTTACAAATTATACAGGAGAGCAAAAAAGGAAACAATTTCACACAATCAAAGCAGCATGACATTTGTCAGGTCGACTAGATACAAGGAATCTTCAGCTCTGAAAAGCCCACAAGGAGAGAAGAGGTCTCCCCCTGGATCGCGGAGTATTGATCCCACTCGAGCCATGAGGTCCTGAGGGGAACATGAGGGGGGTCTCTCTGAGCAGTAGTTTTTTGTTGAAAAACCTGAGCAGAAGGTATATGTTTTCACATGGCAGGTGTGCCTAATTGTGCCGAGGTTCTTGGCTTTCGTTGAGATTTGCAGGAAGTGACGGTTTGGTAGTTTGGTAGTTTAGAGGGTAAAGGCCCTGGGGATAAATGGCAAGGAAAGGGATCACTTGCGATAAGATATTCAGGAGCAATGAGGGGAGACTGAAGAGTCAGCTTTGCCTGCGAGCCTTTTCTTTGGACCCTGGGTTCCATTTTGACTCTGATATCCCACTGCTCAGGGAGCAAGAGAATGTGCTAGTTAAATGCTGAGTTTGGGGCATAAATGGACCTGGTTTGGATTTTATTTCTGTCATTAATGCTGTCTAGCTTTGGGCAAATTAAACTTGGTGAGCCTTGGTTACTGCTTCTCTAAAAGGGAAATAATAATAGTGTCTGCTTTACAGGAAGGTTACGAAGTTAAATAAAATGTCTAAAGCATTTATCATAGTGCCTGGCACTGTAGGAGCTTTCAACAAATGGCATTAGTTTTATTATTTGTCTCGCTGGATATTTAACTCCCTCTAGAAAGATGGCCAAAGGCTTTTTTGTTGAACTTCCTCTTAACAACCCTCCCTCCATTCGATCCTATTCTGGGGGTGTCCATGCCTGGGTCATCATTGATTTGGTTGATGTGACAGGGACCCTTGGCACTTTTGTGCCTCTATGAAGAAACTCATTCTTCTAGACATAGGTTATCAACCCATTTATCTTTGAAGAGCTCACATAGATCAGGACCTGTCTCCACAAATGAGGAAAGAGATGAACCAAACTAACCAATATAAAACATATATTTAATTCTAGAATTGATTGCTTATGAATACTGTGAGTTTCGTTTGAAAGTCCTTTCTTCTGTTATGCCAAGTCCCCAGAGTAAATGTCCCACCTCCCCCGCATCTTTAGGAGACACTACAACTTAGAATGAAAAGTATAGACTGAATGTTTCTTGAATTTTCTGTGCCTCAGTTCACTCACTGTGAAGTAGAGATAATTCCACCACCAACCACACTGGGTTAAGTGAGTTACTGTGTAGACACTGCACGTGACATCAATCGCGTAGTACACACTAAATGAATGAAAGCTTTTTCTCCTCTGTCTTCCACTTTCTTTCCTTCCCATCATCTTCTTCAAACATCATTACCAAGGCCAGGTGTGGAGGTCTCAGGCCCAAAGATGCTTCACTTCAGCTTTCTTCTTTCTACTCACTTGGGCTACCGCTAGGAACCTTCTGTGACCACCCACGCCTCCCCCTCCCCCAGTTTCTTCTTCCAAACATGGCAGTGTTGCTCAGAAGCTAATAATATGGATTTTGAGGTTCCGAGGCCTGGATTTATGTCTTGGCTCCCCCATTTTCTGGCTGTCTGATTGTGCCAAACTATGTAGCCCTTCAGAGCCTTAATATTATGACCTGTGAAATGGAGATACTGCCCGCCTCATGGATTTTGTGAGGTTTAGGCAAGAGGATGAATGTAAAGCTCTTAGGACAGTGCCCGGTTCATAGTAAGTGACCAGCCAACCGTAGCTCTACACCGAGCCAGGCCGCTTCCCAGACACAACATCCAGCCTGCCCTGTGCCCCTCCTGAACTGCCATGTGCCCACAGGGAAGCGGTCCACGCTGTTGAGTTCTGTCCTCATGTGCTCTCTGGTTTCTCTTTTAGGAAAAGCACCTCACTTTCTGCGGCTCCAAAATGTCGAGGTGAACGTGGGGCAGAATGCCACATTTCAGTGCATCGCTGGTGGGAAGTGGTCTCAGCATGACAAACTGTGGCTCCAGGTAAGGTTGGGAGAGGTCCCTCCTCATACCTGCCCATCCCTTGGTAGGGGAAGAAAGTGTGTGCTGTGATAAAGGGCTCGGCGGATAAGGGGGAAGGGATATTTTTTAAGTACCTCTACTCCTTGGATGATGCTCTGCATCCATGATCTTGTTAAATCTTAACTCTAATTCTGTTATGTAGGTGTCAATATACCCATTTTATAAATGGAGAAGCTGAGACCACAAACATAAAAGCGCTAGAACTAGAACTTTCCAAACTACTGTCTAACAAGCTTTGTCTTTTAGGCCCTGATTCCCAGGGCTAAGGCAAAGTGGGTATTTTAGATTCTGGGTACATTTGCATTTCTATATGACTTTTAGAATCACTTTATCAACTTCTACAAAAAGCCTATGGGATTTTGATGGGGGCTGATTGCATTGAATCTATAGATCACTTTGGGGAAAACTGACATCTTAGCAATAATAAATCTGCTGACTCTGATATGGTACATTTCTTCACTTATTTAAGATTGTCAGTAATTTCGCTCAGCAAGATTTTGCAATTTTTGGTGTACATCTTTTGTTAGACTTATCCCTAAGTATCTCATATTTTTGATGCTATTATAAAAGGCATTTTAAAATATCTATTTCTGATTTTTCATTACTAGGATATAGAAATACATTATAAACTGAATTTCATCTATTGATCTTATATCCTGCAACCTGTTAAACTTACTACTACTTAAATTTGAATTGATCAAAATAAAATTCAAAACTCAACTGCCCAGTCACACGCGCATCTAGTGGCTACCGCATTGGACAGATGCAGATAGAGAATATTTTTGACATTGCAGAAAGTCTTGGAGAGCATAAGTCTCGAAAGACATTGCCTCTGGTTCAAGGAAACAGGAATATTTCTCGAAAGAAGCTGACTCTAGTTACCTCCAACTTCGTATAGTCAAAGATCCCTATTATTTCCTGGCCGACATAGTTTGGGTGTTGGTTCTTAAAGCCGTGCCCAGCACACTTTGATGAGCGTTCTTATTATCACTTCTCCTCTTGCATTTGAGCCCATGTCCTGCAGTTGGAAAATCGAGGGGCTGGCAATTCTTCCTCGCTTCTTCACAGTGCAGTAGGATGAAAATACCAGTAATGCCTGCCCTTCCCGCTTCCCTGGGCTGGCTACAGAGCATAAGGGAGCGTGGTGAACTTCTACATGTCACTCAAGTACGAAGTAGTGTTATTTACTCTTTTTATTATAATTAGTACTGAAGTGCATCAGGCTCCTAGGAAACTGTCATTTCAATGGCATTGCCTCAGTTGAGTCACGAGAATGACACAGGACAATCATAATATTTGTAGTACCTTTATTTGGATTTCCCGATTATTTTATCATGGTTACTGCCGCAGTCTTGAGTCGTGCGCCCTAAACCTTGGGTCTATCAGCGGAAGGATGTTAAAAGCAGAATGTAATCGAAGTTTTGGAGAAAATAGATGGAAACGTGGTGTGGAGCTTTTTGCACATCTTATTTATCTACTTTTCAGTGTAAAGCAAATCTTCTTTCACAGAATGCTGTTTAGGTGGCTTACAATGGGACAGAAAACATGACAAGACAGTATAAATTAAAAGTGAGGAAGCACGAGATAAGAGGAAAGAACACACTGGAGCTGGTAATTCAGCGAAAACAGGGTTTCTCCGTATCTGCCGCTTACGTAGGCCACAGCCGCGTGGCTGCCAGTGGAATAAAGGAAACTTGTCAGATATACGGTTCACAATGTCTTTGAGATAAATACAAACCAATTGCCTGGGAAAATTCTAACTGTTGTTCACATGGGCCAGACAGGAATTGTTCCCACGAGTCCTCATAAAGAAACAGTGAGTGATGTAAGGAACGGCGTTCTCCACCGCAGCCTTATTGAGGGCACACAAGTGAGTTTCACAGGCTTGTTTCACATAATGATGCTCGGTGTAAAAGCAATTTGGGGACGTGGCAGATGAGAGAGGGGGTGGGGTGGGCAATACCATATGGCAGAGGTCCCTAGCTCTCTGCTGATCCATCTGCGTCCTGGGATACTTTAAATGTACCTGGTGACTGAACAGATCCAATACCTATTTCTTCAAGGGAGCTCCCAAAATATTGTCTCCCTCATCTATATTTCAGGAAATATTGGGAAGTAGACAGTTTACTCTCTGGCAAATGCCTGCTCGGCTAGTTAAGTCCAGACTTAAATGCAACAGTATAGTTGGAAGTAAGTTAACATCTTTTTGCAAAATATAAGGCGTTTGTCATGACACCTGCCACTCAGGCGATAACTGCAGCCCTGATCTGAGGCTGGCTAAGGTAGTGGAGAATTTCTTATGAGATATGCTTTGCATGTGTTCCAGCACCTAGAGGAGCAGCCTACAGACTCGCCATAGGTCTGTTCCATTTAACAGGGTTGGGATGACTTAGCCTGATAATTTCCAAGGGAACTGAAATAGACACATCGTGACCAAGAGTCTCCACAAGACACCTACAGGAGGTCTAACTTTCAGCAGTGCTTTTTCCTGCTGTGTCGCTTCCAAGATAAGCCGAGGAATCACTAAGTCACCGAAGGTAGAGACCTTTTTTCCCCCCACCAGCTGTAAGTCAGGGAAACAAATTCAGTGACTTTGCTCCTAGAATTGTATGTCAGTGGCCTTTCTTTCTGGCAGTGGTTGGGGAGCAGTTGGTGGGCTCAGAGCTTGAGATAAATCTTCTTGCCTGCGTTGTAGAGAGTGCTCGACTTCCTTTCTGCAGACGGTGTGTGTTCTGAGTGGAATGTTAGTCTACAGTTTGGGGAGCCCTTTAAAAAAAAAAAGAATATTCAGGGACAACTAGGTGTAACTTTACTGACAGAATCAGCTGTATAGCACAGTGAAAATGGATGTGGGCACAGTTTGTTTCCTAGAAAGTAATTTGGCAGTCGATATCTAAAACCTTCAATGTGTACATTCTTCCAACGGATAATTTTACTTTTGGGAATTTACTTAAGAAAATAACCAGAGACAGGAAGAAATTATCTGCAAGTGTGTTCAACAGGATGAAAAGCTGAAAACAACCTAAACGTCTGGCAAAAAAGAATGACACAATAAACGTTGGAATCGGAGTCATTAAATATCAGGTTATAGAAGTGTAATCAATGACGTTTTCACCATATGTATTTAAGTGACAGGAGCAAATTATAAAACACTGTGTTTAGTATATCAATTTTTATGAACAAACAAATATATACAGTAGTTCCCCACTCGTTTGCAATTTTGCTTTCTATGGTTTCAGTTACTCATAGTCAGTGGTGGTCTGAAAATATTAAATGGAAAACGCCAGAAATAAACAATTCATTCGTTTTAAATTATGCCCCATTCTCAGTAGTGTGATGAAATCTCGTGCTGTCCTGCTTTGTCTTGCCCAGGACGTGAATCATCCCTTTGTCCCCCGTGTCCACACTCTTCATGCTATCTGCTCGCTAGTCACTTCGTAGCCATCTTGATGTATTAGATCGACTGTCATGGTACCACAGTGCTTGTGTTCAAGTCACCCTTGTTTTACTTAATAATGGTCCCAGAGCTCGAGGGCAATGATGCTGGTGATTCAGATATGCCAAAGAGAAGCCGTAAGGTGCTTCCTTTAAGTGCAAAGGTATGTATGTGTAGAGTTTGGTACTATCCACAGTTTCAGGCATCCACTGGGGATTTTGGAACATAGCCCCTTCAGATAAAGGGGGCTACTGTATACATACATATTTATACACACAGATATCTACATGCCTGTGTACATACACATGTAACACTATCAAACATACATTAAGACATTTAATAATTGATTTTGATGGTAGATGATGTTTGCTTTCTGTTTTCATCTGTTTTCTGTTTCATCTAAATACACAAAACGTGAATATAAGTAGCTAATATAAACAGAAAAAAAGATGAAAATGGTCACTTTTTCCTAGATACAGAATATTCTAAGCATGGTAGGAAGCCTTGATAGGGCTTTGGGGTAGCTAATTCCTTAGTGAGGGACAGCACTGGCCCCCTGTCAAGGCTACGGGTAAAATTACTCTTGGTGTCTCCCCACACCCTCATCACCACCGTCAGATCCTCTTCATCCATGAGGGGGTTTAGAAATATTTCATGTGTCGTCTGGTGTTTACAGAAGACTGTGGCCCATGGGGGTCCGTGCTCACAATCAGGGGCTCCAGAGCAGGCCCTGTCAGCCCCACTGCAACGCTAGGTTTTAGGCCTCCCTACAAAAGATTTTCTTCACTAGGGGTTTGTACAACAAATCACATTTGAAGAGTCTCAGAAATGAGGCCATGTGACCAAATGCTCTGCACAGATCTCAGCAGGGGCAGCATATGTGTTTAGACAAATCACAGGCGTTGGACAGGTTGCAGACCCTAATCTGGCAGGAAAAGGCTCGTGTCCCGTGAGCACGTCAGCTTGACAGCAGCTACACCAGGGCTGAGGAGATAAGCAGACACGGCAGCCCTTGCTGAAGCTGATTCTTCCGGTAAACCTGTTTTCTCGCTCTCCACAGGGCTACCGCTGGCTCCTAGGGCTGTGAGTGTTCTGGAACCAGCTCCTCCTCCTCTTCCTGCATCTGTGTCAGGTGTCTCTTGCATGTGGGACTAATGTTGAAAACCTAGTGGCCACATAATAGCTAAACAACAATGATAAATTAATGATAATACTCATTACAGATGATATTCATTGAGTGGTTACATAGATGGTGTATTTAATACTCACAACCAGTCTCTCAGGTAGATATTATTTCTAGCCCATCTTACAGATGAGAGGACTAAGCCTGAGAGGGGTAGATGAGTGGCACAGGTCAGAGTCACAGGTCGTGTGGTAGAGACGGGGTCTGAATGTAGGTCTGTGTCATATTCTTAAGTCCTGGACTGATCTTTCCATGCTCACCTCATTGCCTGGTCACCTTATGTCACCACTCCATCCTTTCTTTCCATACAGATGGCTTTTTGTTAAAAAAGAAAAAAAAAATTTATTTAGCTCATACTTACATGCCTTTAATTTGTACTATACTAGATAATTAAATTGATCTGAGTTTCTCAAATGTACGAACCAAATCAATGAAATAAAAATACGCTTGGAATATTTTTCACGTTGTTCCCTTCTATTTGCCTTCGTACTTTTCTTTTTCTTTCTTGGCCCCATTTCTTAAATGTGATGTCTACGCTTGCAGTGGGGCATTCTTCAACTCCCACCCCTTCCCAGAAGAGGCCCTTGCGAAGGTCACTAGTGTTTTCTTTGTCGCTAAAGCCAAAGGTGCTTATTATTATTATTCTATTATTAGTATTAGTCCTTATACTTGACTCTTTTATTCAGCGTTTGTTGATGACTGCTCCCCCCTTGAAAATCTTCTGCCCTCTTGATTCAATGAAATCATCTGTCAACAACTAAAGGGGCTGATATTTTACCTCATTTGCAAGCTAATGAGTTAGGTTGCCAGCTACAGAGATGCTGGCAGGAGATGTGAGTCTCCTGGGTCAGAGACAAAGGACTGTATTATTCACTGCAAGCAGGCAGCATGAGCTTCATGTTTGCACCAATTTCCCTTGTCCCTCCAAGTACCCTGGGGATGATGTGGGGTAGATGTAGGTGGGATCTGTACACGGTAAGAATGTGTCATAGCTGAGGGACACCATGCTTAGCAAACCCTTAATTTTTAATTAATACCTTTTTTAAAGATATAATTTATAAACTATAAAGTTTAGTAAGTCTACAGTTTGATGGGTTTTAGTGTATTTACAAAACCATGGCACCAACATCACATACTTTATCTTTTCTTTTGTTCACCTGTAGGTACCCCAAATTAAAAAAAAACAAACCAACACCCCTTTGGGGCAACTCAGGGTGTGACAAATCCAGTTAAGCTCTGGATTTGCAGAAGGTTACATTCTCTCAAGTTCATCTACACCTGGCGCCTCCTCCTCCCCGATCCTGTGCATCTCATCCCTGAGGACCCTAGCCAACTCTGGCCTTGGCATTTCCCCTCACACCCTTATTCTTCTCTCCTTTCTCATACCTTTCATCAGCCTATCCTCATTTTATGTTCTTTAGGTTTCGATTACAGCTCATCCTGGCCCCAGCACACAGGAGCTGGGGGAAGGAGTTGCGAGCAAGGCACATCTGCTTCTTGCCCTCATGGAGTTTACCTTATGACGGTGGAGACAGACATTATTAAGCAACTAACAATAGAGTTAAATATTTCATTACTAATGTGACCAGGCTCCGAGGGGCAAAAAAGAGTCTACTGAGTGGGGAGTAGAGAGAGTGGGTAGGGTTATGAGTCTCAGGTAGGTGCTCTAGGAAGAAGTGGCCTTTGACCAGAGTTCTGCCAGGTGAACCAGAAATAGTCAAAGGGAGATTGTGCCATGCTGGGAGATGGCACATGGGCAGGCCCTTCACCACCTGCTCATCCTCTTTGCTCAGGGCTATGGCTCCCTGTGGGGCTTATGCTAGAAGCCTCCTGAACTCCGAACTCGAAAATCAACCCCAGATGAGCAGTCGGCCAAGCATGCTAGTGGGCTCTCGGCAGGGCTTTAGCACAGCTAATCAGAAATGACTTATGTCCACCACTATTTCTTTTAACTTTTAATAAAGAATAATCAAAAGCTGGTTTTTAGAGACTGCCAAAGCAGTACCAATACAGTCTTAAGTGAATCAGTGGGCCAGACTTTAGCAAGTTTGCAAATGTTATGCCATTGAGACAGTATGGCAAGAAGCGAAAAGGGTATTCATTACAAACAAATTGTGGGAATTTCACCTGAATATTTTCTAGCTGGGAGATTTCTGGAGCAATTAGAACAATTTTCAGTGAAAATGCTGGGCCTTATTTTATTCTTACCTTTTTTTTTAATGCCAGAAGCTCAAACCAGCATGTGGAAGGCTTCCAGGACTCTGTATTATAATATCTCCTGTAAAACAGGCATAATGTCTGTTGCACACAGTTCCCTCTTATTAAAGACCATAATGTTTTCACTTCTGCTGATTATAAATCAATTACAAGCCTGCATGCACTCTCTGAAATAATGACAGCCATTTTTGCAGGTTATGTCTTATCTCTTTGTGAAGGGAACAATGTCATGACATACAAGAGGAGAGAGGATGGGGAATTGCAAAATGGCAAGACTATTATAGATACTTTGATAGCTAATTGGGTACTATGAAAACAGCAGGCTCTCCGTGCCATCAGAGGCTTCTCTTGTTTTTCTCTGGAGGTTGTTCCTGAAGATGGAGAGGTCTTGCCTGGGTGTGGAAGGAAGCATATGTGCTAGGGTCAGAGGTATTCAAGTGTGGGTATTGGAAACCCCTATGCTTGCAAAGACTGTGTGCTCTCAAACTAAGACAATTTATTTCACATAAAACAAAACAAGCTAAGGAAGGTGGAATTTGAGTTATTTTTATTTTTATTTCACTTATTTTTTATTTTTTTAAGTTTATTGGGGGTAACATTGGTTAATACAATTATATAATTTTGGGGTGTATATTATAATTTGACATCTATATATTTTATTGTGTGATTACCACCCAGAGTCCAGTTTCCTTCAGCTACCATATCTTTGATCTCCTTTACCCACTTCACCCTCTCCCTACCCCTCTATATTTGACCCCCGTTTACCCTGTCTACCTCTTCCCTTCTGCCACACTCCCTACCCTCTGGTAACCACTAATTCATTGTCCACATCCCTGAATCTCTGTCCATTCATTTGTTGCTTTTAGGTTTATATCCCACATATAAGTGATATCATGTGATTTTCAACTTTTTATGTCTTTCTTATTTCACATAGCATGATTACCTTGAGGTCCATCCATGTTGTCACAAATGGCAGTATTTCATCTCTTCTTATGGCTGAGTAATATTCCATTGTATATATGTACCACAGCTTCTTTAGCCAATCATCTATTGTAGGACACTTCAGTTGCTTCCATGGCCTGGCTACTGTGAATAGTGCTGCTATGAACATTGGTGTGCAAATATCTTTTCGGATACGAGTTTTCAAGTTTTTAGGGCAGATGCCCAGTAGAGGGATTGCTGGATCATATGGTAGATCAATTCTTAGTTTTTTGAAGAACCTCCATACTGTTTTCCATAGTGGCTGTACCAATTTGCAGTCCCACCAGCAGTGTATGAGGGTTCCTTTTTCTCGTATGAGGGTTCCTTTTTCTTGAGTTGTTTTAAAAAAGAGACAAGCAGATTCAAGAGGAGAAGGAAAAAAAGGAGAGATCTCAAAGGGAACTGTTGCCACAAGGAGAAATACATGGTTATAAAGTCGGATTAAGCAGGGCCCTCGATTTAGCTGTCAAATGCCTTCATTCAGTTTAGAACATGGGTACGGCTGGATGGATGAATTGGAAAAAGGTTCACCTGTGGGTAGATGAAGCCCCGTGGGCTTATAGCTTGGCAAGTAGACAGAGACTTTGAAGAAAGGAAACAAGTAACTTTCATCCAAGCTACTCACTCAAGCTGAGGTCAGGACTCATGGCTTTGCAGATAGAGCATGGCTCGATTTGGTTGCCACACCCCTGGTCCCTGGCTGGGCACCCTTAGCGGAGTAACCAATTGCTCAACCTCAGAAAGTGGCTTGAATTTAAAGACTATTTCCATTTATGTGTTCTGGTATTATTTGGCCTCTTGCTCTCCACTGAAGGACTTAAGGTGACCTTAACCTTCAAGTCTTGGAGACCCAGGAAAAGGCCAGCAGCCTCAGCATCACTCAGGAACTTGTTAGAAATTCGAAACATCCAGACTCACCCCGACCTACTGAATCACCCTTGAGGTGAAACCCATCCATGCAAACATTTGAGAACCACTGCTTTAGACTGATGGACTCGGGTTAGGAAAACCTCGCTCGGATCTAATTGCATATTGGACATGCCATCCCTTAATAATATATTCTGAGAGTCTGTTAGCCAAGAACACAGGAAGATGCTTTGCCCCTTCTTACATATATATTTCAGACTTAGAGATCCCCGAGTTTTCCAGAAAGCTAGTCATCTGGTCCTCGATCACATGTCTCAACCTGTTTTCTGTGGAACGCTCATTTTTTGCGAGATGGCATTTGACGTTCTTTGAACAAGCAAGGTAAGTTTCTAGAACACTGCACGCTTCACCCACTCGCAGAGTCATAGTGTAACTGTGCTGTCATATACTGGGTGGCAGCTGAGTGATGTGATTAAGGCCTCAGTCTCTGAAATAGGAGCACTTGGGTCCAAACCCTAACTCAGTCGCTCAGGAGAGTCATATAAGGTTTGGTATTCCTTGTGGGGTTCATGGAACAGCAGCATCGGCATGACCTGGGAGCGTGCAGAAACCAAGGATTTCCGGCCCCACTCCAGACTCCCTGCATCAGAATCTGCCTTTTTAATGAGGTCCCCAGGTGATCTGCACGCACATTGTTTGAGAAGCACTCTTCTAAGATCTGTCGCTTGACCTCTTTCTGCCTCAGTTTCCTCTTTTGTGAAATAGAAATATTAATAGGACCTATCTTGTGCATCAGAATCACCGAGAGGATTTGTTTCAAAAAAATGGCCTGGCTCCACCCGTTGAGTTCTTGATTCATTAGTCTAGCCCAGGGTCAGAGAATCTGTATTTCTAATGAGTTCCTGGGGGAATTTTGTTGCAGTGCATCTGGGGACCACACCTTGAGGCCCGCCGCTCTAGATCATTCTAAGAGCATTGCTCTTTCTACGCCAGCCTTGTTTTTCTCCATGAAAAAAGTTATTTCAATACTCGACTTTATGTTTTACCCTTTTTGCTGTTTTGTCGGAATCTTAACCCAGCCTATAAATTCCTCTGGGCAGAAATTATACTTTCTACACGCCGTACTCTCTCATTTTGTTAAATAATGTTTTGTTAAATAATGAGTATATTTCCAGTGTGATTAATAATAGAATAAGGGAAAGGGGGAAAAAAACCTCAGACTACCAACCCTAATAAACAACACCTACGAAGAGATATCAGCCCTGAAAGTCTCTTAAAAATTCACATTTCTAACAAGTTCCCAGGAGATGCTGATACTGCTGGTCCAGGGACCATCCTTTGAGAAGCATCTTGATAGAGATTTTAAGATTAAGTGAATTCTATCATGCAAGCCAGTTAACACAGTGCCTCGCACAGTGCCTGGCACAGCTCAAAAATGTTAGTTAATGTGACTTTGACTAAGTAAATGTTCAGACCGATCTCATTAAGTTGAACAAGATATTCACCAAACTCAGTTATGGAACTCTTTATTCGTGGGAGATATATCACCTTTTCGGAGGAAGCAATGCATTATTCCAGGGGTGCTCAAGTTTCTTCATGTTGTTAGTGTTCTGTGCAGGTCAGTTCCAGCCCCAGTTTTTTCTTCTTAACATAGATTTCGGAGCGGACTGCCAGCAAATCTCAAGGCAGCAGCTCATGGGATTTTAGGAGACCTTGTGTATAATGTACTGTAGGAGGAGGCAGAGATAGGAAAGTGCTGGGTAGGATGGATGCCATTGGTGTTTCTGATAGTGTCCTGTATGAGCCAGTGTCCCCAACCCTGAGGTACTGTGGGTGTTGGTTGCTGAAGGCTCACAGCGCCTCCTCCCTCAGAGAACTGCTATGGGTCATACGGGAACAGTCTCCTCCTTCCACCACCTGGCAGGCCATGACCGGTGACTGACTGACACGGGGTACGAATGCTGGCCCCATGCCGCAAGGTGGGACTAACTCTGTGGCGCTCCCATGGGATCAGACTGAAATGAAGCTAGGCTCCAGTGTTGACCACATCCTTGCTCAGTTCCTTTCATCTCCCTGTTCCCCCTCTTTGTCTTGTGCACACCCAAGAAGTCACCATGTCTCAGACTGTGCTTCCGGACAGCCTGACTCAAGACACCATGGTCAGTGCCCACCAGGAAATTTGTTCGGCTGGGTCGTAGACTCAGAGGGGCAGAAGATGATTCTACTTTAGAACAACCGACACGGGTCTGAAAGGCTTGCCGCTAGAGGAAAGGAAGTGTGCCCTGAAATTTCAGAGGAAGCTATACTGAGAAATATTACAGGAGCCAGAAGAAAATTTCCAGCAAGCTGGAGTAGGGACGTGGACCTAAGGGTCTGAGACAAGCCTGCCCCAGGCTTCCATGTGCATCGCCCATGTCTTGCTTCTCTTTGGCTTTTCCCAGCACTTTAACTTCCCTTCACTGTCCCGCTGCTCTTTGCTAGCATCCTAGCATTTGCATCCCTGTGCTTTTACATGGGTTAGGAAGGTCTAGTCCCCGCCTTGTCTCTCTCTGGGCTGTGGTCCCCTGCAGCTCCTGGCATGCCCCTGCCCCACCCCTCCCTGTGTCCACTCAAACCTGCTCAGATTTCTGAGTTCCTTCCTGCTTAAGGAAACCTCCCCTTGTGTTCGCCCCTTGCGTTTTCTCTTCTGCCTCTGTCTGGGGCTGAGACGGTGACTGGGACCTGTGTTTCTACACATTCGCTCTGCTCAAAACCCATCTCCATGTTGCGACAGCATTCCGGCGTCTTAGCTTCTCACCATCGCTGGTGTTTTAGAATCTCTCCTGATCCCTGCTTCTAGGTTCCTGGGTCACTGCTCATCTGCTTTGACCTTCGGCACCTGCTTGTCCTTTTGACTGGGCTCATCTCTCTGAACTTAACCTTCATTTCTTCTTGCCCGTGGTCCATCATGGTGCTATTTCCTGTCATGGCTCTGGGCCCTCCTGCTCGTCCCTGTCCTGCTGTTGTCTGCTCCCAATATGACAAGTGCGATTATCAAAAGTCCTATTTTCCACAGATTTTATAAGACAACCTGCAATTTGTTATCCTTCGATGAGAGAAGGGCTGGTGGTTCGGGAGCTAAACAGGAGAAGGTGAATTGTTTAGGGAGATGCACTTTGAATTCTTTGGTTCTGCTGGAACCTGCCATCATTAAGAAGAAAAGTATATAATACTGGAGGAAACATCGAAATGAAATTTAACCGAAATGTGAAAAATGAATGTTTTCTACTTAATTAGCCCTTTGCTCTTTTTGTGAGTTTCTGACTGCTGATGCAACAAATTATACAAACTTAGTGGTTTAACACAACACAATTTATTATCTTATAGCGTGGAGACCAGGGGGCAGAAATGGGTCCTACTAGGCTAAAATCAAGGTGTTGGCTGGGCTGTGTTCCTACTGGAGGTTCTAGGGGAGGGTCCGCTACCTAACCTTTCTCAGCTTCTGGTGGCTGTCTGCATTTCTTGGCTCACGGCTCCTTCCTCCATCTTCAAGCCATCAATCATGTCATTCTGACCTCTCCTTCTGTCGCCACATCTTTTTCTCTGACTCCGACCCTTCTGCCTCCCTCTTTCACAGCTGAGATCCCTTGTGATTACGTTGGGTCCACCTGGATGACCCAAGATGATCTCAAGATCCTCAACTTCACCACATCGTCAAAGTCCCTTGTGCCATGCAAAGTGACATGTTCCCAGGTTCCAGGGATTAGGATGTGGACATCTTTAAGGGGCATTATTCTCCTTACCCCACTTCTCATGCCTATTTTCATGGTTAATTTGGAGAGCTCTCCTAACACCAGAAGATGCCTTCCGGTGCTAGGCGTTTCACACACTTTCTCATTTATTCATCATAATAACTCCATAAAGCGGACAGTAGGATCAAATCCAGTGCCTGTATGAAGAAATGAAATCACCTGCCCAAAGTTGCACAAACTGAACATTTGATTGCATATTTTATTATCAGTTTCTAGCTCCACCCCTGTCCTCTTACAAGTATCGAAATAACTGTAGCCTCCTGGGAGCTAACCTCTGACCACTGGGGGACCACCTGCATCCAGGAGGGGATGCCTCAGATGTGAAAACAATTGCAGATGAGGAGTTTTATACCAGATCGGTTTGTTTATTTATTTGTTTTTGGCATTATTTTTTCCTGTCTGTATTTTAGTATACTTCTTTATCCTTAACAATAATTGTGGGAATAGAATAAGGAAAGGGGAAATGTTTATATGAACATGTACCTCGGTTATTATGGTTTTCATAAACTTTATCAAGTAGATGGTGGGGCATTTCAATCTGAAGATTTAGATCTCATTTTTAGTACAGGAAGAGGACCTAACGTATCTTGAGATATGATTTGTGCTCCTTTTATTCACCTCTCTTCCTAAGGATACCAATTACTTATATGGTAGTTAGTTGTCTGGTATCTGTTTTCTTCAATTCTTTGTATCTTTGCTTTTTTGCTCTCTGGGTTATTTTTTTCCAAAACTGTCCTCCAGGTCACTGATTTTCTGCAATGTTGGTCCTGCTACAAATCAGCTTCTAATGCCATTTTGAATTTTGCAGAAGGCATTACTTGTTATAATTCTCCCCTTTGCTATTTTCTTTCTTTGTACTTTTCCTTATCTCCTCACTTCTTAGCTCATGTTCCTTAGACCCCAGGTGTTGACATCACTCTCGATTTCTCCTTTATTATCCCCCAAATGTCTGGGCTGTTCAAAGCGTCGGATGTCTGAGAAAAAGCCCTGTGTCTCATGACATATGCATTTTTACTTATTCCCCTCCCCCTTCCACACGGCATCCCTCTCCTCACCCCCTACCTTTGCCTTTTTTTTTTTGTCCTCGTTTAAGAAGTTGGTAGCAAGTAGGTCAATCCTGGTCAGTCACAACCGATACTCTCTCACATTTGGGAAAGAGGGTGCTCGAGAAAGTGAGTGATGGAGTAGTTACCTCCACATTAGAGCAACACACTTGGTGTTTTCAGCACAGGCTCTGAAGCCAGATGCCCTGCATTCTAATCCCAGCTCAGTCTCTTCCAAGCTGTGTAAGCGTGGGCAGGCAGTGTCACTTCTCTGAGCTTCAGCTTCCTCGTCGATACAATGCAGGTACTAAGTGTACCCATTTTATGGACTATTGTGAGGAATTAATGAGAAGGCATATGAGACTCTTAGCTCATAATAGTACTTAGCCAATATTAGCTTAACAAAGAAATAAAAGATGAAAGTTTTTACGGCGTTATAAATAAATCCAGTTAGAAGACATCCATCCGTGCATCACTCATCACTCCCTCATCCAGATCCACCGTGGTAGCCCTGCAGGGCCTCGTTCACCAGTGGGGACAGTGGGCTTCTTTGACACACACATCTCTTCTGATGCCTTCCTACATTCAGCCAACTCTTCCTGAAATCAGAGCCCATTCCTGGCATTTGCCAGGATTTCCTTTACTTCCTCTTTGCACTGTTTTGGGAAGGGGAACTGTGTTTGGTTCAAGTTGTACTGTGAGGCAGGTGGTTGGCAGTTACAGCCCTAATGACTCCCACCTGCTTTCATTTCCTCGCACAGGTTTTTGTCTGGTTAAGTTGCTTAGTTTCTGGAATGGGAGGGGGTTGTTACTGTGTCTCATACTTTAAAAAATATCAGCTATTTTATTATTTTCAAGTGTAAAAGCAATACATGTCTGAGGCAGGAAGTCCAGAGAATGCCCAAAAGTAAAGGGAAGAAGGAACAACCATCACCTGCAATCTCCCTGCTCACTCGGGAGGCTTTGATTACGCCATGGTTCTTGGCTTCCTGCTCGCTGCCCTCCCTTGCTGTCCCACCTCATTCGCTTGATACAGCTGAGCACTTTGGCTCTACCACCTCTCGTGTCCCAGTCCTGACACATCACTGATGGAGGTGATGGAATATGACATGGATGAAAGTTGGTCACTTACGTGGTGGGACTATTTACTTTGTGCAGGAAGCATTGAAGACCACATCTTGGAAGACTCATAAATCACAAGGTTTCCCTAGAGCCAACCAGACAATTAAAACCTTCAGTTTTACTTTTGGAAAATAATTAAGGCAGGCAGCAAGGAGAAGGTCTTAGTGAAAAGAATGCTTGGCTTGAAGTTCAAAGACTTGAATAAGGGACTTATTTGCTTTACATATTCATTTAACCTTGTTGATGTGAATTTTTCTAAGAGCAGCAATGATACCTGCCTCAAACAAGGCTGTGAGGATTAAAAAGAAAATTCAGAGATTAGCACATAGTAGGTGCTTCATGAATAGTCAAACTGCATCTTCATTCACGTGCCTTACCAGTTATCATAACTCGCTGCTGTGAAAGAGTCTCATTCAAAATCAGAGCATCACCCCTAAGATTCAGGATGGTAAAGACAAAAATGCTTGCACATTCCCCTTGATTCTAGAAATGTTTATCATGTCTCGAGCTTCCTGGGCACAGTGCTGGAGGTGAAAAGAGCAAAGTGCTGCCCTCAGGGAGCTCACAGTCTACAGTGGGAAACACTGGGAGGTGAAAATGCATGGGAAGTTTGCACTGTACATACGGAGTAAATAGCTTCCGGAAGGTGCCGTGACTGTTGGGGCAACGTACCTGAGATGGTGATGAGCTGAACTGGGTTTTTAAGGGAGAGGGAGACAAGAGATTCCAGGGGAGAGAGCGTGTGCCCAGGAGGGGAGGTGAAGCCCCCATCTGCAATCTACCCACGAGGACACATCGGACCTGGTGGGGTGGGACTCGGAGCCTGTTGGCAGTGTGCCTGGATGCCAATGTGGAGCCGAGGGCCAAGCTTTTTATGATCACTTCTTGCCTTGGGTTTTCACTGATCTACCTGAGCCTGTCCTTGGAGGAACCCTGTGGGTTCTGCTTTCAAGATGAAGGAAAATGGGCGAAGGGTGAAGAGGCTAAGTGCCAACCCCCAATGCAGACTGAGCAAGGAACGAAAGTTTTTAGCAATGGCCTATGCCCTGTCTTCGTACCACCAGACATCTGCCCTCTTGAATCAGCTCACAGGCAAAGTTTATTCTTGAATCAGATCACTCCCCAAAACCAACCACAGAAAAACTCCGTAATATGGAAAGTCACAGGCCTCAGGGGTGTGGGGACGGGTGGAGCTTCTGTGCTTGGGGTCACCCAGGAGCATACGAGCATATGATTTCTCCTCTCCCTCCCTCCCTCCCTCTGTCCTGCAGCAATGGAATGGGAGGGACACGGCCCTCATGGTCACCCGCGTGGTCAACCACAGGCGCTTCTCGGCCACAGTCAGCGTGGCGGACACTGCCCAGCGGAGCGTGAGCAAGTACCGCTGCGTGATCCGCTCGGATGGTGGCTCCGGTGTGTCCAACTATGCTGAGCTGATCGTGAAAGGTGAGTGCTGCCGGCTGTGCCTCTCCCCATGCGATGCATTTCATGGGGGTTCCTTGGCTTCATCCTCGCAAAGCATGGCAGGTGTTAAGGGACCTTTTCTCATCTGCAGCCCCTCCTCCTCCTAGGCAGGGTAATGAGACACGCTCTCCAATCCCCTACTCCCACACACTCCAAAATGAGATGTTATTGAAAATCACGCAATATTGCATTGTGATTCAAGGTTGGATCTGACTTACAGGAGCCATATGTGAAAGCCTGTGGGATATATGACAAAGACGACATCTCCAAATTTGGCTTTATTTTGCATTTAAAGATAGAGCGAACCTATGTCCTTGTGTTTTGGTGGCATTTCGTTGCAGTGTTCAGAGAGTACAGTTGTTTCTGAGGGTTTTTTTTTTTATTGAAATGTATTATAATGACAATATTTTGGAAGGACTTTTGAAATAAATAATCCCCCACTTTACTGGCCTTGATTCAGTTCTTTTCAATTTTCTTATTCTCGTTCACCTTGATGTATTGTTGATATGCTTTCCATTTAAATTCGCAGATTGCTTCCATTTCTGCTTCTTTCATAGAGCTGGATATCCCGTTTAGTTTTTAAAGTCTACGTAATCTTTGTTACAGTGCTTAATGGTTGTATACTATTTCATCAAGTGAATCATCCCATTTTTTAAAATCTCCCTATATGTAGTTATTTCGGTAATTCCAGGTGTTTCTGTTTTACCTTTTTTGTGTGTGTGTGTGTGCATGCAACAATTAACACCTCGATGGAGTCTTCCAAAAGAACATTTTTATTCTATTGAGCCAAACTATTCACTTGGATAAATTCCCTAGGGGTAGAATTGGTAGGCCAAAGAATATGAGCATCTTTATGGATTTTTCTTTGTGTTGTAATATTGCTTTTGCAAAAAACAGTTCGACAGTTTACACTGGCAACTGCAAAATAGGAATGTACTCATTTTGCAGAGTTATGTTCCCCGGTTAAAATTTTAATATAGCATAATGCAATGGGTGAAATAATGAAGCCATTCCTCTTGTGCTCGCTGTAGAATGGTACCTGGTGTGTTTGAAGGTAAAAACATTGATCGGCCCCGCAGCAGGCCCCCAGGTGGGTTCCCTTGGTCCAAGTACAGGTTGGTGTCAAGCCCTTGACCTCTGTTTGCTGGCCCCTTTGAAACTGGTAGCCTAGCCTGGACCAGACTGGGGTTTGCAGTCTGGGATTCTCTCTCCTGGGCTGTCTTGACTCTCGATGGATATTCACATGGCTGACTATTTGTCATCATTCGGGTCTCAGCTTGAACGTCATCGTGTCATCTTCTCTGAGAGAGTTTCCCTGACTCCGCCTTCCCCTGGCCCCACATTCTGGTGATCGCATTCCGTCACATCGCCTTGTCTCTTTTTCTACGTAGCGCTGTCATACTTCAAAAGTATGTTTTTCCTTTATTTGTTTACTTGGTAGTTTTCCATCTCCTGCATTAGGATGCAAGCTCTGTGCAATGAGGGGCATCTTCTGTTTGATTCATGGTTCGCAGTGAGTCCCTCAAGCTTTGTGGAGTGCCTGGCACAAATGCTGAGCATGCTGAATTGTATGAAATCGCCCATGTTCGACTGTTTTGACCTGTACAATCAGTCATTTCATGAGGCTCAACCTTAAAATATTTGTTGAATGATGGATGAGTGAATGGATTATTGGCCTCAGCAGGAATTCATTTCATCACCATAATGCCTTGAACACTTAGGCTGAAGATCAACAAATTAGGCAGTCATGAACAAAACAACCAGAGGGGGGAAAAAAAAAACCATCTTGAAATCTTTTATATTCAAAAGAAACCATTGTTTTGATCACATTAGGTTCCCATCTTTTTTTTTTTTTTTTCTTTCTTGGTGCTGTAAGATTGATTTGTGTGACAAGTGGCCTTTGCAGGCCATTCAGGTACTCAGTGAGTATGTAATTTCCTGAGCTGTCCCCTCCATAATGCTCACCTTACCTTTTGTGTGGTGACCTCCCAGGCTGGAACTGAACCCCTGCGAGAGAACAGACCGCAGTCTCGTGCTCTCCATGGTCTTGCCAACAACGCCTTGCACGTACCTGGCACTGCGTTGGTCATGGAAAGAATATGAGAGCGAGTATAGCATTCTGAACTTTTCACATCAGACAAATGAGACCAGGAAATACATGTTTTGTTTTGTTTTTCCCTTGTAATCTCAGTTGTGGGAGAGGAGGTCTGGGAAGCCAGCTGCAGAGGCCTGTGGGACAGAGGATGTTATTTTCGTCATTGCCTTTATTTGGAGGGGTGGCCAGGTTTACTGATGCAGTGACTGATTCTTCACTGGCTGTGCAGCTGGGGCCAGAGTTCAGCCTGGAGGAAGCGGTGCGATGGCCAGGTTTGGGAATGTGATCCAGGAGCCCATGCTGCTTTGTTTTAAGGCAGGTGCTGCGTGGCCTTTTTCGGAGTCGCCTTCCCAGTGAGTGATGGTGGATTGACACTCTCTGTAACCTGGTCCTGTTTTATGATACGTTGATGATATCTTTTATGGGATATCACTCCATTTAATGCTCTTTTTTCCCCCTATTATATATTTTTTTCCTTCTTATATTTAGTTGGTGGTAAGCTTGAATGTAGACGCTCCTTTACACATGTGATCTCAGCTAGTCCTAATTGTGGCTCTGTTCTTTAGTTTTATTTTAACTCGTTTTACGGCGGGGAGAACAGCCATAGCCAGCTGGAGAAACAGAGAGCAGTCCTGAGTGGCAGAGCTGGGGTCCCGCTGGGGGCTGGCTCATGCTATTTATGCCACACTTGGAGGGCCTGAGTATTGTGGCCTTGTTGGCACCTGGTATCGTGATGTCATGAACAATGTAGAAAGGGTCCAGACAGCAGGCAAGGTGATGGGAGTCCCTGGACCTGTTGCTAACTTGCACTTTTAACTCATGCTCCCTACCTCTCTAGAATAGAGCAGTAATTTTTAGGTTACTAGAGAAATAAATTTAACCCTACACACACACACACACACACAGACACAGACACACACACACACTCCTGAAGAGCCAGTGGCACCCAAGCCCAACAAGAAAATGAAAGTCAGGGGTCACCCAGAAGCAACAGCAACCAGAGAGAAGCCTGTCACCCTGGAATGTGTGACCAGGAACCCATTTGAAGGTAACATTTGGGTTGAAAAGAGCATTTGGGGAAAGTGTCTTATGAAGAATGACTCACTCACCTCTAGAGCCCCTTGCCCCGGCTGAGCCAGCATGCTTAAATACTTTAATACTGAAATATTTGCACTTGTTAAATAAAAGGGAAAATATAAATCTTTCCTTTTTTCAGCAAAGGGAGAAAATCTGAGAAACAAAACAAAACGAAAATATTCTCAAGGGCTAAGTGATCTCCCAGGGGATGGGGCTGTTCTCTAGATGGAATTTCCTCTTCCTGGTTTATACATCACACAGGTGGTATGGGCTGAGGGACAGGGAGCTGACGCTGGGGCATCACAGAAAGAGAACCTCTCCCAGGTAGCCTTTTTTCCAGGCTTCTTCCGTTTACTTCAAGTTCAGAGACAGGAGAGAACTCTGGAGCTGGGATGTCCAGGTTTGAATCCCGGCCCCATCTTGTCTCAGCTCTATAACCTTGAACATCAGCCTCTCCCAACTGCAGCCAGCTCAATGGGGATATGGGATCACCTCCCTCAGAGGGATATGTGTCCTGAGGACTAATCGAGATGGTGGATGTAGGAGCTCTTAGAACAGTGCCCGGGCCCCGGCCCTACAAGTATTTGTTTAGTAAAATAAATAACTTGCTGATGTGGGTGGGACTTCCCAGGAAAGGAAGGAAAAGGTGGTGAAGGGCTGGATGGGTGGGTGAGGACAGGACACCTGACCCAAGTGCTGATTTAACTGCTAGCTATGTGGCCTTGACGAAATCATTGAAGGAGTCCTCTGTAAAGTGGGGACCGGTGCTCTCTCCCCATACGGTCAAGGGGTGAGCATAAAGAAAGGGAGGGTGGAAATGAAAAAGTGGGGGCCAACATATGGGCTTGAGAACATTTGGGTCATGGGGTCCACGTGGTCTCTACTCCACCAGGAATCATTCATTTAGAACTCAGGCTATGCTGGCGTTGGAAGTCACCAGCTCCTCAGTGCCCGAGGATGCCAGGAGCTAGAGGCCCCTCTGATGGCATTTATGGCAAGTGCTCCCACAGGGCCAAGCAGTGGAGGCCCAGGCTGGGTCTATGTCTCTCCCTAAACAGGTGTGTTTATGGCTGCTTTGGTCACAGCTAATGTGCTGTCCTGGGACTGTGACCATCAGTGCTTCAGAAGACGTCACCTAATTTGAGTGTTGGTAATATCAAATTCTCGGGGTGACACACAGATCAAAATGAAAGCAAATTGGAGTTACTTAATCTGAAGAGCTGTTTAATGAGTTGTGATAATGCACTTGGTATACGTTAGATTACTCTGTAATTGAGGTTTCGCTCAGTTGACAGTCCGGCCCCTTGACCTACCCGTCCCAGACCAGAGCTCATAAACGTACTTACTCTCTTCCCTGATTCTGGGTTTCCTGCTGTCTTCAATTTCAAGGCGTTTCAACTTATCCCAAGGACAAAGGCATCTTCAACCCAGATGTGGTTCTGATGAAAATTCACTAACATAAAAAAGTTTGTTATTGGTAGTGATTTTTAAATTTGTCTTCCAGCTCCATTTAACAACCTACAACGGGCTCAGAAGCCTCCTATTAATACGCAGTTTAGTGCCCAGAAGAAATATAATACTGGAGCTGAGAGTCAGATGTTCTGATTTAAGAAACGATATGACTTCCTGTTGAGACCACTTAGTAGGTTCAAGAGTAGGGGTTTTGGATGTAAACACAGCAGAGTTTCAATTTCAGTCATGGCCCCAGCTCTTTGACTTCAGGCAAATCACGGGTTCACCCTGGGCTTCAGCTTCCTCATCTCTTCAGTGAGGCATGGGGGTTGATTTATCTAACTGGATCCTTATGAGAGGGAGATAATATATGTATGGATCCCAGTACAAAGTGGATACCACACAGTTATACCTATAACTATCAATCATCATATTTTAATGTCATATTAAGGGATATTTCCCAAGTACATTGTCCATTTTTCCTTATCCTGCTTAAAGGAATGATAGGCTGTACTATGGAGATTTAAATTTAGTCATCTTAAAGTCTCTCTTCTCTAAAATGGGATTGATGTTATCAGTCTCTCTTCTCTAAAATGGGATTGGCCAAAATCAGTTCCAGAAATGCTTTATTTATGTTGCACTGTCTTTCTTTTTCAACATTTTGTTTCAATATTTACACGCCTCTTGAAGTTGTATCAGGCTTGGCCACACTGAGCCTGCATTCTGAGTTGGCCGCAGTAGATACACATGGCTCTTTCGTTCTGGGGTGCATGCTCCACAGCTGCCAACTGTGCACACTTGGCCTATTTTGCTTATATTACTAGTCTGGTTCCTGTAGGCATTTGATTTTGTAGCCTCTGGGTTAGAGTTTGCATGGCTGCAGTAGCTGACTCATCCCCATGGTCATTTGATTAGTAGTTAATTGGGCCCCAGCTATGTGCCAGGTAGTGTGATAAGCTCATGGTCTAGAGGAAAGAATCGTGCAAACCGATAATGCTTGGCTATCTAGTTTGTGTCAGGCACCTACTACACTATCTTACCAATCCTATCAATAACCCTGTGATATACATGCTGTTAGCATCCCACTTCTACAAATGAAGGAATGGAGGCTTAGAGAGGTTAGATAACTTTCTCAACACAGGTTATATGTTGCGGAGCTAGGATTTAAACCCAGACCTGCGGGCGCCTCAGACCATGCTCTTTCTTATAACACATTTCTTATAAAATCCAACACGGGAGGCTCCATAATTAGGTGTGAGCTGAGGAAATACAGAGGGTGGAACAAGTAATGCAGTTTGGGAAGGTCTTGGAAGCCTTCTAAGAGTGGCCCCATTCAAGCTGGGGAGTCTGAGTTACGGTTTTAAGACATGAGCGGATGACACATTTGAGGCTGGTAATATAGGCAGAGGGACATTTGTAGAGTCTTTGTACCAGAGTAGAGTTGGAACTTCATTCTGTAGGAGTCAGGGGGCTCCGATGGACCCCATCCATGGTCCGCAACAGCAGTGCCCACACTCTCGAGGCTGGACCTCTGCATCCATCTGTTCTCTTCCCTGGTCCTTCCTGTGCCCAGGGGAAGCCATTGTCAGGCAGGTGGCTACAGTGAAAAGCACAGCCAGAAGATCAGAGGCATATGAGATTGGGAGCCCCAGAAGCAGACTTGACAGGGATTCAAGTGCAAGAGTTTTATTTGGAATATAGAGAGGTGAGACGGGGAGAAAAGGCAATCCATAAAGTGGCATTTTCAAGCAAGTGATTATTGCGGGCCTCTAGAGCTCAGTCCTACTGGGGAACTGGGATTCAGTGCAAACTCCTGAGGCGTGAGGGAGGTGGGGTATTTGTATCCTCGCCCCCACCAGTCATTGTCGAGGGCTGCTCCTGGGATGTTAATTTCCTAGCACTTCCGGCTTGTTGTACAAGACAGAGGGGAACTACTGGGGCTTTGGAGAAAGCCCACAGGACAGCCATCGAGGCTCAGATATGACAGTAGGAAGTTTGTCTGCACTCATTGAAATAATAAGGCCTGAGAGACAGCAGTGGCTTACAACAGCTTCTGCTACAGGGATCCCACAGCGCCTGCTGCCAAGGGAACCAAGGCTGCTGGCTGTTGCCTCGTCAGTGGGAGCAGCCACTTTCTAAGTCTGTCTGGAACCTCGCTACTCTCCACCACCTCTACTTTCCAGGGGTTGGCAAACCTCTCCTGTGTTGGGCATGATAGTCAATATTTTCAGCTTTGTGTTGCAGCTACTCAGCTCTGCTGTTGTAGTAAAAGTAGCCACTGAAAATATGTAAATGAATGAGTGTGGCTGTGTACCAATAAAACTTTATTTATAGAAACAGGCAGAGGGCTGGATTTGGCTCCTGGGTCTGTTTGCTGATTGATCACTGCCTAGGATGACTATGTCATCTTCTTCCCTGCTTCTCTCCTGTGCCACTGAGGTCTATTTTTTTTTTTAATAATTTTTTAGTTTTTTGATTACCGTTGACATACAGTATTATATTAGTTTCAGGTGTACAACATAGTGATTAGACATTTATATAACTTACAAAGCGATCACCCCAATAAATCTAGTGCCTATCTGACACCATACGTAATTGTTACAATATCGTTGGCTATATTTCCCATTCTATACTTTACATCCCTTTGACTGTTTTGTAACTAATAATTTGTACTTCGTAATCCCCTCCCCCTTTTTCACCTATCTCCCCAAACCCCTCCCATCTGCCTCTGTCAAAATGTTCTCTGTATCTATGAGTTCATTTCCGTTTTGTTTGTTCATTTATTTATTTTTTTCAGATTCCATATGTAAGTGAAATCATATGTCATTTGTCTTTCTCTGTCTGACTTACCCCACTCAGCACAATACCCTCTATGTCCATCTGTGTTGTTGCAGATGGCAAGATTTCATTCTTTTTTATCGTGAGTAATATTCCATTGTATATATGTACCACTTCTTTATCCATTCATCTCTTGATGGGCATTTAGGTTGCTTCCATATCTTGGCTACTGTAAATCATGCCGCAGTGAATATATGGATGCATATGTCTTTTCGAGTTAGTGTTTTGGGCTTCTTTGGAGAAATACCAAGAAATAGAATTGTGGGATTCTTCTTTGTTTCTTGTGATAGCCTTTGTTTTAAAGTCTGTTTTGTCTGGTATAAATATTGCTGCCCTGGCATTTTTTTTTTTCATTTCCTTTTTCACGAAGTATCTTTTTCCATCCCTTTACTTTCGGTCTGTGTGTGTCTTTTGATTTGAAGTCTCTTGGAGGCAGCATATGTAAGGCTGTTTTCTTATCCATTCAGCCACCCTGTGTCTTTTGATTAGAGCATTTAACCCATTTACATTTAAAGTAATTGTTGATAGATATGTAGTTATTGCCTTTTTATTATTCACATTTTTGATCTTTCTCCTCCTCCTGCTCCTCCTTCTTCTGCTCCTCTTCCTCCTCCTTCTCCTCCTCCCCTCCCCCTCCCCACCCTCTTCCCCTCCCCCTTTAACATTTCTTGTAATACTGGTGCAGTGGTAATGAACTCCTTTAACCCTTTCTTGTCTGGGACACTGAGGTCTATTCTTCATGCAGCTGCCTGAATGAAAATTTGAAGACAGGTTAAATCATGTCATATTCTTGCTTAAAACTCCCAAATAGCTTCTATCACACTCACAATAAAATCCAAACTTCTTAATATGATCTCTAGATCTGGTCCCTCTCTGTCCTTTTGATTTCTTATCATCCATCCCACACCCATATCTGTCCTTTCATTCTCTTCTCTAGCCACACTGGTCCATGTCTTCTCTTTTGAACCACACCAAGATGGTTCTGACCTTAGAACTTTTGTACTTTCTGTCCTCTCTTTGCCTGAAATGCTTTCCTCCCAGATAATTATGTGGCTCGTTTGTTTTGTTCACTGTGGTCTCTGCTCAGACATCAGCTTCTCAGAGAGCCTCCCCTGACCACCTTATCTAAGATAGCACCCATCCCTACCTCCTGTAACTCTGTACTGTCGTCCTTCACTGTGGTTTTCTTCCTGGCTTTTATCACTGCCCGACATTATCATTTAGATCTGTATATTTTATAAGCTCCTGCAGGAAGACACTCTGTAGGTCTTGCTTCCTGTTGGACCCATAACACCCAGGACAGGAGCTGGCATATAGAAGGTACTTAAATATTTGCTGTATCCAGTAGAGAGTTCTCAAATCTTTACTTCCCAGGCATGCAGTAGTGTTTCAGACCCCTCACTGTCTCTTTAGCTCTAGGTTTCCCTCCTACCTCTGAGCAAGCTCTGTCTCCTTTATGGGCACCTGTTTATCTTTTCCTTTAGGTACTTTTTTTTCTTTATTGTTTTCTTCCTAGTTACGGAAGCTGTAAGCTTTGTAATTCCCTGTGTCCTTCCTATGACCTTCTTTGTTCTGCTTTGGTTGCAATTTTGGTGTCTCATCTGACTTGCTTTTGCCATGGTGCTTATCCAGTCTACCCTGTGGTCACTCTGATGGTCACTTAAAAACCTCTGGGTCTTTTTTAAAGCCTCTGAAGGGAAGGCTGGCCTCATGGTAGGCCCTCCACATTCTCTCCAAGTCCTGTCTACTGGAATAAACCTGCTTCAGCCTATGTCTAAAAGATTAACAACTTTTCATGTTGGACTTAGCCAACCTCCTTCCCCCACTTCCTGTCTGACCTTGGATCCCCTGGAAGATACTATTTTAGGGAAACCTCAGCATCTTCATCTTCTCTGCAGGCTTCATTCTCTGTAGAAAAATACCCTGATGCTAAAGTTCTTATTTTTTGTCTTTCTTCATTTATAACTTTTATTAATGGGTTGCATCATTTTTTTTTTAACTATGGCTACTATTAGTAAGCACACATAGATTACAAATGAGAGGTATTGGGTTCAAATCCTGGCTCTGCCCTGTATTAGCTGTGTGAATTGGGAACATTATTTCATGGCTCTCTCATTATAAAATGGAATAATAGTGTAGCTCCTCTGGATTTGGGAGAGGGGCCAAGGATATGTCCATTTTTGGGAAATGAAGTGTTGTCCGTATGTTTATACTTGTCCTCACCAATCTCTATCATCCTCACATTTGCCAGCTGCCCAGACTTAGCCCTTGACTCCCGCACTCTTGGATAATGTCATTGCTAACTTTTCATGGGAAGAGAAAAATGACAGATGGGAGGAAAGTAGGAAACTTAACTAGAACATATGTGTAGGGGGAGGTGAACCAGGAGATATATACATATATTGTATTCTATATGAGCACAAAGACCAGCTTATTTTTGAAAAAGCGTAACTGTGGATAAATAAAACCTGACAAGTATTGGTTTCTTTGAATTATTTTGACTACTTCATCAGCTGCATACTGATGTGTTGCATTAACACTTTTAACGCATTTGGAAATTAAATCAAATGGCAATTGCATTAAATCCTCATTCACTTGGAACGTTACCCTCCTGTGTTCAAGTGAAAGAATTGTCTGGAGTATGGAATGAGCTATAAGGTCTGTAGTTAGCTAACATTCGTACACCGTTTATTGCATGCCAGACACTGCCCTGGGTATTTCACATGAGATTCGATTTAATCGTCACCTGCTTCTATGTTTTAGATGAGGATGCTGAAGCCTGGTTACCCAGCCTACTTATAGTCTCACTGCCCAAGATCTTTCCTCTTCCAATTGTAATTGAGGCTTCCCCGCCCGCCGCCGGCCATCCTAATGTTAATTTTCCATAATGTTTTATTTTGTGGCAGATGAACATGGAATCTTGTTTCTGAGGACCTAAGGTTCCAGGCTCAGTTAAATTCAGTTAAACCGTGGGCTCCAGATTTGAAAGGCTGCTGCAGGTCATTAGAGCCTCACTGTAGACTAATTCACCTCTGAAACATTATAGCCTTTGCCTACACCAGTGGTCCTTAACTGAGGCTGATTTGTCCCCGAGGGGATATTTGGCAGTGTCTAGAGACACTTTCCATTGTCACACCTAGAACAGGACTACCGGCATTTAGTGAGAGGAGGCCAGAGATGCAGCCGAACTTCCTCTAAGGCATAGGATAGCCTCCGACTGCCACAAAGAATTATCTAACCACTAAGGCCAGTTGCGCTGAGTGAGGTTGAGAAAGCCTGACCCAGACCCTTTCCCCTTGGAGGCGGTTTTATTTGAATGCTCTAGTGTTCATCTGTAATCCTGTGGTCTTCAGGCCAGGTGGGGTGTGTGATGTGGGAGAAAGAAGGTAGAGTTAGTTATATGGTTATGAAGAAATGCTTATGCTTCTCTGAGGCCCAGTCTCTCTGTCTGGAAACTGACATTTTATTTCTGGTTTACACTGACTTCTAGCTCTGGGTCTCCCCTGCACATTTTTCCCACTAAATACCCTTGGAGACCCTGTAAAAAGAAAATGCACTACTGGGAATGTGAGAAACTCCTGCTCTCTCTCAGGCCAATAAAACTGCTACATATGTACCAAACATATGAGCCCCTCCTTCCACTGAGTGATTCAGAAGCAGCTGCCTAAACAAGGACTGCATTTCCCAGCCTGCCTTGTTCTCAGTACGGCCATGTGATTTGTTCTAGTCAAAGGAAGTTGAGCAGAAGTGCTTCCTGTTCTTTCAGAGTCAAAGAGTTTAAAAAGTAGGTCATTATTCTCCACATTCTCTTTTCCCTCTTTAGTTGGCTACATATATGTAACTCTAAGTCCCTAGAAGGTGGCAGAGTCAAAATATCGATTAATCCTGGGTCCCTGAATCACTTTGTGGAGAAAAATTGCCTGCTAAGCAGGCTTGATATTTAAACAATAATAAGCCGTTATTCTGTTAAGCTACTGTGCCTTAGGGTTTGTTACAGCAGCTAGCATTATACTAATTAGTACAAGTTGGATCAAGAGCAGTCATTAGTGAGCTCCCCAGGCTTAACATTTTGAACCAAAGCTTTCTAGCCTACCACAAAAGAGATGAGAAGATACTTATGCCCTCTCCTACTGACACTGGGCTCAAAGTTCTAAGTTCTCAACTGGACAGTTATCCTTTTGTCAGGTGTTGCTTAAAAAAAAATAGTACCTCTTTCCAACCATTTGATGTAGAGTTTACAAATTCCAGAACAATATGGAGGGCAAAAAATTTTATGTTTATGGCATGGAAAAGGTTTGGGATGAAGCTCAGGAACCATGGGAGCTTAGGTAGAATCTGAGTCTGGCCAGATGTGACAACTCAGAAGCCCAGTCTAGAAGGATGGGTCTTGCATTAAGAGTCCAAGGACCAGTGATACTTCTGTAAGGTGTATCAAGGTTTAGGCCACCAGCCATACACGAGGGAACACGAGAGCAGAATAGCTGGCCAAGTATTGGGCTGGGGCTCTGGTCCCATGAGACCCTAACGCATGAAGTAGGATGTCTAGGCGAACAGTCCGAATCAGCCGAGCTGGCCATGGAGCTGTCCTCAGGCTCAGACTCTCCCAACAGGCCACCTCTTCAATTCAAGTCATTTTACCTGTCAGTGGAACCCAGTGGCTCCAACTGGGGATGGGTGAGATGGGGGAGGGAGCATATAGCATTTTGCACTTCAGAAACGAGCACCGCCAATCATTTAGATAGGGTCCTCATACAAAAATCATGGCAACACATTTAAACATAAAAGGTGGAGCAATGAGCAGGAGGAAGATGCCAAAAAGTAGCATCTCAGCAATTGGTGGTGGGGAGGGGGGCACAGTTGGTTCCCAGTGTAATCAGTGGAGTTCACTATGTCCTAACTGTGTTGTTTGTAAACTCCACACTTGCCCCTCTGCCCAAGATGTGCTACCATCCTGATCCAGGGAACATAGAGCCAGCACTCAGGAGGGGTTTACCTTAGGAAGGTGGGAGCCTCTGTTTTGCTCCTAATTAGATTTGAATGACCATTTCTCTGGGTCTTAACTTCCCTATTTGACAAAAGAAAGGGCTGTGTTATACAAGTGACTTTCAAATGTATTCCCCCTTTAAACAATAGAACACCTGCCTAAAATAGTATGAAAAACAAATGACGCAGCTCTGCAGAATCATGGGTCTCCTAGAACAGTATAGAATCTGTTTCCTCACCACCTGGGCAGGTGAATATCTTTGCGTCTTTAAAGGTGTTTTTCTTCCTTTCTTTCTTTTTTTAAATGCATGTGATCCTCCTCCTTTTTTCATGCTTTCCTGGTCCCTGGTAGAAAATGGGTCTAGGATTTGGTCTCTTCTCTTTTAAATGAAATGCATTTGCACCAGCTTTTCATTAATACAGTAGCAGGCCTGTTGTTTTATATGTGTTTCCAGAGGCAGCCGTGACTCGCTCACAGCCCAGTAAATGGAGCCCTTCCTTTCTGATGGAACTCGGCTTGGTGGTAGGGAGCAGGCAGGTATTAGCAGAGTGGCTGGTCATCTGTTCTCAGTGAGAGAAAGCCTCCTGTTTGAGTTAATCAGCGGCAAAATGTGCTCTGGTACTTGTTCTTCTAATCTCTCAACGTGTGAGTGGGGGACTGCTGGCCCCCCCAGTGAGCAGGTCTGATTTGCTTTGTCTTAGCCAGCAGTTGAAAATGGCCTTCCTAAGGGGAGGTGAGGAGACTGTATTTGAGAATCGGGCAGGGCTGGGCCTGACACCTGCCCCTGCCCATTTTTGCTGTTGAATTAAACTCTGCAAATGACTGAGCCTCCATGTCTCCATCTGTAAAAGGGAAATCATGATGTCACTTGCTTTGCATTTTTTGAGTGAAATACGTTGTACTAGTTGGGCAAATTCTGAGATTCACATGACAATTTTATTTGATCCTTACACCATTTATTTTTCCTCCTGGGTGGGCAGGAAGGTTATACTTCCCAGGCTCCTACATCCAGGTGGGGCCAGAGGAATATGTGCCAAAGTGACATACACCCCTTTCAGGCCAGGCCTACAAAAAAATCTCCCATGTGCAAGCCCCGTTTCTTTCCCCCTGCTGTGTGACACTGGAGTCCACGTGTTGAGACAGGTGGCATCTCCAGATAGAAGCCCGAGTCACTGAATGATGTATGAAGCCCAGCACCACCCCTCCCCAGCCATAACCTTGGGCTGTGATGTGAATGAGCAACAGCTGAACCAACCATGACAACTCCAACTCTCGCAGGTGGGACAGGTGGTGCTATCAGGGTGGCTCTGTCCATTCCCCTGCCCCTTCCTGCCTCGATGGCTTAGAGACCTCCTTCTAAGGTCTCCGTTTGCATGGTGGAATGACACCCGCAGCAGCAAGACAGTGCCATGGTTTTTGTTGGGCATTTTGTGGGAGCCCGACAGTGATCATAAGGGAGTTTTCTGAGTCTGGCTGCATAGCAAGAGGAGTTTGCTGATGTTTTCTGCCCAGTCCGTTGGGACTGACTCGTCAGAAGGTTGCTCCTTCTCCCTGGGCTTTGCTACCACAGGCACAGCTGTACTCACCTCCCTCTGTGACTTTTCTTTTGGGGGCACTGAACTGACCACCCTTTTTGCCCTTGACTTTTCTTTCCCTAGCTAAAATAATACTGTCCACTAAGTGACCGAACAAGCTTGCAGGCCTAGGGAAAAGGGTGACCTTCCAGATATCTTTGCCTGTCCCTACTGAATCATAGCCTCTTTGATTTTATTCCTTGACTTGTGCGATAGCAGAGATGAAGGGAACTTGAGGTTGCCTTCCTCCCAGTCCTTGACCCAGACCTGGAAGTTTGCTTAGTATGAACTTGATCCTATTGCCTGTACCCAGGGGGTTCCATTTTTATGGCCCCAACCCCAAGCTAATATCTTTCCTACCCTCCCTTATCCAGCACGACTCCAAGATTCCCGATTAGCTCCTAGTCCCCAGTGTCATCATTGTGCTGCCCTACCTTTTCCAAAAGCCATGGAAGAGCAGCTCGCAGATACACCTGTACCCACTGCCTTTGTGCAAGAGGGCCTGTCCCAGGTGTTTTAGGGGATAGATCTGAGAAGAGCTCCCTTAATCCTAAATTTATCTGCAACCAGATTACTTATAGAAGTTATTGTGCCCTTTGATATTTGAGTAGAATGAGTTTTGTTCAAATTTTTGCACATTCTTAGGGTCACTTTTGGCTTTTCCTGGCTTCCATTCCCACGAGCTGTCGATTCAGTGACCTCTCGATCCTAACGCCTTCTCGCTGCTCTGCTCCGAGACTTGGAACTCAGTCTTAGTTCCTTAATTTTTCTTTATACTTTCCCCAACACACACACACACACACACACACACACACACACACACACACACACACACACACACACGTTCTTTGTAGTGTAGTAGACTTTTGGAGATTTAAGGCAAGAGAAAGGGTTTACAGCACAGCAGTGCAAATGCCCCCCAAATGGGATATGAGGTTATGAGGTGTGAGTACTCTGGCAAGTGCTCCGGCCACCTGATCAGGAAGCTCTTGGTGGCTGCTGCCTCCTCTGAAGGTTCTGGCCTCCTGCCCAGTTACCCTGGCTCTTCCCCTCTCCTGCTTGCTCAGAAGCTCCGAGGCAGAGCAGTCTGGCAGCTCTGGGACCTGTTTGCACTGCTCATTTCTGCCACTTGCCCGTTATTCTCCCACTGGCTTTGGACTGATTCCCTCTGGGAGATGTATGAGTCTCCTTTGCCTGCCTTTTGCATCTGAGAAGCAGGGCCCATTTCACTGCCAAGGTGGATCCTAGTCTCGCCTCAGTCCTTGACAGTTACCTTGGCCTGAAGATACCTGCAGCCCACAGCCTGCCCACAGCCTCACTCTTATCCTGCCAAGGCTGTGTGGTTATTGACGTATCAAGGGCAGGAGGGTTCAGTGAGGGTGGCGATAGGGAGCCATTCTCAGTCTGGCCTCTCTCGGTGGTGAGTGGCCGCAAACCAACTCTCGACTGGGTACAGCACCAGAGGGAAGTTGTTGGCACATGCCTCTGGGATGCCCAGGCATGGAGCCACCTCTGTGCAGAGTCCCACGCCAAGGCTCGATGGGTGGACGGACCTAGGGCTCTGTCTCTTCTCTGCACTTCCTGTTCTGCTTCCTCCTTGTCATTATTCTGATACATGCATGCTCGCAGGGAATGTCGGGGGGTGCATTGGGGGCTGACAGCTCCAGACAGACGCACACCTTCTAGTTTAACAGCTTCAAGAGTGAGACAATTTACTTTCCTCCGTGTCTGAATGTCAGTCCCCGTAAAGATTTCTGGTCCTTCTTGCCTGAATGGACAACCAGTACTGGACCAGCTGTTCTGCCCAGCGGTGTGTGGTAGGGCCCAACTCGAGGGCCCAGCGGGGGCAGAGTGTGAGTGTCCAGGCCCCCGAGATGATGCAGAGTGGGCCGGCAGCCCTTCTCCTAGAGAGGGATTGCGAGCAGACAAAAACTGGGCAGACACAGGTGGGGTTTCCCTGGCGTAGGCCTCACCCCGCTGAGGCTTCCTGTCGTGGCTCGGGGAGGGAGTCAGGCACATCCAGATTGAGGATTGACTGGTGGGTTGTGGACTACAGCCCGCATCCCCTGGTTTTAAGCTTAAATTAGCGTCGGCAGAGTTGATCCCATCTGGAGGCTCTGAGGGAGAATCCATTCCATGCTGCTTTTCTGCCGGTTGCCGGTGATTCTTGGTGTTCCCTGGCTTGGAGACAAACTCCAGGCTCTGTTGCCATCATCATACGGCCTTCTTCTCTGCGTGTGTCTCTGTGTAAATATCCGTTTATGTTCATCCAGTCCTTGGATGAGGACCCCCCCTTAATCTAGTATGACCTCATCAGAGCTCTATCGCCTCTGTGAAGACCCTGTTTCCAAATGAGACCATGTTCACAGGTACTTGGAGGTTAGGACTTGAGCATATTTTGGGGGGTGGACACGATGGAACCCACATGCCTCTGTATGTTCTATGGATGTGAAATCTCCCCTCCACCTCCTCCTGAATTATTCATGTGGGTCTTTGCTTCTGAAGAATTCAAACACCTTCTTTTATGATGAAACAGGTGTGTGTCTTCTCAGGTGTGAGCAGGGCCACGGATTCATCTGGAAGGCGAAAGCAGACAAGAGGATGGTAGAACTATAGCCGAGGGGCTGCGGCTTGTTTCTGCCCCTCCCCTCCCCCGTCTCTCGCAGTCTGTCCCCTCTTCTCTTTCACATCCTTTCTATATCCTACTGTTAGGCCCAAGCCCGCTCCTTGTCACCTCCAGCGGCCCGATTGCCTACAGAAGGAGGCCCTGTCATAAATTAGGCCCTTTGCCTCTCCAGCCACAGCTCTTATGAACCCCTTCCATGGGCTCCCTTCTTGGACCATACTACAGATTTTAGTCCCATTACTGGCTAGTGACATCACCGCTCACATGAACGACCGATGTGCCTGGTTCCTAGCCTCCTGATCATCTACGATGACCTCTCTCAACTGCATGCCCTTCGTAAATGTGTCAAGTTCATTAGCCTGTAGGCTCCGTGAGGACAGGTGTGGGGTCTGTGCTTGCTCATCCTGCGACCTTAGTGCTTGGCGCATTATAGGCACTTGGTGGACATTTGTTGTATAAATGCCCCAATTGCAAGACCTCAATAGCTCTATTGTTTACTGCATCTTTGGGAAGATATGAAAAACTTTTTTCAATGTCTTTTCTTCCAGACCTTTACACTCTACTCAGGCTGGAAACCAGCCCAAATCAATCTAGTTGGCCTCTTTTGCACATGCTGTTCCCTTTCCCTGGAATGTCCATCCCTACCCTGTTAACGCTTTCATAGCTTAGCTGAAGTATTTTCTCTCCAGGGAAGCCTTCCCTAGCAACCTTCCCCAACATAACAATTTATGTTAATTGTCCCCAGATCTCTAGCCACCTAGCAGGAACTCCTGCTAGACTGCAGTGTCTCTGAAGATAAGGGCCGTGTTCAACTCCTTCACGTGATCCCTGTTTATAGGAGGAATTCTATTAGCGGCTACTAGCTTGAAATTAAGATTTTTCTTTTTTTAAACACGTACAAAATGATGAAGATGCCCCGAAAAACCAATAATTATCATTTCCATTTTCTAGGTGAGGAATTAGAGACTCAGTTTGAGTGACTTGGCTAAGGACACACAGCTAGAGTGGAGTTGATGGGATGAGTGCCCCCGTTATCTTACGGGAAGCACATACTCGGGCAAATGGGAGAGCAAATGCTAGGGTGTGGGCAACCCCTGTAGAGACACACAGAGCCGTCGGGGAGACCGGGCTCCTGGCTGTGCCCTTGTGGTGATTGTGGACGTTGGGAACTGCAGACACTGTCCTCGTGGTGATTCTCAGGAGACTTCTGTTCTCATCGCTCTTTTCAAGTGTCTTTCTTGCAGTTCTCCATGTAGGGGGCATCGTGTTTGTAGCAACTGCTAATGACAGGCCTACTGAAAAAGACGGTCTATTTTTGGAATTAAGCTTCAGCCTAAAAGAAATAAAAATAAACATTGAGAGTTTTTTTTTTTTAAAGAAAAATATGTAGAAAAAAATTAATTTCATCTCAATCTGCTTTCCCTTTAGTGAAGGTTAAATAGGAATTTAATCCAGGACTGGAGGTCAGGGACATGGGCTTAAGCCCCGACCCTGCCATGAGCTCACTTTTCCATGGGATGCTACCTTCTGCAATTCCTGCTGGTAACAAGGACAGTGATAGGGTCAGACCTGGCCTGGCTGCAGCCTCTTCACTTTCCTCTTGGCACTGCTGGCCCCATCACCATTCTTAACGACGTGAACTGGGCACGAGGGGCCAAGCTCTCCCAGGGTCACTGTCAAGGAGCAACCCCCAGATTCTGCCTCATTTGCCTCAGCTTTATTTGATCATCAGTGAATCATCAGCAAAATGCCACGACCAATAATGGTAAGGATACACATTTTGATCATATCTAACATGTTCTGAGAGATCACTGTATACCAAGCTCTGGCTAAGCACCTCTGGAAGGTTGTATTCTGCCAATGTTTACTTTTCATGGTCCCACCCCATGGGCAGAATGCACTTCCCAACCGACTTGGACAGAATCCTATTGACTCTGAGGCTGGCCGTTTGGCTTGCTTTGACCAATAGCATGTGGGCAGAAAGAACAATGTGCCAGTTCTAAGAAGAGGTACCATGTGTTTCTGCTTCCCTTCTCACCTGTTGCCATCCATCTGCCACAGGTAGCAGCTGATCCTTCAGCCTCATTCCAGGAACGAGGGGCACAAGGAATGGATTTAAACCCACTTGGAGCCAAGTCACACTGACCCACAGACCTGAGAGCAAGAAATAAGTGTCTGTGCTCATTTTTAACATTCGGGGATATTTGTTAATGTAGCAAAAACTGACTATTAAAACACATTTATGATCTTAAGTAACTCTCACAGAAAATCCTCTGATGTAGCTAACTATGGTATTATGTCATTTTACAAGTACGGTTGGACTAGATTCTCTACTTCTCAAATCCTACCAAGCACTGATCTTCTATAATCATAAGCCTTGGCATCTGGCAGCATCAGTTCTCTATTCAGCTTATGATCAGTGGGCCCTGAAGAATAGGGGTGCATTACTGAGTGTGGATATTAAGGGCCTAATGAGAGATAATCTGAAGGCAAGAAGTGACTCCATTTCTTGAGTTCATAGTGGTGTTTAGAAGGGCTGGAAGCAGCTCTTTACCGCACCGCCCCCGCCACCACCTCTGTCCCCAGAGAGGAACTGGCTTCTGCAGAATTGGAGTCAGTGGCGTTCCACAGGACTTACTGTCCAGAGGCCTATGAGGATCCCAGGCCTAGAGTCCGCTGGCTTAATGGGAGTGATGGCCTGCCAGAGACATGGGACCTGCTGGGCTGTCTGTAGAGCTAAGATTCTCCGGGATCCTGGTGGCCATATACAGGGGAGCTCAAAGCTGGTCTAGGCAGCAAAGGAGTCATGAAAGGAAATAGATCTCAGAGCCTGTGTTCTTCAGGCCTTGCATTAGAGTGGGAGACCTGGCTTCAAGGGGCCGGTCGGTAGCTGGTTGGGACTCCTGAGCCATTTCTGGAACTTTCTGAAGGACCTCTCCATAGAATATCTGTTATCAGTAGAGCCTTTTGCCCACATTGCCTCAGCACCCAGCTGAGGCCTGATCATCACCCCCAGCACATTCTTGTAGGTGGTCCTCCTAGATCTGGGACTTCTGTGTTCCGAGCCCAAAGGACCAATGTGCAAAGGATGGAATGCCGTTTCCTATGAAGTGAAAACGTGTGTGTCGATCAGTCCAAACAGTCCTCCCATGGCTGCAAGGGCAGTGGTTGGAGCAACTGCAAAAGCATTACATTGATTTCAAGAAGCAAATGAAGGGAGAGTTCAGAATACCTTCCGTAAGGCAGGCAGCCCTTGGCTCCGGCGAGGTGCTAATGAGCTCCCTAGCCAGCTGCAGCTCGACCTGCATCCTCCCAGCAAATGACCCAGGGCAGTCATGGAAGAGGGCACCAGCAAGTGCGGGTGATGAGGTGATTAATGCTGAGCAGTTCGTGGGCTCATCCCAGCTCCTCTCCCCAAGTCTGTTTCTTTTTCCTTTTATCTCCATAAGGCAAAGCAAAGAGCCAGGCGTGCACTGGGAATTCCTCCCTCTATCATGTTCTGATCTGTTTGCTTGTATAAATGAGCCAGTCTTTCAGAAGAGAGTGAACCCTCCTCCTCTGAAGGGACATTAAGCCCATGGATTTGCCTTGTTCTTGCTCCCTGGGGTCCTCGCCACCCTCCTGGCTTCCCGAGGCTGATTCACCCTGTTCTCATGTGGATGTCAGGATGTACATGTTACCTGGAGGGTGGGTGGCTAAACCTTGAGTACGGGGAGGGAGTTATTTGAAAGCAGATGTGTGCCATCACGTTGAATCGACATCTTTACTTCTGCATGAGGTTGCATGATTGTGTTTTCATGCCGAGAAGCCTTCTAAAGAGGTCAGTGTTTTCTATTTATCTATCCTAAGATTGGTACCTTGTCGCCTGTGCAAACTGTGTGTGTGCTAAAGTGTGTCTTCAGCACAGAAGCAACAAGATGCAGACCAGGAAAAGGATACAGGGATCTTTTACAGATTATTAAAATAGGAACATCTGCATTCCGTTTTTTCCCTCAGATCTTTAAAAATCACTCTATTTTTCTTGCTTTTTTGATGACTTGCTTCACTAGCACATGTGTAAATTCCGGACCCTGAAGCAAATATCTCAGCTGTGAGCCCTTGAGCATCAGACTTACAAGGAAAGGAAACTTGAGTTCTAATCTCAACTCCGCCACCAACAGCAACATCAAGAAAGTTGCTAAATCCCTGAACATTAAACTGCATGATCTTTCATCCTTCGATGCTTCTAACTCTGGCATTCTCTTTGCCCCTTCACCTTCTCACACTGTCATCTTTCAAAGCTCAGTTTAAATGTCACCTTCTCTGTGAAGACTGTTTCAACCTCCCCAGACAGATGTGAACATTCCTTCTTCTTAGTTCTTTTGAACAGATCTCTGTTTAAAGTACTTGTCATTGGTTTGTTAATTTATTTACTCAAATGTGTATTGAATGGCTACTTTATGCCTGGGCGCTATGGTAGGGACCAAGGATCTAGGGGGTGATCAGATTGACAAAACATATATTGTAGAGCAGCACTGTCCAATACAACTTTCTGTGGTGATGGAAATCTATCTGTGACTCAATAGCCACATGTGGCTACCGAGCACTTGAAATGTGGCCATCATGACTTTAGGAATTAAATTTAAATTTTTATTTAATTTTCATTTAAATAGTCACACATGGCTAGTGGCTACCAGATTGGACAGCATCATCCTACAGGCAAAGATAGACTCTGCAAGCATTAAAAAACCCATATATTATTACTAAATTTGGTTAGAAGTCTTTTGGAGTCAAATAGAGTATAGTGGCAGGGAATAAGTCAATTAAAAGGGCTTCTTGGGGGAAGTGACATTTTTATCTGAGACCCAGAGGATGAGAAGGTGTCAGCCATTTAAAGAGTAGGAAGCCTTTTCTAGGAAAAGGCAATAGTAAGTAGGAAACACTAGAGGTAGGAATGAACGTGACATGTTGGAGGAATTGAAGATGGTGAGTGTGGCCGGAATGGAGTGAGTGAATTGTAGGAGTTGCAGCTGGAGAGGTAGACAGGGGTCAGATCACTCAAGGTCTTAGAGGTGATGGTGGAGTGGAAGGGGCTTATTGGAAGTCCTAACAGCAGGCGAAAAAGAGTAGGACACTGAGCCCGCATCTCCGGGCTGTGAGCTCAGTACTTCTGCACCAGGCTGCCTGAGCAATGTGGGCTCCCGACGTTGACACCAATGCCTGCCTCGTGGTGAGCCTCATCTGCATTCTGTTTCCATCCCCGTCTCCAGCCTGAGTTATTTAGGCCTGTCTAATTTATGTAGCTGCTGTACACGGGTAGTGCATGCCGGGCTTGGGGGCCTGTCCGTGTTTGTCTCTGTGAAAGAGAAATACTATCGTCTCCTCTGGAGCCATCTTTTCCGATCATGCTGCTTGGTAGTTAAGATTCTGGGAGCATTTAGCACAGGGAGGAATTGCTGTAATGACAAGTGGATCCTTCTGTAACCTCTACTTAATTGGATGAAGTGACAGCCCCAGCGAAGACTCAAATAAAATTTGGTGCAATCAGGCTGTGCTGAACGTCTGGTGCCAGAACCACTGTAGAAATCTTGCAGCTGGTTCACGGAACCATGGAAGAATCTGGATGGACAGGAGGAGCCTGTGCTTAGGGGCCAGGTGAAGGTGTTTACTTCACCTGCTCATTCTCCCATCCTCCCTATGACTTCTGTAAATCTCTCTAGAACAGGGGTCCTCAACCCCCAGGCTGCAGACTGGTACCAGACCATGGCCTGTTAGGAACTGGGCCATGCAGCAGGAGGTGAGCGGCAGGAGAGTGAGCAAAGCTTCATCTGTATTTGCAGCCGCTCCCCAGCGCTAGCATCACCGCCTCAGCTCCACCTCAGATCATCAGGCATTAGATTCTCATAGGAGCGCCGGTCCCTGGTGCCAAAAAGGTTGGAATTCCCAGGGGCTGCTCTAGAAGTTTCCTTGAAGGAAGTGGTGGGAGGCACTGAGGCAGAGGAAGTGTCTTAGGTTGGGCTCCCTGGAAACAAAATCTGAGACAAAGAGTTGGATGCCAGTTTATTTGGGCAAGTTCTACTGAGGTGCACCTGGAGCGGGGAGGTGAGGAAGGCAGGACCAGGCAGAGGCAAAGCTGACTCGTGATGGGGAGGACTGAATGTGGAGGACTCAGGCAATGGGAGAACCCTGGAGCTTGGATTGCCTCAGACTGAAGCTAGAAGACCAGACCTTTGTATTTCCACATCAACCAGACATTGACCATATCCTCTTTCCCCCAGTGAACGTAACCTTGGGTAAGGCTGTTCCCAGTAGGGATGAAGCTGCGAGCAATTGGCAGTTGAATTTCCCAGCCCCTGGCGGGTGGGTCAGCAGAATGCTATGACATCCATTGCAAGGTCAGCCGGAACCGACAACCCACGGTTGCCTGGGAATTCCTCATCTTTCTCAGATGAAGGTGTCGACTCCAAGGAACCCTGACATGCGGAACCCCCCTGCTCCTCCTTCCAGCTCTCGCCGCTTTCTCCTCCCCTGCTCCGGGTGAAACGGAGTGAGTCCTCTGAACACCTGGAGTTCAGTTTGCGCTCTTTCCTCTGTTATACTTGTTTCTAACACCTTCACCGGCCACCAGACTTCCTGTGTTATTACTTTCTGCTCTTGTTCCCATGGCTGGTTAACTGTGTCTGAAGGCAGCTTCTCCATGGACTTCCTGCTCCCGCCGTGATTCTTCCCTTTCAGGGGTCTAATTCCCAGCAGTGAGTCTGGAATCCCAACTTTCATAGTCATCAGAGCACCCTGGTGCGCAGACCCCAGGTCACATGGACCAGAACGAGGATTCATGCTCTACCATTTGTTAGATGAGCGACACTGGGGATGTCAAGTTTTCTCTTTGTCAATATTGGGTACACATGTGGTTTATATCACGTTTTTATCATTTTGAACCTTTCTCATCTGTAAAATCGGATACATCTATCTACATTGTAGAGCTGTTGTGAGGATTAGGTATTGCATGACAGGCCCACAGCATGGCACCTAGCATGTGGTCGGGGTTGCCATTCTTGTTGCCTTCATGGAAAGCCATGTTCAACTTAGCCCGGCCCAGGGCAGTCCAGGCCAAATCTCAGAGCCCATTTAGAACCCAGATGCTAAAATGAAGTCTTGAGTGTAGCAGAAAGTCTTGAGAAGAGAGGAGGTAGGTAGGCCTGGTGAAAAAGGTTGTCTTCAGTTTGGATGTAGAACTTCCAGCCAAGTCTAAGCCCACTCTACAAGAGATCTGAGTGAATGGATACCTCGAAGGCTACATCTGAGTGCAACGCCCCCATTCCTGCCTCCCTCAATCTCACAGCCAAGGGCCAAACAGCATTTATTTCTGGTTTACTCCCCTCCTTCTTCCCATGTATTGTCCTCCCACCCAGCCCTCCCCTTATGCAGCCACAGCCTCAACTTCTGCGTGGGAGCAGGGGCTGTGAACGTCGTGTCTCCCCAGTCCCATAACTCTGGCTCAGTGTGGGTGTCTTTCTGTCCTTGCAGGCAGTGGGAGCCAGTGCAGAATCCTGCTCTTCTTCCTTTGTTGGACACACAGCAGGACTCCACAGGCATATGGAAAAGAAAAGGCTTGATCACTGTTTATTTTCCTTAATTTTCATTGTGCCTCTTTTATTTTTACCCTTGATTACAAGCAACAGAAAAGTTCTCCTCTGTCTCCCCCACCCCTTGCAGCTGTTAGTTTGAACAGCATCTGCTAGACCGACCCCCCACTACCCCACCCCTTCCAGGCTCAGAAAGGAGAGAAATTAGCTAAAAGGCAAACAATGGAAGCATTTTTAGTTCAGGGTGGGAGCCTCATTTTGCCAGACCTGCAGTCTTTTGCTTGGCTCCCCAGCTTTCTTTGAATGCCAGCCGGTAGCTTCTGGGGACAGAGTGTTCTGTCGTTGTCATTGTTTTGCCTCGTTGTTTCTTATTTGAAGACAAACTGGTGTCTTCGGAGCCCCTCTGTGGACAGATCTGTGGATCTGTTCATCTCATTTATAGGGAGGGGCCATCTACTTGTTAAATGGTTAAGACTTCGGTTATTTTTCCATCCTTTATTTACTCCTTTATTCATTCATCAAACACATATATGTACCTGTGAATTGCCAGTGGCTGGGATGCAAAGTTAAATTAGACAATTTGCGTGACCTCAAAGATACTCACAGTTTGGCTGGTGAGACTTGAATGTAAAGCAACGATTGCAATGGAGGATGGACAATACAACATTTAGACAATGGTCATTGTTAATGTGCGGGTATGCTGTCGTTGTCCCTTGGCCTGGTTCTTTATTTTAGCACATATTGCCCATGTGATCTTGAGTAAGTTACCTTTCTGTGTCTGTTTCCTCATCAGTTATAATGTGGGAATTGATAGAATTCACCCCAGAATAATATGAGCATTAAACCAGAAAATGTATATGTCGTGCTTGTTTTAATGTCCCAAGCGAAGTGACTTCTTAGTCACTGTCAGCTGCTGCCCCTGCTCTTGTCGAATAAGAGATCTCAGGCTGTGGCTCCAGAGACTGGGGTTCAAAATTTGGTTTCGACATTGAATAATTTAACCTGAGGCAAGTCACCTAACTGCTCCTCCCTTACAGAATGATAATTTTACTCACAAGTGAGGCAATGCTACTCAGAGTGGGGTCCTAGACCAGCAGCTTCAGCATTGTTGGAAGCTTATTAGAAATGTAAATTCTCAGGCCCCATCCCAGATCTATTGAATCATAATCTAGAGTCAGGTATATGAATCTATGGTTTAAAAGTTCTCCAGGGGATTATGATGTGTGCTAAAATTTGAAAAGCACCAGGTCAGAAGTAAGGTATGAAAGTTGACCAGCACATAAATTGCCCAAATATTGATGATCGATAAAGATATTTTTAGCTGTTATTACAGTGAGAGCAAAAATAACAGTTGGTGAATAACGGTATAGCATGCTTCGCTGGAAGGCTTAATTTGAGCCAGCTCCAGAAAGATGATTGGAGATTCCTGAGAAAGATGGTCACTTCTGGATGGAGGCAAAGTGCAGGCAAAGGCACGATGGTGTTTGGAGGATGGTGCAAAATTTGGTGCTGCTCAGGTGCAAAATTCAAGGAGAGGGGTGGCCGAAGACACAGCCATAGAGACACAACCTGACTGAGCCAGATCACAAGCATCTGGTTTTACCAGGCCGAGGACTTTGAGCTTGATGATCCTGGGGACAATTGAAGGACTCTAAACAGAAGTGACAAGACAAAATTTATTGTAAGATGAGTCATGGAGGCTGTAGGGTAGCAGCAGGAAGACCCAATGGGTCAGGGCAAACAATGCCAAAGAAGAAACAGGGCGAAGAAGAAACTTTCTCCTAAAAATTGAACATGGACTGGTAGACTAGTTGTCCTTTTTTAAAACTTGTTCTTCCATCTGGCTTTTTGCAAACATTCACTGAGTACCTGCAATGCTGTAGGCATTCGGGGATATATACCTAAATCAAGTAAAGCACCATCCTTACCTAACCATGGTCCACAGCCTCCTGATAAACAGGATGAGTGTGATTATTAGATTCTGGGAGAAGGAAAGGGAGCCAACCTATATTGAACACCTGGCACAGTGTGGATGCTATTGTGAACGTGATCACCGCGGTTATTATTTCCTGACAATGTTCTTGGGCATTCCAAATGTAGCCTCACTTAGTCCTCACAATGGCCCATTTTATAGCTGAAGAAGCTTCACTCAGAGGTGTCACGTGTATCTAGACTTGAAAAGGAATAGATATCAAAGAGAACATCAGATGTGGGGAAGACTTTATTTGTTTATATTTGCACCGGAGCAGAGAGGTTGAAGGACAAAGCTTGAGGAGCGATGAGGAGACAAGTGCGAGGTTGTCTGAGGGTTCAGGCTAAGGAGGCCTCATTTTGTCCTGTCAGCAGCAGGGCAATCTTTAAAAGATGTTAAATAGGCGTTGAATGATTGGAGTTGCTTTGGAGAGATGCTGTGACATCTCTGAGTATTTGCTGGCAAAAAGTGAGGTCTTAGGAGGTAAAATCTTTTATGAAGGGCACTGACATTTATTCATAGCATTTCGATTTCTTTGCCTAATTCTCCTAAAAGCTGTGTCTGTGTCAAAATCTTAGCAGGATGAGTGAGGCAATGAAGCTCCTCTATTCCTCAGCCGCCGACCCTGAAAACTCCCATCGGTAACAGCTCATCATTCTCCGAAGCATAATGGAGGAAGCCACTGAGGGACTGAACACACGCTGCTGCTGTTGTGTGTCCTGAGAACAGAAGGCAGAAAAGGGCCTAGAGGAGAAATGGGGATGGGGAGCCCCACCCTGTGTGGGTTCTTGACACACACCAGCTCTGTCCTTTTGACCTGGGGAATAGGCGTTGCTCCTATTTTACAAAGAGCCAAGTGACGCTCAGAAAAGTGAAATGCCCTGATCAGGGTGACACAGATGCTGGTTGGCTGGATCAGCCCCTTTGCCAAAGAGCCTTGGGATCCTGGTTTTGTGTGTTGCTCTGTGTGGGTGACATTGTTGCTGGTAACACCTTGGCAGTAACAGTCTTTGTGATGGGCAAGCTTCTAGCCATTCCAAAGCCTTGGTACCCTGTGGTAGGCAGAATAATGCCCCCTCCCCAAGATGCCTATATCTTGACCCCCAGAACGTGAATCTATTACCTTAAATGGCTAAAAAGATGTGGCAGACGTGATTAAATGAAGTACTTTGAGATAGGGAGATTATATTGAGTTATCTGGGCCCAATGTAATCATAAGAGTCCTTATAAGAGGGAGGCAGGGAGGTCATAGAGGAGGAGATATGACAATAGAAGCAAAGAGAGAGGGAGGAAGGGAAAGAGAAAGGGTCATGGAGAGAGAGAGAGACGGATTTAAAAAAAAATTATGTACAATTTTATAATGCAGATTATTAGCAAATACAGAGAACAATGAAAAGGAATACTTAGCCCTTCTTGCCATGAATGCAGGATTTAGGATGTTAACTCAATATAAGAAGCTGAAGCACACTGTAGGCATCAGGACGTAGAGAGCGAGCGGTATTTCCTTCAACTTAGACATCTTGTGAAGTGACATACGTATCCGTGGCCACATGATGGAAAATGGTGTGCTAGTGACTTGAAGATGGAGGAAGAGGCCACAAGCCAAAGAATGCAGGTGGCCTCTAGAACCTGAAAGAAGTAGGAGAACAGGTTCTCCCCTGGAGCCTCCAGAAGAAACACAGTCCTGCTGACACCTTGATCTTAAGACTTCTCATATCCAGAACTGTCAGATAATACATTCATTTTGTTTTAAGCCACTAGGTTTGCTGCCATTTGCTATAACAGCAACAAGAAAGTAATATAGATTCTCTTGACTTGTAAGGCGGGCATCACCACACCCCACATTCAAAGACAAGACCAAATATATATAACCTTGGCCCCCCTTCTCTTCTCTGAGCCTCACTTTTTTCATCTATAAAATAGAAGAGGGAGCGAATCCTCATTGTGCAAGGTCGTGGGTACCTGATACTCACTGGGATTTGGAGGACAAGGGAACAGACAGAGACAGTTGGTAGGGGTAGGTCTTCAGCTGCACAGAGACTAGATTTTGGGGGGAAAACAGAATAATCAGTACAGATAGGCAGCTAGTTTGAATTCATTTCCACTGTTGCATAATATTCCACAAGGTTTATCTCAGTGGTAACATTATACTTACTGTGAGATGGTTAGATTAAAAATGAGCTTTCTAAAGGCAGGAATTTTATTGCTTTCCCACCATTGCCTACTCAGGGACAGAACACACAGTAGGTGCTCCATGAATATTTGTTGAATGAATAAATGAATGTACAACTGTGAAAACACATTAAAAGTCACAAATTGCTCTGCACAATTTAATGAATTTAGACCAGCTTCAGAGAGGTCAAATAATTTTCTTAAATCAAACGGGTAGTAAGTACCAGAGCCAAGATTTGAATCCCAGTGTTCTGGGTCTTAGTCTGGTGGTATTCCTACCCCAGTCCAGCTGTCTGGGCCTTCTGGTCTGCTCATCCCTTGTAGGCTCTTTGGGTGGCTGGCTCCCTGTGACAGGTCTAACCTCTCATATATATTTCTACCTAGGCCGAGGTGCTCTTTGCAAGGAAGCACAGTGAGCACGTCTCAACAGAAGCAGGTGGCATCTTGCTGAGGAGCACTCTGGATTTAGAAGCACATAGTGAGAAGGGAAACGTATCCCTGTATGGTAGAGCTGAAGAGGGGGGTTACCCCAGGCCTTGAGGATCTAGAAAGGGGGACGCAATTTCTTGTCAGACCCCTGGGGTTTGAGCATAGGCCACAACCGAAGCAAAATGGCAGACCCCCCTATTGCTACATCTGGACCACCAGCTGCTACTAGGGGTGTGGAAATAGTGAGCTCTGAGAGGACTCTCCTCCGCACCCTCTCCCACTGCCTTCCAGCTTTGTGGGCACCATGGTCCACAGGGAATGCTGCTCTGGGCGTAGGCACCATAGCCTCTGACAAGGCGTCCCTGCTGGCTGCTTTGGAGCTGGGCAGGACCAGGTTCAAATCCCAGTTTCCTGGAGTGACCCCTTTTCCTCTCTGCACTTCAGTGTCCTCATGTAAAACAGAGACAGTAATACAATAATTCCTTTTCTGCAAGGCCACTGTGAGAGTTTAACAATAAAAATTGTAACAAGAAGATAGCATTGATTGAGCACTTAAGTCTTAGGCATTGACCTAAACGCGTTGAATGTTTTTACTTATTTAGTACCCACAGTAACTCTATGTGGTAAGTACTACTCTTAACCTTTGATGTACATATGAAGACACTGAGGCTCAGAGAGCTTGTAACTTGCTAAAGTCACTCGTAGCAAGTGTCAGAGGCAGGCTTTGAACTCAGGACATTTGAGTCTGACAGGCATGTTTTCTATCCACTAATGCGTATCACCTTCACGATAGCTTTGCAAAATTGTTGAAATTTTCCGTAGGCCCAAGGACCATCTGGTGTGTGATGAGACTGTCTTTAAGGTATTAGTTACTACATATCTGTGCTATCTGACATGGCAGCTGCTGGTCTTATGTGGCTCTTTAAAGTCAACTTTAAATTAATTAAAATTAAATAAAAAATAAAATTTTCAATTTTTTAGTCACATGAGCTGCATGTATATAGTGGCAACCATATGGGACATTGTGGAGATAGAATATCTCTGTCATTCCAGAAAATTCTGTCAGACGGCTTTGCTATGAATGTTGGAAGAGTCTTGAATTTGGCCAAAGAGTTGACAGGCTGACCCAGAGTACCCTGAGACTCCTAGAAAGGACAGTAAGGAGGATTCTGACTCCCAGCTAGGATGGAGAAAATGGAATTCACCAGCATTTTTTGGAGAGGTCCTTGAGCAGCTGATTTAGAGTAGAAGCAGATGTCTCAAGGAATCTTGATGTCATGTCAAAGGCAGGGCAAGAGATGATATCAAGGAGTAGGAGGAGGAGGGTCAAATATTAATGTCCACAGCACTTAGCAACCTGGAGGCCATTAGTGAACTAAGGAAGTTGTTCTGGTGGTGTGGTGGGTGGTGGAAGCCACACTCAGGTGGAGTGTGGGGCAGTGGAAACAGCTCGTCTAGATGATTCTTGTTTGAGACCAGCAGAATTGGCATCCTCTGGGAGTTTGTTTGAAATGTAGGATTTCAGGCTTGCCCCAAGATCTACTGAATCAGAATCTATATTTCAACAAGTTTATCAGGTGATTCATTGACCCAGTAACCTTTGAGAAACACTGCTCTAGTGGATGTTTGGGTGTTTTTAGACATGACAAAGACGAAGAGAATTACAGGTTGGCAAGTAGGGTTGACTAGAGGACCATGGTTTCTGATCTGCATGAGGAGGTGACAACTAGGAGGAAGTATAGAGGTTAGGAGGCAGGGGATTCTACTAAGGCTGAGCAATGTCAGATGCTATGAGGAAGGGAAATGGAGTAGATAAAAAGGAGACCTCTGGCAAACTGAGGACATGGCATCCCTCTGAAAAGCCACCCCAGCAGAGCATCGAGACAAACACAAGATTGTGGTCCCCCTGAGGAAAGTGGCAGCAGCCACTGAAGGGTCAGGTACCAGGTAAGTCTCACCAAATAGCTTTTTATTGACTGACAGAAATGTGTTGGCCTGATGGTTGGATGGAGGGAGGTGTCTGTGAAATTAGGAGATGGAAGTGAGGGTTGCACCTGTGCATGTGAGAAAGTGTGCGTGTGTCTGTGTGTGCACGTGCATGTGTGTGTGCATGCACGTGCATGTGCTCACACAGAGCAGCAGGAGTCTCCCGGAAACAGGGTAAGCCCCTGACTATGCAACTGCAAGGGCTCATGATAGGAATGAGATGGGAGCCCCACAGCTCCGATATCAATCCCAGGACCCCATAGAACCTGCAGATCCCATAGACCTTCCACCCTCACACCCCAAACTGAACTGACCAACTGTTCCCCCAACCTGCTTCCTTGCCTATGTCCTTCTCTTAGCATTGCTGCCTACCCACTCATTCAGCCAGAAGTTTGAGGGCCAGCCCAACTTCTCCCTCCAGCCACCCCTGCCGGGTCTGTCACCTGATCACACCAGCACACTTTGCCAGATACTCCTGTGTTACCCACACACTTCCAGCCGCCGCACTGCTGAGACCCGAGTTATGTCAACATCCTCCTGTCATCCAAGTCACTGAGTCATCCTCCAATCCTCCCTCTCACTGAACCCTCTCGGTTCCAGCCCACCGTCACATACTTCTCTTGATGTTGTCTGGGTCCCTACCTTTCTGGGGCTTCCTACAGCCTTTAAGATAAATTTCAAATCCTGAGTCCAACTTAAACCATCTGTTGTCAACGCATTTCAGCACCCCATCCCTGTCCAGGCCAAGATAACCTGTTCTTGAAATTGTATCCCGAAGATACAGACTCCCCGCCTTTGTGTGTGCTGCTCAAGCCCTGTTCATATCTCTTTGGAAGGGTGCTGCTCCTTCAGAGGTAACAATTAGTTCTGTCTCTGCAGTCCTTTTCACACTCCTCTCATTTGATACTTGTCACAATGTGTCAGCTGTGTGTGTACTTGAGTGTCCTCTCTCACAGACTATGAGCTTAGAGCAGCTGGGCCAATGCTTAATACCATAAAGACCTCTCAAGGTTAGGTTCATCAGCATTACCCAACCCAGCTTTGATAAGCAAGGGTTGTAAGTGTGTTAGAGACAGTGGTTCTCAAAGTGGAATCTGGACTAGAAACATCAGTGTCACCTGGGAACCTGTTAGGAACTTAAATTCTTGATCCTTACTAGAGACCTACTAAATCAGAATATTTGAAGTTGGGCTTAGAAATCTGTAGTTTTATCAAGCCCTCCAGGAGATTCTGGCACACACTCATGTTAGAGACTCACTGACTTAGGGTAGCTGCCATAACAAATCCCAAAATGTCTAATGATTAAAACAGGAAAGAGATTTATGCTTTACTCATGAAATATCTAAAATGGACAGCCCTCCTCCAAGTGTTGACTCGGGGACCGAGGCTCCTTCTGTCATTTGTCAGCCGTCTTCACTATATGGCTTTTATGGTGACTCTGCTCTTCTACGTTAAATGTTTGGAGAACTTAGTGTTCTGTTGTTACTGTTTTTGCTTGTTTGTTTTGGTAGACCCATCCTGAAGGTGGCACATATTTGCAACTTACTTTCCATGGGCCAGAACTCAGCTGCATGGCCATACCTAACTGCTAGGGTGGCTGAAAGTGTCAGCCACCTTGCGCCAAGGAAGGAAGGGACACAGGCTTGTGACCTGTGAGATGGTCTCTGCCAAGTGAGATGGTCTTTATTTGTCAAAGGACAGCTGAGCCCATACCTGGTGCCATGCCCAGGGCTCATCTGTAGCAAAGTGACAGTGGAAGCCCCTTGGTCACTGGGTTAAATTATTTATGTAGACGGCATTGTTGGGAAAAGCCCCTATAAAGCATGAGTAGCTAGACAGATGAATCAAGACACATGATACATTTGAATTCATTTGTAATTTCGGGGTCATTTGTAGTGGGTTTATGGTGAGGAAGGGCTCCACCTTATTTTCAGTTCTTTTATGAAAGACACGTTATGATATTTTTAACATTAATAAGACTTATGGATGAGGGAAGTAATGCTCAGGGAGGTTAAGTGGCTTGACCAGGTTGTACAGCTAGTTAGCTACAGAAGAAGGAGTTGAATCGAAGACTTTTGACCCTAAAGGGCTTAGGTTTTTATTGATATCTTTATATTTATATCAGACTTCATCCTTCTAGAGGCTTCTCCTCCAGATCAGACTGAAGATCATAGAACTCAGAGCTGGAAGGAAGCCCTGAGGCCATTTCGCCCAAGCCTCCATCAAAAGCTTTGGGCATTCTATTTCAGGATTCTACTTCTACCTTCAGAATTTCTACCTTACAGAAGGAATCGTGGGCATGATTGCCTCTGCAGTATCCAGATGTCTTCTCCAAGGAGATGCTCTCTCCAGGATGCTGGGCATTCTGCATCCACCACACTAGCTCCAATGCCCCTCCTCCCTGCTGTGCTTTGAGCACGTGGAGATTTAAGCAGCATGAAGTCAAGTCCACACAAGTGTTCATCTAACTCCAGATGTGGTTCATTTATTGGTCAGTTGCAGTGGATCTGTGGAGGCCCCTCAGATACCAGACACATTATTCACAGATGTTTCTCTCCCGTTAACACACACATTTGAGATCTCGCTAAGTGCTAAATCAGCCCTGATCAAAGTTACCTTGGGAAGAATGTTTCATTTTGGTTAAAATTATAGGGATTTTTTTTTTTAAGTTAGGCTAGATTTTATAATGATGTCCTTTGTCATGGAAAACAGCTTTCTCCTAAATGGAAAGAAAAATCAAAATAAATCTTTTCTTGATCATTTTTGTTTAAAAAAAAAATCAGAGTTTTAAATATTTCTGCCATCTGTTCACTATTATTTCTGAAACTTTGTATTGAGTGTCTGGGGGTTGGGGGCTGAGAGATACTCAAACGGCCCTCGGAATTGTTTTAAGTAATTAAATCTGATAAAATTTGTAAGTTTTTACCTAATCTCTGGATGATTCGATTGGAGTCAACCAGATGTAAAAATGCCTGCGACAAGTTATTCCGTGCCTACATGACATGCAATTTTGACAAAGTATCTTGAAAACAGCTGCTAAGTATGCAATCTGGGGATTTGACAGTGCAGAAGGACAATTCTGTGTACTCAGGAAAGCTTGGAGAAAATCCAGTATAACTTTGGTCATAAGAATGAATTGTGCTTATTCGAGAAGGAGCTATATTTTGATAATGAGGCAAGTAAGATCTACAGATAAATTCTCCCTCTCTGAGGAGAGTGGCTGTGGGCACATATGTTCTGGTAACATTTGGGCATTAGTCAACTTTTTCTTTCTCTTGACCTTTTTTCTTTTGCAAAAGCTCTTATTTCAAGACCTAACTCATTGAACTCTCTATAATTTCCACAACAGTTTGCATGTCTGCGACACCCATCTCATCATGCTGCACAATAATTACTTGCTTGAGTACGTATCTCTTCCTCCACGCCTGGCTCTGTCACTTACAACCCTGTGACCTTTGATTGGTCACCTAACTCTTCAAGCTTCAGTGTTCACATATGTAAAATGGGAACAGTGAGTTTTACCTCCCAGACCTGCTAAAAGATAAACACATTTATCATGCTTATAAAGCCCACAGTTTGGTACATAAGAAATGTTCAGTATATGTCAACTCCCCTTTCTTTCCTTATCAGACATCTTAGAAGAATGTAATCTCCTCAAGGTTAAGAACTATTTCTTATTTCCATAAGTCACATAGTAGGCAACTTGGTAAGTGTCAAATGTGAGTGAGAAAATGAATGAATGAAAAGTGAAGCTTATTATTTCCTGCAATATCTCTAATACTTGTACTGATTGTCTCAAAAATTGGAATCCTGCCCAAAGGCATGTAAGTTCACTGTGGAAGCCTTGGTAGGAACAACACCTTTCATTGTAGTGTTTATTGCTTCTTCATCAGATATACTTGTCTCCACATCTGTTCTTAACCCATGTCAGAGCAGCAGGTGTTCCCATTCACCTGCAGTGGTGGGGGCTATTTTTTCTGTTTCCTCTCTAAGGTATCCAGTGACTTCCCCTTGCTGGCTCTTTCTGTCTGGGCTGTAAACTTGTCCCTATCACGTTCATCCAGAGAAATAACAATGTTTGATTTGCACATACAAGGATCGTGATGATTATAGGTAATGGCCTCTCACTTTTGCTAAACAGTTTATATATGCATTATCTCATTTATTTTCCCATGATATCCTTTAGTACAGGTACTATGATATTCCTCCTTTAGAGTTGAAGAAACTGAGGCTCAGAGAGGAGACACAAATTGCCCAAGGAACACAGCTGCAGAGCCAAATCCTTATCTTCCAGCCAAGCTTTTTGAGAGAACTGTTTAACTTTATTGGCCACACTTATTCGCATTCCTTTAGGACTTTCAGGATTGATGCCTTTTTTTTTTTTTCCTTGTTTCTACAGCTGAACCTCTTCTGCCCTGTTTCTGTGCCTTTCTCTTAAATGTAGTGTTCTACAACGTGCTGATCACATATGCCTTCATGCTCCATGTTCTCTCTGTGAGTGATTTTATCCAGTCATTATTTTAATTATGATCAGGGATGTTGATGACTCCCACGCCCACATCTCTTGCTCGGACGGTTCCACTGAACTCCCAATTAACTAGCTGCCAGAGATATTCCTGCGGACTGCCACAGGCACCATAAGTTCAAGATATTCTTCCTGAATTTTTGATTTCCGCTAATGGCCCTACCATCCATTTCATCACTAATGCCAGAAAGAAACTTGAGACTCACGTTAGATTCCTACCTTTTTTTCAGTCCTTCCTACACTCCATCTACCTATCTAATCCATCAAAATGGACCTGCCAATTTATCACCTGGATATTTCTTGACTATATCTCTTCCCTGCCATTATTATTAGTACTGTGTCAATGCGCATCAGTTCTCAACTGGACTTTTGCAGTGCCTTTTATTGGGCGTGGGGGAAGGGAGATAAACTTTTATTTTGGAGCATAACATAAATGAAGAAAAGGCACAAATAATAACTGCATATACTAATATAAACACCCTGATCCAGACATAGAATGTCACCAGCACCACAGACAACTTCCTTATACCTCCTCCAAGTCATCGATTTCCCGTCCCAGAACTGTTCTTATTACTACTGCAATTTTTCCTGTTTTTGAGTTTTATATAGAATCATAAAGTCAGTATTCTTTGTCTTATTTCTTCCATTTGAAATTTATGTGTGGGTCTTATCCATGTATTCATAGCAGTAGTTCGTTCATTCATTTTTTTTTCATTCTTGAATAGTTTTTATGAATATACCAAAATGTATCCTATTGCTACAGACATCTGGTCCACCACCCCTCCCCACCCCCATGGTTTTAACCATAATGAACAATGTGAATATTTGGTCTGTGTTTTTTGGTGATACTGAGCTCTGTTTCTCTCGGAGACACAACTTGGAGTAGAATTGTTTTCTAGGTTAAATACGTATTGCCAGACAGTAGTCTAATGTGACAAATTGGTGTCATCAGTCTTTTAAATATTAGCTATTCTGTCAGATATATGATGATAGCTCATTGTGATTTTAACTTGGATTTTTCCGTTGACTAATGAGAACCTTTACACAAAGGTGAGAGCTAATTGAGCACTTTTATACATACATTTTTTGGCAATTTAGATAACCTTTTGTGGAAGTTGCCTTTTCAAATATTTTGCCTTTTAAAAAAAATTTAGTTTTGTCTTATTGATTTGTAGGAATTCTTTATATTTACTGGATATGAGTCCTTGTTACATGCATGTGTGTGTGTGTGTGTGTGTGTGTGTGTGTGTATGCATGTATGTGTGTGTATATATGTATATATAAATGTTCTCTCTCATCCTATGGCTTGCCTTTTCACTTAATTAATCATATGTGTTGATGAATAGAAGGTATTAATTTTAATGAAGTCCAGTTATCAATCTTGTCATTTATTTATTTTTTTGTCATGTTAAGAAATACTTGTGTTCCACAACATGAAAAAATTACTGTCATATGTTAACTTTTAGAAGCTATATTATTCTTCATTTCACAAGTAGGTCTATGTAAACCATCTAAAACTGATTTTCGTATAAGGTATTATATAGAGATCAGGGTTCATTTTATCCATATGGATGCCATTTGACCCAGTACCATTATTAAAAAGATCATCTTCTCCTAATTTATTGCTCTTGAAGCATTGTAATTTATCAGGTGTCTATAGATGTATGTGTCCACTTCTGGGTTCAGTGTTCTGTGGGTCTATTTGTCTATCATTATTTAGATAGCTTGTCGTCCTCATTTCTGTAGCTTTATCAAAAGTCTTGAAATTAATCGTACAACTCTGCTTTTTATATAAAAAATAACAACAAACAAACAGCAATTATTTATTTACTCACATATTTGTGGGTTAGCTAGAGGTCAGCTGATCCAGAATGTTTTATCAGAACAGCTCTATTTCAGGCTGTGGGTTTGAATAGTTCAGATCTCTGCTCTGTTTTTATTTTGGGACCAAGAAAGAAAAGAGCAGCTATCCAACTGGAGGATTCTTATGGCAATGACAGAAGTGCAAAAAGGAAAGCCCCAGTACACAAGAACTTGAAAAACAGACTATGTTTTTTAAAGTAGTTTTAGGGTCACAGAAAAATTGAATGGGATGAATCAGAGTTCCCATGTACCCATGCTCCTATCCATGTTCTCTTATCTATCAACGTTGTTTCAACTATTCTAGGTTCTTTGTATTTCCATAAAAATTTTAGTATCAATAACTCAATTAGAAAAACAGAAAGACTTTAGAGGTTTTGACCAAAATGTACACTGAATCTCTAGAACAGTTTTGGGAGAATTTACCACTTAGTAAAACTGAATCTTCTAATCCATGAATATGGAATATCTCTTGATTCATTAAGGTTTTGTTTTGTTTTTTGGTTTTTTGATTTCTCGGCAATATTTTTAAAATGTTTTTCTTTATTTTTGGTTTTCATTTTTGTGACATTATTTCTTTACTTTTTTTGCCCATGATCTCAGCTCTTTCTCTTTGAGATGTCAAATATACATATGTTAGACCACTTGATAATATCTCACAGGTTACTGAATATCTTTATTTTTTAATATTTTTTTCTGTGTTGTTCAGATTTCTGTTTATCTATTTTCATGTTTAATGACCCTTTCTTCTACAGTGTCTAAGAATAAGCCCAGAATAAACTTTTTGTTTTAGGTATGGTAATTTACAGTCATAAAATTAAAACAAAATTACTTTTTGTTCTTCTGCTGTAATTTCCTATTTATTCTCCCATTCTGTCCAAATTCCCTTTGAAATCTTCGATACATTTATAATACTTATTTTAAAATTATTATCTGCAGATTCTAACATCTGAATCATCTCGATGTCTATTCTTTTGACTGTACGTGTGTATTTGTGTGTGTTTTCTTCATGTAAGAACTGTGGCTAATATGCTGTAGATAGTTTGGATAATGTCAATTTGCTTTAACTGGTATTGAATTTTATCCTGTAAGGCAGTTAAATGACGGGCACACCCCCCTGAAATGGTCAGGATGGTTTATTCTTTTTAAGGATGGCTCTGTTTCAGTTTTGTCAGTCATCTTAATGTGTGGTCCTTATTTTCAGATGTAATGCTCACTGCTGTGACTTGTTCTTTCTGGATCTCAATTGAATCCCCACAGCAGCTGGACCAAGATTCCAATGTTTCCCAGCCTTGTACCATCTCTGATATTTCTGTTTAGCTCTCAGCCCTTTATCAACTACTCTCATCTAGATCTTGCAAAGTTTTGCCTTGCATATTTTCAGGCCAGCAATCATCCAAAGACTGGCAGTAAATTCCCAAGTGTCTTCTCTCAGACTGCTTTACAAATTCCAGCCACTTCAGTAGCCCCAAAACTTCAGTTCTGCCTCCTCGATTCAGCGAGACTGCCATGCTCTGTGTGGACTCCACCTCCCCATACTTGGGTCTAGAAACCACCTTCAGGATACTCATTGGTTCATTTGAGATGTCAGATGACAGTAGAGTAAGAAAATACATGTGAGGTAAGAGGTTCAAAGTCCCCTCCAGAATGTGATCTTGCTTTTGCTCTACCTCATGTGATTTTTAGAACTCTAGAAAGATAAAGATTGGAGGAAGGTGACCTGAAGCATCACCTACCTATTCCATCCCCCATGTTGAACCAGTGGAGAAACTGAGGTCCTGAGAAGGTAAGAGACTTGTCCAATAGCCTCATGAGGAATTAGAACTCTACCTAGAACCTAGTATAGCTTCCTCCTTTCAATGGCCCCTTTTTCTTATACTTAAATACATTTCTTCAAAATGGAAAAGAATATATTAAAGGAATTTGAAAGTTGCATTTTAGGTAATGGTGAAATTTCTGAAGAACAGGGGGTGATAGCAAGGCAGATGGTACAATGTATATCGGGAAGAGAGAAGGGAGAGATTTCGTCCATGAGAAACCTACGGGTGCTTGGCTCCAGGAGGAAGATATGTGAGATTCTTCAGAATCTTCAGAATGTGCTCTCAGGAACTTGCTTGATTCTCATTCAGCCCTTGGCTGGCAGTCGTTAAAAAAAGTATAATGTTATTCCTTATTTATTTTTTGGAGGTAATATGTTTAAGTAGTTCAAAAATCAAAAGACCGAAGAGCATGTGCAGCTACCCCTTGGACAACATGAGTTTGAACTGCACGGATCTACTTACGTGTGCATTTTTTTCAATAAGTACTGTAAATGTGTATTCTCTTTTTATGATTTTCTTAATAACATTTTCTTTCTTCTAGCTTCTTTTATTGTAAGAATACAGTATGCAATACATAGAAGATAGAAAATATATGTTAATTACCTGTTTATGTTATCAGTGAGTCTTCTGGTCAAAAGTAGGCTGTTAGTTAAGTGTTTGGGGAGTCATAATTTATACACAGATTTTTGACTGCAGGGGTGTTGGCACCCCTAACCCCTGTGCTGTTCAAGGGGATTGGAATTTTGTGCTTCCACTTCTTACCCAGCCACACATGTCTCTTCCCTGGAGATTAGTAATGTTACTGTTTTCTTGTGTATCTTTCCAGAGGTGTTTTATGTGTAGATTAATCAAATTCCTATTCCGTTTTCTTCTTTCTCTTACATAAATTGTAACATATTACACGAGCTCTTTTGAGTCTTACTTTTTCCCCCACTTAACGTATCTGGATATCTTTCTGTATTTGGACAGAACGAGCTTCCTTGTCTTTCTAATAGCTCCAGGGTGTTCCATTATATGGATGAACCACCATTTATTTAACTGGTTCCTATGGATGAGCATTTGGATTGCTTCCAGTCTTTCGCTATCAAACAATACTGCAATGAATAACCTTGCACAAATGTCATTTCATTGCGCTAGCATATCTTTATTATAATTCGCTAGGCCTGGGGTGGCTGAACATTTTTAACTTTGATAGATATTGCCAAATTATTCTGCATAGTGGTTGTACCAATTTACATGCCTACCAGCAATGGGTGAGAGTTGGCATCAGTTTTGATTATTGTATTTACAAGCTGGAAACCACCTTATACTTTACCTCTTTCATTTCCCTTGTGCTATGGATAGAGAATCTGAGGCTCAGAGATACAACCAAGGTCATGCTGATTGTCAGTTGCAGAGTTGGGCCTGAATTGCAGTACCCTAACTGCTCAGCCTGAGGAGCCTGCAGATCCCGGGATGCCCATATGTGCACTGTCCGTGGCAAAGCTCGTGATTTCACTCTACAGCCTCAACTCATTAGAGTAGTACACAGAACCTGACACAGTACCCAAAGCTCTCTGTAGGCACCTGTTTTCTGAGCTGTAGTGTGATGTTTGCTTATCTTAAAACAAGGGTTAATGTACCCACTGGCAAGCCAGCTGTGGCCTAAGAAAAATTAAGGCTACATCCAGGTTGGCAGAACTCCTAATTAGACCTTGTGAAACTTGGTGAAAGGGGACAAGAGCCTCTTCAGGGGACAAAAGAGATGTCATCTGAGATTCTTTACCTAATGACATTCCTCTTTCACTCAAAATGTCCTTGTACTTGGCGTCCCCCCCATTGCCTCTGACTCATTAGTTCAGATGAAGAGAGGCACATGATGCCCCTTATTCTGCAGTGGGAGTCTTGTCAACATCCTTGCTACCACTCGAATCACGTCAGACTATTCAAGCATCAAAAAACAGGCAAGCTTGCACAATGGATGAGATTCGTGGGTTCTGGAGTGAAACCACCTGAACTGGAGTCTCAGTCCTATCATTAGGGTTTAGTAGTTATGTGAATGAATATGAGCCAACTGTGTATCCCCTCAGCCCACCTTCCCTACTTGTAAAGAGTACGGTAACGTTAATCCTACTAGACAGGACACACGAGGCAATGCCGTGGAACAAACCACCCCAAAATGTCGGAGGCTGAAAACAACAAGGGTTAAGTTTTCTTCACATTATTTGGCCATCAGAGGTTGGATAGGGTTTTACTCTACACTGATTTTTTTTTTTTTTTTTTGCCTGAGACCCAGGATGGTAGAGCGGCCACCATCCGGAATTTGGGGCAACTGTGACAAAGAGGAGAAAGGGAGGTGGGAGGCTGTGCGCTCCTCTAAAAGTTTCTATCCAGAAGGGTGTAAGTGCCTTTTCACTCACATTTGCATGATCAAAGTGGGCCTGCCCACCTCTGGGTCGGCCTGGGCCACGTGGTCTTCGGGCTGTCAGTTCCTGGGGCAGCTCCATGTCTTCATACCTCCTCCTTACCCGTTAGTCTCATTCTGTACTTGCTGCCCGGTCTCTCTGCTTCCCTGGATGGAATCTAGTGTCCTCTCTGGGCGTGGCCTTTGGCAGGGCAGTCCTCCTTGCTAACGCCGGTCCTGACAACATCTCTGTGGAGGTAGGTGTGGGGAGTGACAGCCCACTTTTCAGGTTGTAAAACCGAAACCCTCAGAGACTGTCTTCCTCAAGGCACACGGAAACTAACTAGGAAATCAGAGAAGTATTATTTATTGAGCAGTTGTCTTCCTGATATCTTCATTCTGATGGGGTACTGAGGCCACAGGGCGTTAAGCAACTGGTTCAAGGACACACAGGAAGGCAGCGGTGGAGAGATTTTAAGGTCAAACAGAGAGAAAGAGTGAGTCAGACCCCCAAGGAAAAAGGACTTTCTAAGTGTGTAGCGTGCCAGCCACCTTTGGCCTTTGGCACAGACTGCAATTTTATCAAGAAGGACGGGATGTATATGTTTCTTCGCACGGGGTGGAATGGGTGGCAGGAGGACTTGAATGGAAATTCCAAAGAAAAGAGATATTTGAGATGTGATGGTACATTACTCTAACAAAGAAATTACCTCTATCCGATGGAATTTTTATGAAGCCTCTGCTCTTACACTGTCTTTTTTTTCCCAAGTAGCTTGAAATCTTGGGAGACTTGTCATTCTAAGACCATAAACTGGTCTGCTCAGTGTGGGCTGGAGGCAAGAAAAATTTTGTTCTTGTATAATTTTTAAAATTCTTAAAATGATATCAGAAGACTAAGACAGCCTTGAACCTATGATCTGTCACCCTAGCACACCCAAAGTCTCTGATTTTTTTTTTTTCCATCCACATATATGTGTGTTTGGCAAAGATGCCTTTGGAAGAAAGTACCATTTTTATTTCACGTATTTGTAAGTTATGTTATGCATATCTGCGTGTTCCTTTATGGCCTCTGACATATTTATATTTAACAATTTTAGACAGTGACTGGACCTGCCTGTGTTGGTTTTCTGTTGCTGTATAACACATCACCACAAACTCGGCAGCTTGACATAACACGTGATTCTCTCAGAGTCCTGCAGATCTGAAGCCCGGGCACAGTGTGGCTGGTCTCTCCATTCAGTGTATCACAAGGCTGAATTCTAGTCTGTGGACATTGGAGAAGAACCTGCTTCCACGCTCATTCTTGTTGTCAGCCAAATTCTGTTCCTTATGATATATGTATGAAGTCCCCATCTTTGCCAGCTGTCAGCTGGGGGCCATTCTCAGCTTCTAGAGGCCACTGATCTTCTTTGTCACAATGACCCCTCCATCTTCAAGGCCGGCGATGGAGAATCTCTCTCGCAGCATCGAAACCCTCTCCCAGTTCAAATCTCCTTTACCACGAAGAGCCCAATCTGTTTTAAGAATTCACCTGATGAGGTCACGTCTGCTTGTGATAACCTCTCTTTCTTAGAGTCAAGTGTGCATATAATGTAACCTACTTTCAGTCATAGGATTATGGAGGGTGAGAGTGTAGAGCAACATTTTAGAGTCCTTCCTACTGCACTACCTTTTGTTACAAGTGTATTCATTTCTTGAACTGTTGCAAGAAAGCACCTAAGATGGGGTGTGACGAACCAACAGCAGTTTATTCTCTCACAGTTCTGGAGGCTAGAAGTCTGAAAGCAAGATGTCGGCAGGGCCAGACTCCCTCCAAAACCTATGTAGGATGCCTTCATTGCCTTTGTGGACTCTGGTGGTGTGCTGGGGATCTTTCCAATCTCTTGGCTTGTATATGCATCACTCCGGTTCTCCACGTTCAGACGGTGTTCTCCTTGTGCCAGTGTGTCTTCACACAGCTGTCTTCTTATAAAGACACCCGTCGTATTAGATTAGGGCCCCCTCTCCTCCACTATGACCTCATCTTCACTAATCACATCTGAAATGACCTTGTTTCTGAAAGGCAACATTCTGAGGTACTGGGGATTATGACTTCAAAATATCATTTGTTTGAGGTGGGGCGGGGGACAGAATTCAACCCATAACAACAATATTCTTCGTTGTATGTTTGGCTGTTTTAAGATTCTGTACGGTAGATCATCTTGTAAGGATCATTCTTAACTATGGAATGGTTTCATTCTTCATTGTTTTTTTTTGTGGTAAATTTCTTAGAATGACATCTCTGCACAGAAGTTCTTTCCAATAGAGGCATAAGGAACACGACTTTTAAAAATGACTGCTATGTATCAGCTCCTGAGGTGGATATTGCCTATGTGTTTTTTTTATTGTATCTTCAGTACAAACTTTCCATATATTGGCAGCAGTACATAGATGAAGAAACTCTAGCGCAGAAAGAAACTTGCTCGAATGTGCATATCTAGTGTATCTGTCCATCAAGACTCGGCAAGAAAAACACAATTCTAGATATTTCAAACAGAAGGAATTTCATATAAGAATTAGTTACAAGGATGAACCAACTCAGAGATTAACGATGGCCAGAAGCTGCTACTCCACGTAGGCTGGATGGTCAGAAGGTAGAGACAGGATTATTGGAGCCCAGCAATCTGAGTTACTGTGAAGAAGCTGGAACTATGATGGGAATTCAAGCAGGATCTGGAGGTTCCACAGGGCCCGCCTGAGTCAGAGAGCTAAAGCCGTCACTGGTAGAGATGTAACAGCCGCTCACATGAGCCAGGAGAGGGGGACGTGTGGTATTTTGTGGTTTGCACAGAGACCGTGCTTTCGTCTTCCTTGAAAATGTTATGAAGTGATCTCGTTCTGCCTCACTTCGTCATGCTTATAGCGTGACCTGGTTTGATCTTGGTGTTCTGTGAGACATGAGGAGACCCCCAAAACAGCTCAAAGAATCGCTGCAAGAGCAAGCCCACCAGTGTGGAAGGCAAAGGGACTCTGTTCAAAGTTCAGCAAGCCTTAGACAGAGGGTGGGTGTGTCCTAGTGTGGGCGGAATGGGCCGTGATTGGTGGGTGCAGACTGTGATGGGCAGAGGTGGGAGATTTGAGTCGAAGCCTAGGGGGGTGAGTGTGAGGTGGGCAGACAGGAAGTGCTGGGATTAGAGGCAGGTTAGAGTTGGGGTTAACCTCAGTGACGTGCGGCTGCACCAGGACTTCGTCTGTCTTTGCCCCTTAATAGTGTCCTTGGGCATATCTCTCTGTATCTCGGTGTTCATATCTATAAAATGGGGAGAAGACATCATTCTGGTTCTAGTTGTTTCACAGGGCCTCTGGACACTCAAACACCTCCAAAGCTTGTGATCCACATATCTCTGGCCTGGGCCCCTCAAATCCTTCCCTGTGGACTCCACATTCTCTGATCTCAGGACATCCAATCTCTGTAGGACTCTCTACACCTTACCTCTGCCTTGGTCTTTATACAACTTCAGAGCCCTGAATCCACCGTGGCCAATTCTGGGGGGCGACTGCGGGACTGGTCATTCTCTACCCCAACCCCGGATCCCCTTGTTCCTTCTGGGGAATCACTTCTCCCTACCGACTTTGTTTACTGAGCTCTGTGACGGTCATCGAGTCCCAGAGACATCTCTGTGCCTGAAATCGGGACTGAAAGGGGCTCTCCCATTACAGGCACCATGACATTTTCTGAATAATATCATTAAACATCCCACAGTAGCACCCGCCATTACTGACTAATGTGACATTGTGTGGGTTACTAACGCCTACTGTTACATCAGTAACCTTTCCTGCCTCTCTGATTCTGGTTTGGGTAATTTACCTTGCAGCTCCAGGATTTTCTCCAGAACAAGCGGGGATGACTCACGTTATTGCCCTGAAACCCCATGGAAATGCATCGTCGTTCTCTCGCTTCCCAGTGTGATAAATCTGATTATAACTTGCGGATGGCCACTCGTGGCTGTGCAGCGGTTTAAAATGCGCTGAAAGATTCATTCAACTAAACCGAAGTTGTCAGGCGGATTGCCGGAGGGAATTCTTGTTGCAGACACAAGTTGTGTTATGTCTGCTGTAGCCTTGTGGCGGCTTTCAAATTGCTGTTAGGAAATAAATCCATTAATCAGTGTGGACCGCCCCCACTTGTTCTGCTCGGCTCCAGGCTCCTCAGGGGCACGGTGCATGTCTTAGTCCCTCACCTGTCTCAGAGTGTCTAGCATACTATGCCCTTGATAATGGATTTTTTTTTAATTTTTTTCATTTTAATATTAAATTAAAAAAAAATAGAATTGCCAGTTATCAGGACAGAAGTGTCCTCAGAAAGCACCTCGCCCAGCCCCTAGATGAGGGTTCTGAAGCCCAGAGAGGGGCAGTGATGTCTTCTAGGTCACACAGCAAGAGTCAGTGAGAGAGCGGTGTGTGGACTCTGGCTTCTGCCTTCCAGCCCTGGGCTCCGAATCTTCCTTGTGTTTTTCTTGGCAGCTCCTGTCAACGAAGGGTGGGACGAATTCCATTTGGGCTCTATTCTACTGTTTTACAGTTTCTTCTGAGTAATAAGGTTGGCTTGTTTAATAAGTTCGGCGTCAAAGTAGGTCAGGGATTTTATTTCTGTGCATGGGCCATTAGCATTCTTAAGTGAGAACACTTTTTTTTTTTTTTTTTAAACTGAGAAAATATCCACTGTGTCGACAATGAGATGCTCTGCTTCTGCCCATTTCCTAAGCTGTGTCAGATCCTTTTATACCACAAAGCCTCCACGAGGGGGGCCTCCAGGCTTCTCAGCGGGGGCCGAGGCTGGATGGGAGGATAGAAAGGGGACCCAGTGCTCTGCAGGGACACCAGGAGCTGTAGCGTGTGCAGCCGGGGCCAGAAGGGCAAGGTGACTTCTGCAGCTTCTCATGCTGGTGGTCACATTAAAATGAGATCTGTGTTTTGTTTTGTCAGAGCTAATTCTCTGAAAAACCCCAAATGCTGCTTTAGAGCATTTGGTTGTGCGCTATGTCAAGAAATCTCTCAAATCTCTTGTGCTGTCAGTGCCTTCCCGGATCTGTCACCCAGTGGCCAAGCTGGTGGAAAAGGAGTCCAGGCCTGGATTTAACTGCTGTCGTGTCGTCAGGGAGAAGGATCAGGACATCGCGACGTGCCTAGGCGGGGCGCGGGGGACGGGGAGAAGGGCGACATGACGCCTCATCTATTTAGGGCTGCTCCTGAGGATACTATCAATGTTATATTTTTAACAATGACCTGAATTGTTGCACGGGCTCACTCCTTCGTCACTTGCCTTTAACCTAAACGGGGCTGGAAACACAATAAGCAAAACATGGTTTCTATTCAAAATTCCTGGTTAAGGCCCCATGCCTGGCACGGTGAGGGGTGCAAGCATGATTGGCTGCCGTCCCCACCTTGCAATGACTCTGTCGTAGGCGAGAAAGATTTAGATATAAATGAACAAACCCATGCAGAGGGTCACGGCGGCGAGAGTGAGCCTCTGGCAGCGTTTTCCACACATCAGTCTTTTCTGTGCCCCCTTCTTTTTCGTATCCCCTTATCGGTTCAATATTTCTGCTTTTAAAAAAGACGCATGCTTTCCTTGATCTTTCAGACGAGAATTCATATCAGCATAATCACCGCGATGAAAGGAAATCTAATAGGTTTCTATCACAAGCTAAAGTACATCGCCGACTATTACAGTAAGTTCTAAATCAGTGCCCACTCCCATGTACCTGATTTAATTGATGTCACACAGCATGTACTGCACTCAGGAACACGTCAGGGAGGCAGGTGAAATGTTAGCAGGGCCTTGCAGGGCTATCTAAGCAAGGGCATGATGACCATGAATATTATACATGATTCAGTGCAAATACATGGGGTGTCTCGGTGCACTGAATTTGTTGGGGGTATAGAGGAAGCCGTGACATATTGGCCCTAGGGACTGTGCTTTGTACTGCTCTTTGGGTTGTTTGCCAAGGAAATCGCCTGAGATTGGATTTCTTCACTGCCTAGTTTTTTGTGCAGTACTACTAGATAATTGTGAGTTGATTGTTGGGTTAATCTATGCATGGCTATCTGTAAGCATTAGAATTCCTTCTTATATAACCAACCCAGCCAGGAGGAGACAGATAGATGAGGAAGGCCATTCATTCATTCATTCATTCATGTATTCATTCACCACTACCTCGATGCTGGAATTAGAGGCATAAACATACATCTGATATCACTAACTAAAGAGTTAGATGGTTGAGGAATTACCCAGAGGTCATGCATTTAATAAGTGTTCAGGAAGGATTTTGATAAAGAATGAATGATGCAGCTTAGTGGTTCTCAAACTCGACTGCACATTGGTGAAAAAATGGTGAGTTTAAAAAATACTGATTTTAGGTCTCACCCCAGAGATTTTTATTGAGTTGGTAAGGGTGGAGAAGGAAACATCGGCAGCTTTATAACCTCTCCACGTGATGTCAGCTAGTTTTGAGAGCCACTGTGCAACCACTCAGGATTGTTTTTAAAGAGTAGGATATAGCTTAGCACAAAGGACCTTTAGTAGAAACAGTGCTTGGCACTGTGTAGGAAATGTACTTGCAGGGGCCCAGGCTGTTTGCCATTCAGTGGCGAGTATAGTCCAGCCCTATGAAAGGGCTCCTGTGAACACTGAGCCCTGCAGACTTTTAATAGCGGCCTCCCCGTTTCTTACAGGAGCTCAGTTTATGCTTCTCATCTACAAAGGAACTGGTCACTTTTGAGTTGACCCTGAGACCCCACAGGTTCCCACATCAGCCTTCTGGGCAGAATATCGATAGTTTGGCATCAATCTTGAGCACATCCTGTCTGTGCAGAAACCTCTTTGGGGTTTCCAACAAGAAACGCATAATCCAAGTTACATCTCCTTTCCTTTAGGAGAATCAGAGGTAGGAGAGGAAATTCATGGGGCAATTTGAAGAGGCCATAAAGGCCTCCAAACTGTGAAGAGCTCAGTAGGAATGATGCCATTAGAGATCAATTCTTTTAAAAAAAAAAAGTTAACGCCTTGGGAAAATTGCTACATTAGACCTGTTTGTCCTTTGGTATACGTGACTTTAATCATCAGATTGCTTTCCTGATTAAGATCTAGATGAAGTTTTAGGCACAATGTTTTAAAACTTTGTTATTACTTATATGTGTTTTTCCTAAATGAGCAATGATAGCAATTTCACTGGACCATCAATGGGGCCCATAAAATAGGCCCAGGTAAATCTCTGAAACAGGGCAAGCTTTTACATTTACTTCCCATTGGATTGCATATATATGACTACAAAGGTGAGTTTTCAACATTTTCCTGCATTTTATACCACCCCATCAAGAAATAAAGAGGCAGATGGATGTTAGGCCTCACTTTTATGACCAAATGATATTCTACCTGCTGGGAAGTTTGTATGCAGAGTGCCTTGGTGTAGACCCCTTGTTCTGCCCTACAGTTGTGTCTGTCTTCCATTCAGTCACATATATGCAAACATCCATCCATATCTTGTTGCAATTTTATTCACCAGTTATTTTCATTTGAAGTGTATTGTAAATTACTGCCTTCACTCTCATATAATACACGAGAAACATATAAAATAGCCAGTTACTTCCCTTATTTGCTTCCCACTGCAAAATAAAACACTGGGTTACCAAGTATTCAAGTACATTTTTAAGTGCATTAAAGTATCTCCTTTGAGGGAGTCCTTCAATAAGTAGGGTGCCTTCTTTTATTTTTATCTTAAAGAGATTCAGCCATGCCTTCCCCAGTGTTTTGCCTAGTTGTGAACTTCACCTTTAAAGGTGTTTCTGAAACTGATCTTAAAGGCAGCTTCAAGTATTGTGTGTATGTGTGCACACACGTGCATGATCACGTGTGCACACATGCATGCATTTGATTGTACCTCTTTATCAAGGTATCTTCTAGCCAAGCCTTTTTTTTTAGTTACAAAAAAGTCCGGTAATAGTCTTTTAAATGTTTGGTTTGGAATATGTGTGGTATATTAGTCATCTGTGAGGACATAAAAAATGACCCTCAAATGTAGAGACTTAAACCAACAAGCATTTATTTTCTCCCAGGCATGGGATAGGAATCCAGATGCAGCCTACCTGGTACGGGGTCTCTCACAGGCTGCAGTCATTTTAAGGTTTGATTGAGGAAGGATCTGCTCCCAAGTTCACTCACATGGCCGTGGGAGTCTTCAGAAGATCCTTTTAATCACTTGCCTGTCTATTGGCCTAAGCTCATTCACTGTGGGCTAAGGGTCTCATTTCTTTGCATAGTGTGCCTCTCCTTAAGACAACTCATAACAAGACAGGGAGAAGAGAGGGAGAGAGAGAAAAAAATAGAAAGAGGGAGAGAGAGAAAGAGTGGAAGGAGAGAGGGGAGGGGAAATGGGGGTGAGAAGAGCAGGAAGAAGGAGGGAAGGGCAGGAGAGAAGAAGAAAGAGGAAGGAGAGAGAGTGGGAGAGGGAGATGGACAGGAGGAGAGAGAGAGGGAGAGGGCGAGTAAGATGGTCACCTGTTTGCAGTCTGATCTCAGAAGTAACATCATCACATCACTTTTGCCATACTCTTCAGAAGGGAGTCAAGAGGTCCAGCCCACTCTCAAAGGTTCAGGGTTACACGGAGCGTGCGTACCAGGAGGAGGGAATCACTAGTGGCCATTTCAGAGACTGCTGACAGTAACTGGGGTCTTAAAACATCACCATAAACGTGATGGCCATTTGTAGGTATTGTTCAGGATTTTCTTGTGCCAGAAATATTGAGTTCTTTTCTCTTCACAGCTCTGAAGTAATAAAAGTCACATATTAAATAAGTATCTAAGTATTTCTTATAGTTCCCAGATTGACCACTGCTTAATAATGAATCACTAACTGAATCTGGGATAACACTTCCATCTTCTTCCCTGTCGACTTCGAAGAGTGGATTTTGAAAGACAATGCCAGGTTGGATACATGCTTCCTAGGTTGTAGGTTATTTGGAATTTTACTGTCTTACATCTTTTAAATAGTTTTGAGCATATACTTTCTATTTCCCATTTTTTAAGGAACTATCCATCATCCTGATTGAAAACATAATTTTAAAAATATTGTACTTCTAAAAAATAAATGAAGAGTGCCACTGAAACTTGCAAAACAAAACATGTAAAATTTTTCAGCATTTCTGTGTTTTTGAGAAACTCTCTATGGCCAGAAACAGAACCAAATACAGTTGTATGATTGAACACAATTTTGTTAGGAATCTGACCGATTTGTGAACATGGATGAATTTGAATAGATTCAAAAGTAAGAAATTAACATGGACTTGATATCAAAAGCATGATTTATAACTGGAAAATTGGTCAATTGAACCTAATTAAAATAAAGCGTTTGCACTGTGAAAACTCATAGGAAGAAACTGAAAAGACAAGCTATAGAGCAGGAGAAAATATTTGCAAACCACATATATGGCAAAGGACTAGTACCTAGAATATATAAAGCATTCCTAAAGCTCAACAGAAATAATAATAATAATAATAATAATAATAATAATAATAATAAAAACTCAGCAATGTAATTAGAAAATGGGCAAAAGTTATGAGCAGACATTTCACTGAAGAGGATATACAGATGACAAATAAGCATGTGAAAAGATGTTCAATATTATTAGCTATCAGGGTAGTATAAATGAAAACCACAATGAAATTGTTATATGCTTTTCAGAATGGCTAAAAAAAAAATAATGATAACACCAAATGCTGGTGAAAATGTAAAGAAACTGGATCACTCATACATTTATGGTGGGGATGTGAAATGGTCTAGCCACTCTGAAAAGCAGTTTGGCAGTTCCATATTCCATAGGACCTAGCAGTACCACTCCTGAACATTTATTCCAGAGAAAGAATAATTCTTATGTTCACACAAAAACCAGAACAATCAGGATTGTTCATAGCAGCTTTATTTGTAATAACTAAACACTGGAAACAGCCCAGATGTCCTTCACCAGGCGAATGGTTAAACAAACTATAATACATGTATAGTATGGAATACTGCTTGATAATACAAAGGAATGAAATACACACACACACACACACACACTACCACCCACTACTACCACCACCACACCACCACCACCACCACCAACAACAACCTGGTTGCATCTTCAGGGAATTATGCTGAGTGAAAAAAGCCAATCCCCAAAGATTATATATTGTCACCTTTTAAATGTCAAACTTTTAGAAATGTGCTGTGCACCTTATACAGTGATGTATGTCGATTATTTCTCAATAAAACTGGGAAAAAATTAGAAACAGAGACTGGATCAGAGGTTCCCTGGGGTTCAGGCTGTGGTGGAGGAGTGAGGAGGGAGATGGATGTGGTTATGGAAGAAGGACCCGTGTGGTAGGGGACACGTCTCATGTCTTGACTCTCCCAATGTCCATATCCTGGTCATAATATCGTATGAAAGTTTCGCACAAAGTGATCATTGGGGAAGCCGGGTGAGGATACATGGGATCTCTCTATTATTCCTTACAACTAGTGTAAATCTATAATCCTCTCAAAATAAAAAGTTTAAAAAGGATTAATACTGACATTTAAAGTGACAAAATGAGTTCTCAGCCCCAGCTGGAGGGTCCTTTCTGGGCAGAGATGGACGGTCTCTCCCCTTTTCTGTAGTAGAGCACTATGTTTGAGGCCTCTCGTACTGCTGGGTTTCTCAATAATGGCCAGCTACCAATTCTTGCAGTCCCTCTCCACTCATCAAAATATTCTTTGCTACAAGCTTTAAGGAAAAACTCAGAGTGGCTGACAGCAGAACAGGGTTCTTCGGACTTTGCCTTGACTCATTCACTCAACAAATATTCATGAAGCATTTATTATGTGCCAGGGATCAAGGCAGGTACCAAGAATAGGATGGTCGGAAATATCAAAGTGGTCTTTGCACTCATGCTGCTTACAGTCTAGTGGGGAAGAATGGCATAAACAATCACGCAAAATATAAGGGCTATAAAGAATGTCTGGGAGCATGGAGGAAGTCAGGGAGGGCTTCCTCGAGGAAGTGACATTTAAACTGAGATATGAACAGCTAACTAGGTGAAGAGGGAGGAAGAGGAAACTGTGTGTAAAGGCCTGACATAGATGATAACACAACACATAGGGATATTTGAAAATAAACCTGCGTGTCTGGAGCCTAGGAGGTGAGAGGGGCAATGGCAGGAGACAAAGCTGAACAGGTAGACAGGGCATACCATTCATGGTGTCTGAGGCCACAGAATGGAATGTATTTGTTATTTTAGGAAGATCAATTGGGCTATAGGGTAGAGAATGGATTTGAATAGAGCAGAAGTAGAAGCAACATTAAAAGGTTTATGCATATTGTGCAAATGGATGATTTAAAACTTATCCTTCTTGTTAATTGAAATCTAACATATAATGCAGTCAAGTACATTGGGTTTAATATATGTAACTATGTTAAATTCACTTTTTCATTTTCATCATAATTTGAGACTCTTTGGGATTTTCTCCATACACCATCAGGTAGTCTGTGAATAATAAAAGCTTTCTTACTTCCTTTCCAGTTCTTATATCTTTTATTTATTTTTCTTGCCTCATTGCACTGGCTAGGACATCCAGTAGAATTGAGAAAATCAGGGAGAAAGAATTCAGTATTTTATCATTGATTATGATGTTAGATTTATGTTTTGATAACTGTTATCAGATTAAAGATCCTGCCTTCTAGTCTTAGCTTGCTAAGAGTTTTGTCATAAATAGATATTGACTTTCATCAAGTACTTCCTTGGCATCCCTTGAGATTGTTACATGATTTTTATCTTTTAGTCTGTCAATATGATGAAATATACTGATTCATTTTCTAACATTCAGCCAATCTTATTGTCCTGGAACAAACCCAAGTTGGTCATGATCAATTATTCATTTTATTTATCATTGAATCTGGTTTGCTAATATAGTATGTAAGATTTTTTTTTTTTATCTCTGTGTTTATGAGAGCGATGGGCCTGAAAGTTTCTTTTCTTGTGATATCCTTGTAAAGTCTTGGCATGGCGGTTATCTTGGGCTTGTAAGTACAAGAGTTTGGAAATATTTCTTCTCTTGTATTCCATGAAATGATTTGTGTAAACATGGTATTTCCTTGTAACCTTTTTATCCATGTAAAAATTCAAGCTTATTTTACCTTATATTTTCAGGTAGAATTTTGTCTCAGGAAGATGTTTTATGTAAAACATCTGTTTTATGTAAACCGTCACTTCGTAGATTCCTTCAGATGTTGCTATATATTTCTTTGGATTTCCTCTGCCTGTGTTTAAGAAGTACATGATTAAGACATTAGAAATATCTAGGATAGTGCCTGAAATATGGTTAACTACACAGTATAATAGAAATCTCCTGTCCCCTCACAGACTCTACCCAACTGCAGGGGCCAGTGGTAGGCACCTACCTGAAAGCATCAATGCTGTTCTCAGAGCCCAGTGTCCACTTGCCTGAGTCAGAATTGTGCCCTCAGGGAATGGGGACACTGATTTGTGGCCTCTGAAACCTTACAGCATTCTGTTGTTTCAAAATGCTTTCCCAAAGAGCTGCTTCTTAGGCTAGCTAACTTCCTGCTGGATGTGGCAGAGCCCAGAGGCAGCCCTGGGCGGACCATGGAGATTTGGAAGAGATTCATTGTTCATTTCTTTTACATAAAGGGGACAATCATCTCTTAAACTCTCCCCACAAACTGAGCGAGCCGTTATGGATAAGCCTCTTAATCCATCTGGACACCCTTTCCTGCCACTTTAGAGCAGTCGATACTTCTAGTCACTTCCAGCCATTTCAGTGCTGGGAGACTAATTATGCATTTCCCCCTGCACTTAGGGATATGCCAGAAGAGAGGAATTTGCAAAATAACAGTATCTCTGAAGCCCCAGTTCCCTTCATTCTCTCTCCCTCACTGTGGCTGGTAGCATAGCAACTGATGAAGCAGCCCAGACTCAGGTTGCCCAGACTTGCATATTTCTTCCCTCCCTCCCACCACCCCCCTTTTCTTCTACTCCAGCTTTTCTCAGACATGTTCTGTTAAGACGGCTGCCATGTTTTCCCCCTGGTGCTTGTTGAGTGTGAGTTAACCATCCCAGTGGGAGATTAGCGGCTTCCTCATGCATAAAGCTGAAATTGATTTCATCTCATGTGTTACATGAGCCCAAGAAACCCGAGTGCTCAGATGCTTAGAGTGGAGATCACAGGAAGCTTGAGAAGCTGGGTCAAATGGCCCATTAATGCAGAGGGCGATGGGATGGGGAGAAGGATTGGTACAGGATGCCAAGAAGGATGGGACACGGGAATAACTCACACTTATATAGGGCCCGTCATGGTTCAGGCATTTACATTGGTTTTTCACAAGGACCCAGTGAGATATGATCCATTACTCTGGTTTTACACATGAAGAAACTGAGGCTCAGAGGAATTCTGCCACTTGCTCAAAGCCACACAATTAAGCGATAGAGGTTATAAGCCACACTCTGTCTGACCCAGTGACCTTGTACTTTCCAATACACCACGCTGCCCTTTATGAGTGAAAACGAATGTGAAAATGCAAAGGAATGGCATGTGGAAACCATTGTGCATGGCGTGGAGAAGCCTCTATAGTGCACTAGGATACTGGGTAAGAAAATTGAAGTGGACACCCCCTTCTGTGGGCTGTACAGGCACTGGAGGTCAAGGAAAGACTGAAGCTCCACAGGCGTGCACAGGCCCGCTCACCAGCCTGTTGAATCCTAGCTTTTTACTTATACCGGTCCTATCTCCTTTACTACTTACATCCAATCAAGGACCAAGTCCTGTCCAATCTCCTAGACCTGTGCCCAGTCCTTCTGACTCTGCCTCTCTAGTCCCATGGCCATTACCTTGGTCCAGCCCTACATCCTGTTTCCCCTCAGTAATGGACATGACTTCCCTCTGACTCAAGTCTCTCTCCTTCAGACACTTTCTCCATCCTGTATGCAGAGGAGTTGTCCTAAAAGAACACATGCCTGTGTCACACCACTGCTTACAGAGCCTCAGGATGAAGCGCAGGCTCCTTCCTGGTCTGTCCCCGTTGACCTTCTGATGGCCTTTTTGCTGTCTCTCCCTTCTCCTCTGTGCTTCAGCAGAATGTGCCGTTCCCGAGCGACCCAGTCTCCACAAAGTCTCCCTCCCTCCCCGGTGCCTGTGAGATTCTCTTCTCCTTTCGTGATTTCATGATTCGATTTCTCCAGGAAGCCTTCCTTCATCTCCTCCATCTGATCTCCTTCTTGCATCAGCTTCCTAAGGCTGCTGTAACTCATTACAAACGGAGTGGCTTAAAGCGACACAAATTTATTATCTTATAAACATGGAGGTCAGAAGTCTAAAATGGTTCGGCAGGGCTGCATTTCTTCTGGCCGTTGGGGAGAATCTGTGCCCTTTGCAGTTTCTAGAGGCCACCTGCATTCCTTGCTCATGGCCCCTTCCTCTGTGTTCAAAACCGACAGTGCAGCATCTCTCAGACCCTCTCAGATCCTTGCGATAACATTGTGCCCATGTGGATATTCCAGGATACTCTCGCCACTTAAGATCCTTAACTGCATCACATTTTCAGAGTGCCTTTTGCCATGTAAAGTTCTGAGGATGAGGATGTGGACGTCTCTTGGGGGCCATTATTCTGTGCACCCCACTCCCCTATGTGTCCGCAAGACCACGGGCCTGCCGCTGTCCAGCCTTTATCACTTTATTCTACAGCTTATCGATTTCTGCATCTGTTTCACTCCCTAGTCTTTTATGTTCCTCCAGAGTAAAGACAGTTATTTTCTTTGACTCGCAACCTTCAGAACATAGAATCAGCTCTTAGTACTTATGTGTTGAACAGAAGACCTCTCTGGTTCCCAACTCCCTACATCACTCTGGAGGACTGAGCTGTTGAGAACATCGGGGCAGTTCATCACATCACTTAAAATCACCAACTAGAGTGTGATAGCTTGGGTATCTCAGAGCTTCCATGTTCCAGCTGCATGATCTTGGGCAAGTTACTTAACTTTCATGCCTTAGTTTCCTCAATGCAAAATGAAAGTAATTATAATATCTTCTTGTATCAGTCAAGGTCTGGGAAGGAAACTCCAAATCATACTAGGTATTTCAAACGGAGAGTTTCTGTTGAAGGGAATTAGTGGGGCAGGTTGCTGGAGCAAAATGGGGCAATAAAGTAGAAAGAATTGCAGAAAAAATGTACCACACTTGGGGCTGGGGTAACACAAAGGAATTGTGGGGATCTGGAGGAGGGGCTCTGGAAGGCTGCTGCTGGGACCTCTGAAGAGGGAGGCCCCACAGTTGGTACTGCACCTGTAAGGGGGCTTGGCCTCACTTCTGCTTGTACCACTGAAAAGATGCTGTGAAGACCAGAAGAAATTCAAGCCCGGAGCATAGCTGTCTTGGTTGCTGGAGTGATGTGGAAAGGACCTTGAAATAGGATGAGGGCATTTTCTTTGCCCTTCCAGCTTTGTAGTCTCCATGTGGAGCCTCCCATCAGTCGGACTGAACCAAAGCTGGCAAAGGGAGCCTTGAAGCATGGAGTTCCAGCCCCAGAATCACAGAGACATTTGTAACAGGGTGGGCTTGAGGCTACAGGACGAGAGATCAATAACTAGCACATTCCTCTAGTTTCCTCTTCTGTGAAATGGATGCTATAGCATTACTCACCTCATCGTGTGAGATGAGGAATAAATGAGTTCATATATAGACATCCTGGAATAGAGCCAGGCACATGGATAGCACTGAGTGTTATTTGCCCTTGCCCCATGGACATAATCATAGCTCTCCCATTATGTAAGTGTACAGACTGAGACGTCTCTGGACTCAGAGATCCAAACTGGCTAAGTAATGAGTTCCTCCTACCCAATTCTTTGTAGTCGGGTTGCTGGGAAAAGGTAGGGCCAGGGAGGCAAAGGTATCTGTCCATGGACCTGTGCTGTTCTAAGGCAAGAAGCTTCTGCAGCATGGCCTCTGATTCCGAAGGTTTAGAATCCTGGCTCTCCTAGGCCCCTGTCTGGGGGAGATGGACTCTTGACTCATACTTTCTTAGGACTCTTTATTAGCAGGCAAGGGAGGAAAGGCTCTTCTAGAGCGATTACTCAGCCCTCAATTTTGGGAAGTGGCCCAGCAAAGAGTAATCTTGAAAATGTCGAGGTTCCAGGGGGTAAAGAGGAACCAGGAGCAGACGGAGTGTTGCAGATCATGAAATCTCGCCTGGTGCTAAGTCATTATTGAATTTTGCATTTTTAAATGACTTAAGTGGTTGCACCATGACAGCACTGAATAGACTGAGGCTGAACACGTGAATGTATTTGCTTGTGGAAGAGCTGGTACGAGTCTCCACTGACATTGCTGTGGCCCCTCTGTATCCTGACACAGGAAGATGAGTGCCTTTAATGGGATCTTACATCTCTCTGTGGGGGTACATATGGGAGCCCCAGCTAAGTTTCCTACCAACTGCTGAATGGGCCAATGACTGCTGGTTGGAAAGATGAAGATATTAATAGCTAACACAGTATACTTGTTATGTGCTGGGGTTCTTCTAAAGTTATTGAATATAATACCTTATTTCATTTTCATTACAATCCCCATTTTACAGATGAGGAAACTAAGGCACAGAGAAGTTAAGCAACTTACCCTGATTGTTAGATATCTTAGTTTGGCTTTCTTCAAAACAGACCCTGATACGAGGGTTTGCAAGTACTTTATTTGGAAGTTTAAGGGAATATTGGTAGAGGAGGGGACATGATACAGGAAAGGAAGGAAGGTCTCTGAAGGGTAAATAATGAGCTGTTGTCCCTGGCAGATATCCAGTGCTCAGTTCCACTAGAGAGCCTCCAAATGGCTGAGTTGTCTCCCCACGGGCTGAGAAAACTGAGCGCTTGTACACGAACTCCCATCTCTCATTGGGAAAGAATTGCTCCTGGGGGTGGTAAAACCCTGGCATGGCCAGTCTGCCCTGCAATGGGACAAAGCCACTAGGAAGGCGTATGTAGGTGTTGGAGGTAGGGAGTCATTCCTGCATGGAGGTATTAACCACCGAAACTACAAGTGGCCTCCAGGATAGGTAAAGAGAATATGGGCGGGTACCATCAGCATCTGCTGAATATGGCCAAAAAGTAGTAGAGCTGGGATTCATATTTCAGCTTCAACTACTATTCTTTGTATGAGAGAGGTTAAAATACGAGGAGGTTGATAGAGGAATAGAAACAATGCCACAGAGTAAAAGTGCTTAGAGTCCTAAGAACTAGCAATATTTATGCCAGAAAAGAGAATAGTGAGTGTTCAATGGCCTGGGTCCTCAACTATGCAAGGACTGCCACAGTGGGGAGGAAAAACTCCTGGAGTGCCGTGACCCCATGATCAAACCCACTATACAGCAAGCCCTGTGCTAAGATATGGGGCCACAGGCAAAAATGGCTTGGTCTATGGCCTTGAGACAGATCCATCATCGGGTAGCTTCCATATAGTGTGCAAGTTCTTTGATGAACTTGTGCCCAGGGAGCATCACGAAGGGTCCTGGCAAGTGCAGAGGGTGCTGTTGGTGCCTCGTCCAAGTCTCCTTTACCAGGGTGGTATACTCAGCCCCTAGTTGCCACTAGTGTTGGCTGATAAAGACTCATAGCTTTCTCTTGTACTAGGTTGAATGTTGTTCTCTCAAAATTCATGTTTTTCCTGGAACCTCAGAATGTGACTGTATTTGGAAATAGGGAGGGTCTCTGCAGATGTAATTCATTATGTTAAAATGAGGTCATACTGGCATAGAGTGGGTGCTAATTCAATATGATTGGAGTCCTTATAAGAAGAGAGAAATTTGGATGAAGAGACAGACACACAGAGGAGGCCGTGTGAAGACAGAGGCAGAGATAGGAGTGATGCATCTATAAGCCAAGAAAGAGGAAGGACCACCGGCAAATGCCAGAAGCCAGAAGAGGCAAGGAAGGGTTCTTCCCTAGAGCTTTTGAGGGAGTGTGTCCCTGTTGATACCTTGATTTCAGATTTCTTGTCTTCAGAACTGTGAAACAATAAATTTCTATTACTCTAAACTGCTCAGTTTGTGGTACCTAGCTACAGAAGTCCTTGGAAACAAATATACTCTTCCCTGGATTACTGTCCTTGGCCACGTGGGAGTCGCTTAGCTGAGGGGCAATGACTGTATCCAATTAATGACACAGGGGTACAATAGACAGACCCCCTTCCCCGATGAGAACACCTGTGGAGACAACCAGACCCTAGTCTGCGGCCAAAACCACATTTTCGTTTGGCTTCTTGACCCTTCCCCTATCCTGCCTCCTTCTAAGAACTCTCCTGCAGTCACTTGCACAGAACCCTTGTCTCAAGCTCTCTTTCTTGGGACTCTGAGCTAAGACACTCACAGAGCACAGAGACATAGCCTTGAGGTGAGAGTACTCAGAAGATTGTTAACTCTTGAATGACAAAAAGAAAGGTTGAGTCACCTGGAAGAAGGGAAGGGTGATCCTGCAGAGGGAACAGCACAAGGAAAGCACCTTCCACTACTTCTGCATCACTTGTGTGTAAAGTGTGGGGTGAGGGAAGCCTAGTGGGCAGGAACCTGCAGAGGTAGAGACAGGCAGCTATTGGAAGCTTGATATGATACCCTGATGGATAGCAGATGGAAGAAGACCTCTGGTCTATACTTTAAATGCTTTCCATTAAAACCCTTCACCAATTGTGTGGACAACAGAGAGTGTGCTCCTTATCGATGGAGGTCTTCAAACTAAGGCACAGCTATGTGTTGGGGACATCTGCATTGGGCAGGTAGAGCTCAGTGACCTCTCACCATCCTCCACATCTGTGATTCTATGACTGTTAACTACTGTTACTGCTGCCAGGTTACAAAGTACTGGCTCGTTACCAGTTCTGTCTCCTTCTCACCAAAACCACTTCTCTGTGACCTTGGATGAGTCACTTCATCATCCTCCATGGTAGTAATACTATTAGCACAAGATAATATGATGTAGTGATTATGAGCATTGCTCTGGAATCTTCCTAAGTTTGAATCCTGGTTCCTTCTCTTACTACTAGCCTTATAATCATGATCCTTTCACATCTTTAAGCTTCAGGGTTGAAAAAAAAAAACAATTTATAAATGAGATTGATAACAGCACCTGCTTGAAAGAGTTTGCCAGGAATCAATAAGATAAAGCATGTAAAGTCCTTAGCACAGTTCCCAGCACATGGCTAATCCTCGGTGATTCTTAGTACTTCCCTTATGCTGTCTTCACAGTCTGTGGAGCTGAAATATAAGTACACTTTTTATATGAATACTTCCAGAATAAAGAGGGTCAGTGCAATATTGAGGAAAGACTGTTGACTTTGAGAAAACCTGCATTTGAACAAAGTTCTGCTTACTAGCTATGTGAGATTAGGCAGGTTACCTAAAGTGGCTGAGCCTTGGTGTCCTCACCCATGATATGGGAGTAATACTGTCTGCTTTGTGGGGGTCACTGGAGGGAGAAAAATGAGGAAACAGGTAAAATGCTATAAAATATTAGTTGCTATGATTATAGGACTGTTTGGAATTCAAGTCTCAATTTATGGTGGAGGGCTCGGAGCAGTGCCAAAAGCAGCCAGGATCTTTCCCTGTTAGGGAGCCATGGGTGGGGAACAGGCTTGGCAAATGGACACAGTTATGATTCTTGTTTCCTGCTCCCTGGTTCTGGACAGATGAAAGCAGAGATTGGCTTTTAAATACTGCTAGTAATTGAGGCCACAGAATCCTGACAGAGGTTCCACTCAGTTGTAAAGCTCAAAATAGAAGAAAAGCTTACTTTTTAAAAATGCTTCTTTCTAATAAACAAGCATTGTGGAACATTTGTAGAAAAACAAGAAAAGGAGAAAAAACTACTTACAACTCTAAAGAAAACATCAACATTTTGATAAACTTATGTCTAGGTGTTTTAATAGACATAAGTAGGTGAGATTTTTGTTGTTTATTTTAATTCAAATTGAACTTCTGTACCTATGGAGTGCCTTATCTAAGGGAAAGACTATTCCAGAGAAATGTTGCATGTCTATTTTCAAAGTTATTGCCAAAGCAAGGGTTAAGAATTCATAAAGAAACTACTTTCCTTTGGGAAGAGAGGCACAAAGTTCTATCTCTCTTTACAGTTTGGGTTATGTCTTCGTTCAGTCTGGCATGAGGCAATGCTTCTCTTCACGACCCTTACCTGAGAAAGAAGGGTCCTATGGCTTTGCAAATGCACCACAACTTAGCTGGCTATAAAATTCCGGGGATATGAAACATTCTCTTAAAACCTTGTGTGTGTGCTATGCCATTGTGGTTGGGAATGCAGTTGTCTAATAAGGCACCTTGGCCCCAGTCCTGGCTCTTTGAATTAGTAATTGTTTGACACTATTTTCAGAAACACGTGAATCATAATAGTATCTACCCCTAAAATTGCTGCGAGGATTAAATGAGTTAACATTTTAAGACACTAAGAACAGTGACAGGCGCATAAAAATTTGCAGTGCATATTAGCTACCACTGCTGTCATTTATATTATCACTATTATCATCATCTTCATCATCATATCCCGATGTTTCAAATTGAAACAACGAAGTCTAAGAACTGATTTTTCAGTTTTTTGTTTTGATGAAGATGTGTTTGTCTAGATCCTTATGAGAATTTTTCTTTAGTCTTGCAATTTAAAATATTGCCAGGGTGTGCTTAAGTTTGAGTCTCATCATTGATTTTGTCTGGAACCTACTGTGCTCTTCATAGTTTGCAAAATCAGGACTTCATTTCTTTAAAAGACATTTTTTAGCTGTGTGTTTGATTATTGTTCTCTTCCAGTTGTTTGATATCGCCTCCCCAAACACTTATAATTCTTAGCTTAGATGGCCATTCAATATTTTCTGTAACATTCTCCTTCTTGCTTTTGTTCGTCTCTTTATTGCCATCTCAACCTCTTATTTTGGGAAAACTTACCAAATATTTCCTTTTCTCATTTAAATAAAACATCAAATATTTACTGAACATTGACCATTTGTTAGGCTAGGTCACAAAGGTTAGTTTTAGTAGGCACCTGTCAGTGGATTGCATGCTATACAGTAAGCTCTCTATATCTATGGGATCTGTATTCGTGTCTTTAACCAATATGGATGAAAAAATATTTTTTAATAATAATTTTTATTTTTCAGTTATAATTGGCATACTATATTAGTTTCAGGTGTACAACATAGTGATTAGACATCTATATAACTCACAAAGCGATCACTCCAATAAACCTGTGCCCCTCTGACACTGTATAATGTTATTACAATATTATTGGCTATTTCCTCATGCTAAACTTTCTATCTCCATAACTATTTTGTAACTACCAAGTTGGACTTCTTAATCCCTTCCCTTTTTTCACTGAATCCCACAACCCCCCTCCCATCTGGTAACCCTCAAAATGTTCTCTGTATCTATGAGTTTGTTTCTGTTTGTTTGTTTATTTTGTTCTTTAGACTCTACATTTACGTGCAGTCAGATGGCATTTGCCTTTTATCTGACTTATTCCACTCAGCACAGTATCCTCTAGGTATCATGAGAGCATCATGATCTTTTTCCATCCCCTTACTTTTAGTCTGTGTATATCTTTTAATCTGAAGTGGGTCTCTTGTAGGCAGCGTATGTAAGGGTCTTGTTTTCTTATCCATTCAGCCACCTTGTCTTTTGATTGGAGCATATAATTTTTTTTTCCATTTGAAGTACTCATTGATAGATATGTAGATATTGCCATTCATTTTAGACTTTTGATACGTATATTTTTCTTCTTCTTAAAGAAATTCCTCCAACATTTCCTGTAAGACTGGCTTGGTGGCGATAAACTCCTTTAGCTTTTGTTGTCTGTGAAGCTCTTTATCTGTCCCTCGATTCTAAATGATCACTTTGCTAGGTAAAGTAATCTTGGTTGTAGGCCCTGGGTTTTCATCATTGAATATTTTCTGCCAAGCCCTTCTGGCCTGTAAAATTTCTGTTGAGAAATTGGCTGAGAGTCTTATGGACATTTCCTTGTATGTAACTAATTGCTTTTCTCTTGCTGCTTTTAATATTCTCTGTTTGAATTTAACCTTTGGTATTTTAATTATGATGTGTCTTGGTGTGAGCCTTTTTGGGTTCATCTTGTTTAGGACTCTCTGAACTTCCTGGGGTTGTTTGCCTATTTCCTTCATCGGGTTAGTGTAGTTTTCTGTCATTATTTCTTCAAATAGGTTTTCAATTCCCTGCTCTCTCTCTTCTCCTTCTGGTATACCTACGATGCAAATGTTGTTATGCTTAATGTTGTCTCAAAGGCTTCTTAAACTATCTTCATTTTTTTAGATTCTTTTTTCTTGTTACTGTGCTTATTGGGTGTGCTACCCCATCCTCTATGTTGCTGATTCAATCCTTTGTTTCATCCACTCTGTTGATTCCCTCTAATGTACTCTGCATCTCAGATATTATATTCTTCATTTCTGACTGGCTCCCTATTATGTTTTCCATCTCCATTTTTATGTTTCTTATCTCTTTATTAAAGTTCTCGCTGAGTTCATCTACTTTTCCCCTAAGTTCCCTGAGCATCCTTATAACCAGTGTTTTGAACTCTGCATCTGGTATATTGCTTGTCTCCATTGCGGTGAATTTTTTTTTCTGGAGCTTTGTTCTATTCTTTCATGTGGGACATGCTTGTTTGTCTCCCCATTTTGGCTGCCTTCCTGTGTTTGTTTCTATGTATTAGATAGGGCTCCTAAGTCTCCCAGTCTTAAATGAATGGCTTTATGTAGTAGGTATACTGTGTGGCCTCTTGGCACAGAGCTGAGAGGGGTCCAGCAGCAGGCCAAGTTTAGCTGTAGCCTGTGTACCTCCAGAGCTCCCTGATAAGAGTCACCAGGCAATCCACAAATGGCTGCCCCCCATGCTAGGCTTATAGGTGCCTTGAGGTGCCAAACAGAGGCTGGCTGCCATTGGTATGGGGCGTGGAACTGGTGAGCAAGAGGTTCGGGGCACACCGAGGCTAGATGCTGCTTCATTGGTTTTGTGAGCCTTTGAGAGATTTTATGAAAGTTTGCAGCAGAAACCAAGACAGCCCGTTTGTATGGAATAAATCACTGGACATGGCTTGGGTGGGCCCGCAAGTTGGGAGAGGTGGAGTCTCAGAGAATCCCTTAGGCTTAGTGACCTGTGTGTTCAGGTTGGTGAAACCAGTGTCTGTAGGCTGGGAGGGTGGAGGGCTCAACAAAGGAACAATGGCCTCTGTTTGCACCTCTGTCAGGGTGTAAACTGCCCCTCCGGCCCTTACCCTGAAGCCTGATAGCTCAGCGCCTCCCTGTGTGTCCCTGGTGCCTCAGTGCTGGAGCTCAGAGCGAGCGAGTCTGTCACTGAGTAAGGCCGGGTGCGGGCCCTTTAAGATGAAGGTCTCCGCTCTCCGCAGGCCTCCATCTCACTCAGCCACGACCTTTGCTGGAAACCTTGTGCTGGGGAGCCCAGTGTGTGGCCGGGACGCCATGCTCTTCAGGTAGGGGAGGTGGCTCTGAGGTCAAGATAGTCCTCTCGATTCGCCATCGCCACATGCAGTTGTGGGACCAGGCTGTTTCGTATGTCCGCCCCTCCTATCATTTTGCGGTGACCTGTTATGTGACGTGACCTAGTTGTAGGGCTTCTGTTCAGCCAGACCTCTGGTGACTCTGCATGCTGATTGTTCTGTAGTTTTGTTATAATTTTGGTGTGGTCTCTAGAGGAGATGTGTACAGCCTCTATCTTCTATGTCATCTTGAATCTTCTCCCGGAAAAAAAAAAAAATTTAAATGGTATGTTGTTGCCGATGTGTACTACAGAGTTAGGCCTAGGATGGTTGTATCTGTACTGAACATGTACAGACTTTTTTTCTTGTCATAATTCCCTAAAGAATAGTGTAACAACTATTTACATGGCATTCAAATTGCATTAGGTATTATAAGTAATCTAGAGAAGATTTAAACTAGTATATGAGGGGATGTGTGTAGGTTATATGCAAATACTACCTAATTTTATGTGAGGAAGTTGAGCATCCACAGATTTTGGAATTCATAAGGAGGCCTTGGAACCAATCTCCCATGAATAACAAGGTTTAACTGTGTGCATTTATTATATTTTCTGCTCAGGGACCTCATGGGCCCATCAGAGAAGAGTGAGAAGGTGGGGTCTATGGCTGATGACTAATAGCAGGGGTCCCTAGCCCCCGGGCCTCAGACTGATACTGATCCATGGCCTGTTAGGAACTGGGCTGCACAGCAGGGGGTGAGCGGCAGGCGAGCCAGCGAAGCTTCATCTGTACTGGCAGCCGCTCCCTAGCGCTAGCATCACCACCTCAGCCCCACCTCAGATCATCAGGCATTAGATTCTCACAGGAGCACCAGATCCTGGTGCCAAAAAGGTTGGGAACTGCTGACTTATAGTCAAGCTAGAGTGAATGAACATATCCACATAGAATCCCTATGGTCTTCGATAGAAAATTTAGATACCTTTGTAATTTGAATTGTAAAACAATCTTTCATTCTAAAGATGAAAATATTAAGAATTACAAAGATTGAGTGGTCTGTCCAGGGTCACCTAGCTGGCTTATGGTGAAGCCAGGGCAAAAAAAGGCTCAGACCCCAGCCCCAAACTAGTTTCCCTTCTCCTTTTTGATCCTCAATTTATTATTTTATGAAACAGTGTTACATGCCGATCAGTAGAATCTCTAATCAGCATAACGCTTTTGAATATATACTCTGTGCCCAGCCCTGTGAAACAGAATTGAAAAAGAAAAATGGGCATAATTTGGTTAAAAGTGAAAGGAAAGACATTCCAGTTGGGAGAAATGGTATGTGCAAAAGTGTGGGAGTGGGGATGATAAACTAGTATGTGGGCACGTGCGTGTTTTGGCGTGTGGGGTAGGGCAGGGGCATTCCTGCAGACCCTCGTGCGTCAGTAAATAGCAGTGCAACTAGAAAGGTGATCAGGTAGGACAAGGGGAGGTGATGGACAGTGTTGGAGGCCAGGTTATATTCACCTTAAACATGTAAAAGCTTACTTCTCATCTTAGAAACATTCAGTTTTTTCAAAATGTTTGATTTCTGTCTAGAGCGACAATATATACGCATGAAGCTTGTTCTGCTATTTGAAGCTCTTTTACTCTCTGTAGGAATTTCTGGGGAGTCAAACTGTTACAAGAGCTCACAGCAGGGAAAAGAAAGGCAGAATTGGTCTAGAGATTGCTGCCTGAGGACTAGGCAGAATTACATTAAGGGGTCACCTCACCACCTACATGTTGAAGGAGAATCTTGGCAGGTCAGAGGCAGTTGCTGCCCAGGCCTTATGGATGGCTCACGGAGTCTTGTCCTCAGAGTCCTTTGATGCCTGGCTGGAGGGGTAAACACCGGCTCTTAACTCAGATCTCAGTTCCCTGAAGGCCAGACTTCCTCCTTCTTGATTTGGTTCCAAATTTTGTGAGCAGTCATCAAATGTCAAACAATAACTCCTGGCTTTGCACAGTTGATAATGTGGGCTCGGGTAATGAGGTTGGGGTATTGGTTGTTTTATATGTAAAAAAGCTCATGACCGAGAACAGGTGTGTGCCTGCACAGCCTCTTATTAAGAAGCCTCGTAGGAATTCAAGCATCTGATGATGCTGGTAGAATTGTTTGGAGACAAACGTGAAAGAATTAAAGGCTCATTCTCTCCCTATATACTGAGGTTCAATTCCAAGTAAGATTTAGTGACATTTTTCCCACCTGCTGGGTCACAGACAAGCCATATTTTTTTTCTTTAGTCTTTTTAGGTATCATTTACATGTAGCAAATTATCTATATTTTAAATGAACAACTGGATGAGTCTTACACAACTCTAGTCATGATATAGAAATTTTTATCACCCCACAAATTTTTCTCACGCCCCCTTCCAGGTTATCCACCAGAGGTAATACTCTTCTGATTATTATTATTATTTTATCATTCAAATCAACATGTCGTGCATTTCAACACACCAGGAAGTTCTCTCATGCCTCACCCTGGTCAATTCCTGCTTTCCTAGGTAACTGTAATTCTGACTTTTATCTCTATAGATCGACTGTACATGTACTTGAACTTTTCATGTACATGGAATCATCATGCATTCTCCTTTTTTTTTGCACACCATAATTTTCTTTCGAGATCTGTCTGTTATATATCAGTAGTTTGTTCCCTTTTCCTTGCTGTGTAGTATTCTGTTATATAGATGTGCATCAGTTGGTTGATCCATAAGCACCGAACTGGGCTTGGCTTATCCTCTCATTTCCTTCTCTTCAACAGCTTCTGAATTAACTTCTTTCTCTCCTTACACCTCTATTTCTCAGTCCTTGGACGAAAGGTAGAACGTGAGCTCCTGGCAGTCAGGACTGTCTGTTTCGTTCACTGTTGTATCCTCAGTGCCTAGGACAGAGTGTGACATATATAGGTACTCAATGTTTGTACAATGAGTGAGTGAATGAGTGTTCAGAGCACATGGTTTTAATTGTTTTCCAATGTGGCCCTGTGTGGTACTTTCCCAAGCAAATCAGAACAACGGGATTCCCAGGACAGTCTCTTTGCTCAAAGACATATGTGAATTTCTGGCCCCCACAGATAATACTCAGGCTCTCTCTATAAGAACTTTCCCCAACCTCTAGACTCGATCAGGTCCCTTTACAGGCCTTATAACTGTCTCTATCACCCCCATCATTACCTTCATTGCACTTTATTGTCATTGCTGCTTTAATTGGCTGCCTTATCCTCTGAGTCCATGGGTACAGACAGCCTATATTTTTTCCCACCACTAAATTTCACCGGCACTCTTTCTGGCACATGAGAAAATAAGGTACATACTAGATGGGCTTTCCTTCACAGGGAGTTTCTCACTGCCAGATTGTTCATCTCAAGACCCTGGCAATTAGGCAAAGCCCTTCATAAAGAGAAAAATAGATGTGAAAATATGGCCTCTGCTGAGAACTTAAGGTCTGTATCTCCCCCAAATTAATATGTTGAAGCTCTAACTCTGTAATGTGATGGTATTAGGAGGTGGTATTCGTTTTCGAGGTAGTCATGTGTGCAGAGCCCCCATTATGGGATTAATGCCCTTACGTGAAGGAGAGGAGATCAGAGATCTCTTTCTCTCCACCTGCAAGGAAATAGCAAGAGGGTAGCATTCTGCAAACCCAGAAGAGCATTCTCACTAGGAACTGGACTGGCTGGCAGTTTGATCTTGGACTCCCATTCTCCAGAGCTGTGAGAAATAAATGTCTGTTGTTTAAGCCCCCAAGTCAGTGGTATTTTGTGATAGCAGCCTAAGCTACTATGACAGTCTTTATGGAAGATGTCTACTTAGGATGTAACATTTCATAGGCAGAGACATGTCTTTATCCTTCAAATATTTTAGCCCAAATATTAAACCTATGAATGTGTTGGGTGGGTCACAGTCATGGGAACCTAGACATTTACTTGGCATTGTTCTGTAGAAAATGTTTATTTTCACCCAAAGGTTTGGAAACCTGGGAGCCTGGAATACTGGATCTGTTTTCCCTACATTAAGTTCCAGTCCCTTCCACGATCATATACCCAACCTTCATCTCTTGCAACAAAAGGTGGCTTTGAGGTCCCAGAGAAGTGTAAGCCATTATGGGCATGTGGTCCATCTTCCTTTTCCCAACATAGACTCTTCAGGGCTTCGTGCATGGGCTTCACAAGAGTTTATGAATTCCTGAAACGGTGTGCAAAACTCTAGGGAACATGCTTATGTCCATTAGTCGGGGGAAGAGAGTCTGGAATTTCTTACTGGATTTTCATAAGGACCTATGCATTCCCAAAAGTTAAAAACTGCTAGTGTCGAGTTCCTTTAATGATCCATCTAATTCATTACTGAAATATCTCAAGTGCAAGAGGAGAAAGAGCGGGGCGTGAATGCTACCTGAACCCTGAGTTCTAATGCCCCCGCCCCCCCCTCCTTCTAGCTTTACGGGTCGTGAGCCCTCTGTGCACCTCAGTTTCCCTTCTGATGACTCTAGTGGTCGGATTATATGCCCTCATCAATTTCTTGCACTGTCTGGCTGAAAAGTTCATCTCAGTTGGATAGGAGAGCTGACACAAATAAAACACAGCCTTTCTGTGCATTTTTAAAAAGTTGGTCCCTACCAAGAAAACAAAGGTTCTGGGTTTTATCTCAGCTTTTCTCTCTTTGAACCACTAGTATACGTGACTGCTAGAGAATGCCAGTTATAATTGATGGATTACTAAAAAAAAAGAAAAAGCTAAACAATAATCCGATGGATTCTTGGTGCCAGGTACGAGAAACACTATGATATATCCATGATACAGTCTTGAGGGGACAGAGGGAGAGATAACTGCATTGACTTTTCTGCACATGGATGTGCAAACTAGTAAGTCATTTGAAATGGAGACACTTCTATACTCGAGAGAATGTTTGTGACTATACTTGCACCGACCATCAGAAATACCTGAGAAGAGACTAAACATTTGGAAAGATTGATACTTTATTTTCTTTCTGGTGGTCAGCAATTTACTGCTAATGCTTGAAACAGGAGAGCAAAAACCATGGTGGAAAGTCGATGGAAGAGAGCTTAATGTGGCCACTTGCTCAAGCTCCAAAGAATTAAAGTCAGCTGCTCTTAATTCTGTCCAGGGTCAGTCTGTGCATAATTATATTAAGGAATTGGGCAGAGTCATCACAGAGCTACAAAATATTACCCTTGGGGCCTCATTGGAGACTGATGGGAACTCTGGAGAGTTGATAATGGTGATCGAAGGGTCTATATATTTAAAATGCACAAAGGATGAGCCCAGAAATTATCTGCCTGCCAACTTAACTTCTCTACCTGGAACAAATTATCCAAGAATCAATTTGCAAACACCTTTGAGATAACAAGGCCTTGAATAAAGGCTTTGTAAAGAAAAGCTTCTAGCTTGACTAATCGGCTTAATTTCCTTCTCTGACCAAATGGCAGGCTGTAATGGAGGCAATCTGATGCTGTCCCTTAAGATTTCCTTCGAGTCACACTGAGAAAATATTGTCCACCTCTGTTTCATAGCAATTATTCTGTTTCTGGAGAATTTTGTTGCTAGGTAATTCATTAGAAAGAAATGAGTTTTATCTATCCTGTAGCTCTCACCTGAGTACCAAACTGAAACTTATAGCTGCCTTACCTACCTGAATAGCCCAGAGGTCCTCTAGAAGTTCTTAAACACATACACTGTACTCCACCACCAAATGTCTCTCCTACCCTTCACTTCCTAGTTCTGCTCCAAAAATCATTAACTTGTTCATACTCCTTGACAGATAATCCCATTCCTGGCAGTTGGTCCTAAGAAAAGATGAGACAAACAGGGCTGGAGTCATTTGCACAAAGATGTTCACTGAAGCATTATTTACTATAGGAAAACTTGGACCAACTCATGTGCCCAACAACTGGAAAATAGTCAGTGTGATTACCTGATGGATTGTTCTGTAGCTATTAAAGACAATGATGGTCTATTGCCCATGTCCATGAGTCTCTGACTAGTGGTTACCAGAGGGTAGGTGGGGAAGGGGGAGCGGGGAGTTAGATGGGGTAAAAGGGGTAAAATATATGGTAATAGAAAGAAATCTAACTATGGGTGATGAACACACAATGCAATGCATATATATATATGTCTTACTGTTGAATCGTACACCTAAAACTTACTGGATTTCATTAACCAATGCCACCATAATAAAAAAAAATTTTTTTTAAATAAAAAAATAAAAATAAAAATAAAGACGATGGTAAAATCCATGCACTATATAAACAAAACCCTTAGGATGTAATAAGTGAGGGAAAAACAAATCTATATTATGCCCATGTATTACTGGAACCCCATGAAAAAGGTTTAAATATATAGACAGAAATTAGAATGGAACATAGAGAAATAAAAAGGACTGTTATATTGGGTGATAGGGAAGGTGACATGTGTTCTCTTTTCATTTTCTCTATTGTCAGTCCATTGCTATTTTTTTTTTTTGCAATAAATGCAAATCACAAATACACCCACTTTGATTTTTAGAAAATGGGCATCAAGAGGCAAACAGCCTTCCAAGGGGAAAGCTGGTCCGGGAAGGCATGCCGTTGTGGGTTACATCCTGCTTTACCTGCTCCGTGATCTTGGTTTGGTGACCTGGTCAATTGGGTTCTCAGGTTTTTTTTAGCCATCAAAATAAAGGTGACAATGTCCCAAGAATTATACAAAGAAATCACGTACGATTTCTTGGCAAATAAGTACAAAATAAATGCTTTTTACAGATTTGCCAGTGAACTAAGGCTTGCCAGAGAGAGAGGCCACCATAAATGCTTGTTGAAATCCTAGTCCATTTAGCCGAAGATATAGAACTTAATGGGAGAGGGGCTGGCAACACGTAACAAATAAAATATAACTCGGCGTGGCTTTCGCCTTGACCCTTGATTCCCACTGGGGGCACTGTGGCCAGTGATGCTCTCCCTGCTGGAGGGAACTGCTAGGATGGAGGAAGAAGCTGACTTCTTGCTGTGCCATCATCCTTTTGCTACTTAGGAGAACTTCCACCAACAATCTATGTGCTCCCGTAAAAGAAATGTTTGTAAACCTTAGGCTCCCCTGGGTTTTGAAACGAGTCACTTCAGTAAAGGCAGGTTCTCATCTGAGGATAGAAAGTGGAATTTTAACCCAGACAGCTTTGCTGTGGTTCGGAAAAACGATTTATGCACAATCGCCTTCTTTCCTTTGTTTAGATGAAAGAGATATGGTTCCTGAAGAGATACTGATTCGGGTACTTACATACAAAACCATGAAAATTATAGTAGGCCATGAATCGGGTTAAAAAGGGGATTTGGGCTATTTTTTATGGCTCTGTCTGGAATTCTGTCCCTTTGTCTCGCATGCTTAGATTCTGCTCTGTAAACCACTTGGGTCTACATTCTTTTCTGATTGTTTATCTTTCAGAGCCCCCCACACCCATCGCCCCCCCAGAGCTGCTGGCCGTTGGGGCCACGTACCTGTGGATCAAGCCAAATGCCAACTCCATCATTGGGGATGGTCCCATCATCCTGAAGGAGGTGGAGTATCGCACGACCACAGGCACCTGGGCCGAGACCCACATAGTCGACTCTCCCAACTATAAACTGTGGCATCTGGACCCCGATGTGGAATATGAGATACGGGTTCTACTCACGAGACCGGGAGAGGGAGGCACAGGACCACCAGGGCCTCCGCTCACCACAAGGACCAAGTGTGCAGGTAAGAACCTCCTTCCATTTCGAGATGCTGGGTGGTTGCTGTGAGTGATCCTCCCCTTGGCTTTCTGTGACAATCATTCCTAAACTCCTTTGATGTGAGTGTATGTCCTGTTGTGGAGAGAAATGGTCAGGGTTTTGATCTCGCCTTAGAGGACTTCCTGCCTCTGGTGGCATCTCTGCAGACCTTGTGGCTCTAACTGTGGTTCTAAGAACTGCTCGAAGTTCTGTGTTGGGCAGAGGTTCCCAGTTCTGACAGTGTTTCTGGTGGGATCCGGGTTTTCTCTCTCCAAGGGCTCCCATGCCATTTGTTTGTCTGAGGCTTCCCAATGTTGATAGTGTCTCTGACTGCTATTGGCTTTGTGTCTCTGATGGCTCCTGACCCTGTTTCTCTGAGGTCTCCTGGCTCTGACTGTGTCTCCTAGAGGTCTCAACTGAACTTCCTCTCTGAGTGCTTCTGTCTCCTGTTGTATACCTAAGGTGTTTCTGATTCTAGCTACGTCCCTACACTGGGCCTGTAACCCTAATGAGTTGTTTTGACATATTCCCTGAGGGTTCTTGGTTCTGATTCTGCCTTAGAGGGGCTCCTGGCTCTGAAAGTATCTCTCAGTGGATTCTGGAACTGCTGAGGTGCAAAGAGCCTCCCAGCTCTGTATCTCTTGGGAGCTCCTGGCTCCTACCTATGAGTCTGGGTTGGGCTTGTCCCTCCAAGTGTCCTCGGGATTCTGTATCCCTGCAAGCTCCTGGCTCAGTGTTCTCTGTGGGCTCCTAGCTTTGACTGTTTCTCCGAGGTTTCCACATACTGCTTATGAGTTTGCTGGCTGGGACTGTGTCTGGGAGGGCTGTTTGGATCCAACCATGTTCCTGAGGTCTCCAGGATTCTGTGGTGTTTCTAACAGGGATATTGGCTGAGTTTGTATCTCTAACTGTATCCCTGAGATGTTCCAGCTCTGAATGCAGCTCAAGAAATTTAAAGAACCTGGTGTTCATTTTCTTTTTGCAAATCACATTATTTATATTATCTTATTTTTCCGCTCTGAGTAACCGTTCGATGTAAGTATTTTTATCTCATATACCCATGAATGGAGACTTGATATCTTTAAACTTTTTGTCCAAAAGTCATAGAACTGGTCAGTGGCACAGTCCGAATTTGCACCTGACCCAAATGCCCTTGGTCATTGGTCACGCCGTGGTGAATAAACAGAGAGGTATGCACCGTCTGCATGCTGCCTTGAGCTGGAAGTGTTTCAGTGGGGTCTCAGGAGAGCAGCAGCATGGGACACTGGCTTCCAAGGGAAAAGGAGTCACTGACGGCTTCTGGGTGGGGAGAGGACCCATCAGCACAGCGACTACTATGGAACAAAAAGCAAAGTAAAATACAGTCAGTTCGGTTATAATGTGACATATATGTCCCTAAACATCACTGCACTATGCAAAGTTGTGCAAAAAAACCAAAACAAAACAAAACACTGGGCTTATGGGGTATAATACTCATACTTCATCAGTGACACCTAAAAACATGAGAAGAACCTAGTAAAAATGGTGGCACGATTTTACACACGTTAATGGCCAGGATATGAATAAATACCGCAGTACATATAGTGTGTTACCATGAAAAGCCCTGCGATTTGCTTGTGGAGATGGGCGTCGGAAAGGTTGCTAAGCTACGGTGAAGTGGCAGAGGAGGGCCGTGTGAGGGTGGTGGAAAGTTATGACACAAGGTGTGGATGGACATAGCTCATAACATGCCTGGTGAACTGAGGGAGCAGGTAGATATTCGAGGAGGGTGTGCTCGATTCAGCTGGGTGCAGTTTTCTCCTTCATTCATGTTTCTGTGTACAAAATCACACCCGGCAAATGTGAAATTTGTGTTATGCTCGAATCATTCCCTGATATGTCAGTCATAATGGAACACATTCATGTCGTCAAGACAAGCGTTATAGCGGGATTGACTGTAACCATTCTAAAGTATCTCCGTAGTGTATCTTGGTAGTATATAACCCAAAGTTAGTATTTCTGTTGCTTGGGAATATTCCTTTGAAAGTTATCGAACCACTATGATGAATGGAGTTGCCGTTCTCTTGATTATTTTCAAAAATGGGCCTTTAGTAAAATTCCTCGTTGAAACCTGACTGTGAAACTTACTACTTTAAAAGGACATAAGGATATGTTATTAAATCAGGTAATACCTTATCTCAGCTTTGCAATTCAATATCCATCCATAAAAATAATTGATTTGATCCTGATGATAAGACTTTTCTCTTTCCACAGGGTAAATCTGAGGGTTTCCAGGGTTTTTGATCTTTATAAATGATTTTCAAAGTACTGTAGCAGCCCCCATGGACTTATTGCTGATGATCATATAATACATTGTGAAATTCAATCGCAAGATGATCATCTCAATAAAAATTTACAATCTATTGAAAATTGTTGCCACGACCATGTAATGGATTTTACATATTGAAAACACAATTGTCTGAGTATCACTATAAAAATTATGCATTGAAATGATGCTTGTGGCTTTATATTTTAAAAATGTTGGTGTTTAAATAAGTTATGACTAGAATCTTCAATAACTCACATTTTACAAAATGTGTCATCAAGAAGATAATCTTCTTTCTCACATCGCCACTGATGGTAGAGTTTTTTTCCCCTCATAATTAATTTCTCAGAGAATTTCAAGGTTGCTATTCATTTGTGGATGCTGTTTTGGGGGATTGGTAGTCTGAGTCCCCTCTCCTTTCCCTATTCTATTATTATTTGCGCTGAAAATGTACTCGTTATTTTATAAAACAGAAAATAAGAAAATTTGGAGTGTGGAAAGTATAATTCCTGCCCAGAGGTATTTACAGGCTGGGTTAAGATTCCAACAAAACAGCAAAAAGGATAAAACATAAAGTCGAGTATTGAAATAGCATACTTCATGGAGAAAAACAAGGTTTGGTATGGAAAGAATAACGTTCTTAGAATGATCTAAAATAGTGGTTCCCACAGTGGGATCTCTGACAACAGCAGTGTCAGCATCCCCTGAACACTTGTTAGAAATGCAGATTCTCAGGTGTCTCCCCGACTTAATGATTCAGAAATTCTGGAAGCAGGGCCCAGAAATCTTTGATATAAGGAGCCCTCTGAGTGATGCTGGTGCATAGCCACATTTAAGAACCACTGATATTACTGTGACACACCAACATGCCACTTTGGTGGCATGTCCATTATATTGCTTGATCCTTGAAGCGGCTCTGAGAGGTAAATGGGAAGAAACCTAAGGTTCAAAATCATCAGACCAATGCCATAAATCAATTAAGTGCTTAGAGCTTAGTCTCTTGGCCTAAGGAACTCCCCAGTACATGGTAATGTGACTTCCTCTGCACATGTCCGCTTGAGGGTGGGATTAGGTGATAGGGAGGCTGGTAACTATGGAGACCAGCTGAGAATGAATGGCTGCCATGCACTACGGTGATAGTCCTTTTCATTGAACATCAACTGAATCCCTTCCCTGTGCCAAACACTGTGCTAGGCACTGGTGGCAGAGGCTGGCCTAGTAAGGACATGCTAGAAGTAGGCAGAGGCTCATGGCAGGGTGCTACAAGCTCAGGTATAGCTCGGGAAGATGCCAGAGGGCTAATTCAGCAAGAGTGGGTGGGACTGTATTATGTTCTGCCAAGTCTGACAGATCATTCACCACCATGGCTTTGGAAGCAGGGTAGAGATTGTCAATAAGAGTTTGGCTACATAAAGCATCCCAGCCCCAACAGTCTGAGGTTCAGAATAAGACTTAGCCAGTTTGGCCAGAATCTGGACAGACCGTCAGCTAGGAACCCTGGAATGTGGGGATGAGAGAAGAGAGCCAAAGATGACATTCCCAAGCTTTGTTCTGGTTGAGATGACTGAGGGATGAATGACGGAGCCATTTTCTGAGCTGGAAAATACAAATGATGGTTTAGGGGCAAGGAAGTGAGTTTAGTTTTGGATATGCTGTGTGTGAGGCGAAGACACATGGCAGGTGATGGCATATGTAAATCTGGAGCTCAAGAGAGACCAGTCAATTACCTCTTTCTCTTCCATGAGAACTCTTTGATTGCACCTGGATTTTAGAATCAAAGGGACTTCTTAGTACCGATGTAAGCAATTTAATTCTCTTTCTTCATGCTATTCTCTTGAGATGCCCCATTCATTTACTTTTTTCACTCATCCTTTTGTTCCTTTTGCTCCGTTTAATTATTTACCATATTTCCTGAGATAGAGACCTGGGGAGCAAATGCGATAATGTACATCAAAGCGCTTTGAAAAGCTCAAAAAAGCTCTTCAGGTGCTTATAATGAAACAAGTCATTATTTGTTGCTGCTGTTGTTCTGCATGTTATGATTATGAATCATCCTATCAAAATGAGAAGTCTTCCCTGTCCATTTCTCGGGACTGACTGGCATATGGGAAGGCGGGCCATGTTCTTCTGTTCTTCGTCATCCAATGGGAAATCTCATTTTGGAACATGCTGATCATATTGTAGTGTGGTTTCTGAGAGGTTTTCTTGCTTAGAGCAGTGGATGGTTCCCTCTAGCACATCCCAATGGCAGACATCTAGTGATATGAGTTGGGCCTAGGAGGGTTGTCTGGTACCCACTCGGCCTCACCTTGAATGCTATCTCTAATGGAAAGGTCACCATCTCCCATGGCGGACCATTTCACTGCCGAGGATCCTGAGTGATTACTGTTATTCTCTACCCATTGTTAGTCTGGTTATCATAAAACTCTAGATGGGGTCTTATGTAGGAGCAGAGAATATTCATTTGGCTCAAAAGAGTTGGGGCAGCAGGCAGGCTGCTAGCATCAACTATCTGGAATATACACGTACAATGCGGATCAAAGGCAATGGCATTGAGAATGAGGGCCAAGGTTAGTAACTGGGGAAGGCAGGTGAGATAAGAGATGCAAACACCACACTGGTCCAGCGTGTCTCTGCATCACTTCTGCAGGTGCCACTTTGAATGGCCCGGGCACCTACTTGTTGATGTCTTAAAACTATCACCCGGCTTCAGACAAAAGAAACTCTCCCCCACTGTAACCCCATCTGTCTCCGTATAATTACCCACTTATGGATCCTGATTTTACTCTCAGGGGACATATTTCTTCATATCTCCAAAAGAGATCAATCTAAAGTTGTGTCTCTTAATCTCCAGAAATCACTTCCCTTCATCCCCCAAAGCCCTGCTTGAGCCAGACTGTGGGCAGCAATCTTCACCTCATAGTTACGGAATCACCAATGAACAGTCCAGCAAGCCGAGTGATCATCTTCCTCCTGGGAATCATAAGCCCTTTGCCTGGGAACCCCCTTCATTGTGATCTCGCAGAGTTCAGACCCTTCAAGTGATAAGTGACTACACAGCCAGAGGCACAACAGATACTGCTGATTTTGGAGGGCTCTCTTCCTATTTCCTCCACCTGAGGGTTGATTGCACATTATATGTTATTTACATATTTATGGATTTCTACTGGAAGTGATATGTGTCTACTTCTCTCTTTTCTCCAAGGGGATAAAAAAAAAAAAAAAGAGAGAGAGATTCAAATCTCCGGACTCAATGAAGTGAGAGTAGTCATTAGAACTTGGTGAAAAGGATAGAGGCTTTCGAGCCAGAAAGAATCTGCTTTTTATTTCAAGCTGGCACTTGCGAGCTGGATGACAGTGCATCTGTCTGTGCCTCAGTTTCTTTTCTCCCATTTATGGAGGTTACAACACAACTGTTTTGTTGCGGATCTTCAGTGAGAGAAGTATAATGCCTGGCAGAGTACCCAGAACATAGATACCCCTTAAAGAACATTACTTAGAAATAAATCTCAGGCCTGGAGAGAGGAGGCCAGAACCTAAACTGATTTTCCTTGCTGTGGCATGAGGGACCCTGTGGTAAATGGGTGGGAAATGGGTGGCTGGGCAGGTGTCCTGGAGTCTTTCACGTGTGGCCGCGTGACTCAGAGGTGTCCGCAGTGATGCCTGACAGGAGGGGTGGGGTGAGGGTAGATGGGAATTGTCCTTTTTCTGATTCTGTCTCTAGTTTCAAATAAGAGAGAAGTACGTTCTCCAGACCCTTCTCTCTTCTGCACGGCCAAGGCTAGTGAGGATCAGGCTTGCAGACAGGGGGCGGAAGTGAGTTCTGACCCTCTGCAATGAGCACCCTCAGGTGGGCACTGAGTTTTCAGTCTAGCTTACAGTTCTAGGGCAGAGAGAAGGCACAGAAAGAGTGGAAGAGGAGCTGAGATTCTAGAAAATGAACTAAGCCACGTAATTAAGTCTCTTGAGGCTTTTTTCTCCCCAATTCTATAAGCCCCGGCTTCACTCTCTGTACAATGGGGGCAGCATAATGTGGCTCTGAATTAAAGTAAATGAAACTTCCTTCTGGGCAGGATGATGCTATGAGCACAGCCATCTAACTCCAACCTCTGCCCTGCCATAATCCTGGTGAGATGGTCTATAAATCTTAGGGAAACACAGCAAGATTAGCCAATAGAAGTCAAATCGGTATCCCACCCAGAATCAAAGCAAAATCTAAAGACCAACAGAGAAACTCAGGAAAGGGGCTGGGTGTTCCATGCAAGTCACACCATGCTCAAAGGGACATCATTGTCAGAACTGTGCAAATGAGCCCAGATTGAAGGCAGTCACTGAAGACAGACTATGACTGCCACTTCCTCAAAAAGATGTGTTTGTGGTCTATATAGGTATTATTGCACTTCCCCTCTGCCCAGATTTCTGTACTGCCTCTGTGCTTCTTTCTTCCACTGAGAGGTAGGGCCATGGAGGAGAGATGAGGGATGAAGAAGGGGGAAAGCCTGCTCTCACCACACGTCATTCTGGAGCTGCTACCTGAGCCAAGAGGTATCTGCAGATGAGCAAGCATGTGCTGGTGCATGAGATATTATCTCTTCTTGCAGACCCTCTTCCCACCCTTCCACCATACCCATAATGTCTATAAGTGGTTCTTAGAGCACCCCTCACTTGGCTTATGGAAGGGGAGGAGATAAGACAAAGCCTTCTCCCTTTATACCTACAATTCACAACCTCGGAGTCTCAACCCACACAGTCTCTTTTTGTATAGGCTGAGTGTGGTGTCGGAATGAAGAGTCAGTGTCCAACTGGCACCTCTTAGCAATTCCTGGAAGGGACATCTGGAAGTGCCTTAGTTGTCCTCTGTAGAATGTGACAGTACTTACTGCTTACTCTTCTTGATTTTGTAGCCTTAGGTAAAATTTCAAAGCAACAAGAAAAGCCCTATTAAATATCCTGTTACTCTTAGATTTTTCTGCCCCACCCCCCCTCCCCATGCTCCCTAGAGAACTAGGACCATCTGGAAGGTAAAAGACAATAATTCAGAAAACATACGCTGCTAAATACTCCCTCAATTTCTCCTAATTTTGAAGGTTGAGATTTGAAGAAAAAGTGAGCCACAGAGTGATGGTAATAATAAAAGCTGTGCTTGTTTATCAAGCTGGCCGGATTTTTAAAAATATCCCCAAAATATAATAAAATTAGAGGTCAGTCATTCCTATAACTTTCAAAATCTTGAGGTCACAACACACACACAAAAAATGGATGATTATAGTAATGGGACTAGTGGCTACCCAATTTGAGTACCTACAATATGCAAGGCCCATAGTGTTGAGTATTTTACGTGTAATTCCTGCAGCAACCTAGTGGAGTGGATATAATTTTATCTACTGACTTTCTGGCAGGTAAGTGACTTACCCAAGGCCATGTATCTGCCCAAGTAGCCCAGCTGGTAATTGAACCTTTAATTTTATAGCTACAAAGCTCAAGCTCTTTCGAATGTGACCCCCAGAATCCAGCGTCATTGTGAAAGCATAAAGCACCATGACCAAGTTAGGTTTATTCCAGAAATGCACTGATCAAAAGATTAAAACCATCTGGTACTCTCTAGAGAGGCTAAAAAGTAATTTAAAAAAATTCAGCCTTCATTACTGATCAGAATTCATAGTAAGCTAGGAATAGAAAGGCACTTTCTTATTTCTAGCAGAAAATGTTCTTATAGCTTCAAAGTCTTAAGAGAGTAAACTAAACCAAAAAAAAGACTTATTAGAACTACTAAGAGATTTCAGTATTATGGTCCAACTCAGAGAAAATAAACAAAAATCAATAGCCACGTGCCAGTAATAACCGTTTTAAAAATATAATAAAATGTATCCTAATCTTAAATGCAATTAAAATATAAATGGGAGCAAACTAAGATATGAGCAGAATCTAAATGAAAACACACACACACCTACAAAACTTTATTGAGGATGATAAAACGAGACCTGAATAAATGGAGAAATATATCATGTTGTTGGTTTAGCAAATTTAATATTGCAAAGATATCAATTCTACCCAAATTAATTTATAGGCTTAATACAATTGCAATCAAAATCCTAATGGGATTCTTTTTTAGAAGTTGACAAAGCGATTTTAAAATTGATCTAAACGTACAGAAGGAGGTAGTGAAGACCACTTTGAAAAAGCGGTAGTGGTGATGATGGTGGAGGCATTTCAACATTTATTATAGCTACAATAATTAAAGCCTAGAAAATAATCCACTATATAGTGAAACTGGCTTTTGAAATTGGTATGAACGGAGGATTGCTTAACAAATAGTTTATTTGTTATTGGTTAAAAACTTGGAAAAAATAGAATGCATTGCACGTATATCGTATTATGCTAAGTAAAGCCTGGATCGATTAAGAACTTAAAAGCTGAAAAAAGCAAGAACCAGAAGAAAATAAGTGAAATATTATTCTTGTATTAGGTGGGACTCGCAGTTAATTAAAAGCAAACAAATACACTATTAAGTCAGAGTTTACAAATTTTACTGCTTAAAAAGGACAGAAGAAGGAGGAAAAAAAATCTATAGTATATCAGCAAAATTCACAAAGCAAATGGGTAAACTGGGTATGGAAAACATATGACAAAATTCAGAGGAAAAGATATACTCTTACATATAAAAAGCTCTAACAAGTCAATAAAAATGTCGTCACCCTGATGGAAAAAAATTGATAAATGGCATAAGGGGATAATTGCCAAACAAAATGTGAATGGTGAAAAAAATCTTAAAGTCACAGATAATTAAATAAACTCATTTTAACCTATAAGATTACCAACATATATCTCTTTTTAATTGGTAATAACCAGCATTGGCTAAGCGCGATAAAGCAGGCTCTTACAGGCATTTCTGCAAGTGAGTTAAACGGCAAAGCATATTTAGAGGCCAGTTTGCTCATTTTTTTCCTAACGAAATAATCAGAGCTGCTCAAAAAGAGTTGTATATAGAGAGGTCATCACTGCATTATTTATAAGGGCAAACCCTTGGAAATCACTTAAATGCACCAACAATAGGAGACTAGTTAAGTAAATTTCGTGCGTGCACACAGTGGAAATCTATGCTGGTATTGCAAACTGTGTTTTCATAGAATATCTAATAGCATGGGTCAATGTTCATGCTATAATAAGTTAAAAAAAGTCATCTTACAAAACCGCGTATGTAATTATGTCCCAATTTTTGGAAATATAAATACACAGCCCATGTATAGGCAGGGACCAACTTATCTGTTAGAGCGATAAAGTATTGATCAGAATCCCCCATTCCGAATCCTGCTCCAAGACATTTGAAGATTCCCGGGAGAGCACCGTGGCCCCCATGCACTGCCTGCCCTGAATGCGGATGTCACTCTGTTTCTCCGTGCTGTTCTCACTGGACCAAATGTGGAACGGACCCCTCCCCGCCACCCTCCCAAAGCTGCACGAACACAAGTGGCTTCCTGTTGCAGTCAAACTCTTCCTGGAGTTTGATGGGTTGGTGGCAAGAAATTGCATTGCCACGCTTCCCAGCAGATGATTTGAAATTCTTCTACAGACTTAAAAGTACTTTCATGGTCAGGGATTTTTTTTTACCTTTTCCTCCCCCAGCTCTCCCAGATCACTCACAAGTGCTGCACAGTCTTCTCATTGCCAAGTGGTCCATCTTTCTCTATACCAATTTCCAATGTCAAGTTCAGGACCCTTTTTGTACATCTTCTGCGTTGAGGTGAAAATTAAACGGGGTGTGTGGGAAAGGTGGCTAATGCTGAAATCAAAGCCTTTATTTTAATGAGAACAGCCCTTCCTTAAAAAATGTATCTCAATTTATGTACACTTGGTGTATGCGTAGGTACACAAAGCGTATATATGGCATCGATTCATATCTATGTGTGTATGTGTGTGTGTGTGTTGTGAGTGTGTGTATATATATATACGTATGTGTGTGTATATATATATATAATGAGATTATGGGTCACTGTAAATGTTTTCTCTTCTTTGTTTCGCTGGGCTGTATAACATTTATACAACTTAAAATCAGGTTTTTCCCTTAGAATCAAATGTGAATGCGAAAGATGGTTATACATTGCAAAGCACTCTGTATAAATGTGGGAAGTTATTTTTTCATTACGTTGAGTGAGTCATTGACATTCTTGGAAAGTACAGGGATGGTTGCACATTTGTTGAGCCCTGGGCTGCAAACCAAGCATCAGGCTGTGTTCAGATGGAGCAAGGCACAGTGAAATGAGGGTATTTGTCGTTAGCCTGAGTTTGAATCCACGTTCTGTCTTTAGGATGCTGGATAGCTTCGGGCAATTCGAAGAACCTCTCTGATCGAGTTTCCTCATCTGTCAAATGAGAATGATACTGCTTACCTCATTGGGTAGAAATAAGAGTTATTACTAATGATGGCTAATAATGCATGGACTCTGCTTGCAATCCCATGAGGAAGGTATTCCATCATCACCATCACTACCGAGGCTTCCAAGTCACAGAGCTTAGGGAGTGGCTGATGTTAGACCCCATGGAGTCTGACTCTGGTCCCTGCTCTTAACCCACCTGGCGATAGAACTCTTAAATCCCCAGAGTAATGCCCAGAACTTTGTAGGTGGTTAGTTAATGGGAGCTTTTGGCAAGTTAAAACCCTAGAGAGACTCACTTTCTCTCTCTCTCTACCCAGGTCCTCTTCACCAGTTATCTCCAGGGTCTTCACTGCAGTGGGTCCAAGGGGCAATGGGGAGCCACTTGTTGTGTTCCCAAAGGGACCCGAGAGGGGTCGTAATTTATAGAGCTTGGCACGCAGCCTCTGCCAAAAGGATGTCAGAGCCAGAGGAATCCCAGGGATCTTGCCCATCCCTGGCTATTTGGGAACTCAGAGGCGCCGCTATACTAGGAAGAAGGGGAGGGCTGCACAGAGCACTGAACACAAGCCTGGCCTGAGGTAGAAAGGAATTGACTATGCACGCCAGACATGAGGGTGGCCAGTGTGTCAGTCACGGTTTCTATGTCACACCCACTGTTGGCTGGACTCACGGTCATTCTGAGATTCTTGAGGGACACTGGTAGGAACTGGAGTGGAGGGATCTATGGGGATACAACAGAGAATGCCTTGCTAGATCTACTTCCTAGTTGAGGGTATCTTGATTCATTAGAAGCTTGTTACTCTTCCAACCAACTCTTTCCTCAGATGCAGCTGCTACAGCTGCTGTGGTGGCTGTGCTGTTATTCTTTCCTTGTCGTCTTCATCTTTATACTTGAGAAAACTAAAGTAATATTGACACTAAAGAACATTTTTAAAATAGAAAGCATACTCTGTGTACCAATTAATTTTTTTGCTAGTGCGGACTCCATTTCAATCATTGACCTCGTTCTTATTACGTAATTATGCCTCATGTGCCACTTCTAGTTCCCACCTGTCACTCAACACCGTAAAGTAAATATTTTACAGGTTCTTAAGGAGTTTTCAGCATTGTTTTAATGGCCCCACAGTGTCCCACAGAGTCTAATTACAAAAATACGATAATTTACTAAATGATTGTTGGATATTGTTGGGTATTTGGGTGTTTCCAAAATGTTGCCATCTTCCTGCCTGTAGCCTTCCGCTTGAACTATTTTCTTAGACAAAATTTCAGGAGATGACATATTAAAAGGTAGAGACATCCTTATGGCATTTGCAACATTTCACAGATTGCTTCCAATGAAATAATTATGCTATTTTATAATGATACGAGTACTTTCAGTGTAACCTTGACAGGATTGTGTGCTATCAATTTTTTAAATTTTGCCAGTTTCATCAGCACAAAGTGATATTTCAAGTCTGCTTTAATTCACATCTATCTTTAACCTTTGCTTTTTCATTCTTCTCCGCCCTGCTCACATATGCCAGCCATTCTTGTCTTATTTCTGTTTCTCAAAAACATCATAGCCAAACTCTTGTCTGCCTCAGGGCCTTTGCTCAAGCTGTTCCTCTCCCTAGGAAGAGGAAACCCCACTCACACCCTTCCCACCAGTAAGTTATTGATGGAATAACTTATCATCATCCTTTACATGTCCCTTTAAGAGTCACTTCACAGAGGGACCTGATCTAAATTAGTTTACTTCCCACTCCTGTTTTAACCACTTATAACACTGTTCACAGAATTTAACCTAATTTATAATCATCTAATTATTTGTGTACCTATTTTTTTTTTTTATTGCATGCCTCTTCCATTGCACTATGTACTCCCTAGGGCTAGTGCCATCATCTGTCCTGGTCACTAATGCCTGGCATCCTGACTGGCACATAGTAGGCACTCGATAAATAAGTGTCGAATGCATAAATGTTATGAAGATATATGTGTGCACTGCAGAAAATTTGGAAAATCATGAAAACACACTGACAAACATTTAAATGACCCAGCACAGCATTGCCCAGTGATAACAACTGTTACCTCATTTTTTAAAATAGTTTGTGTTTTATATTTAACTCATTAATCAGTATGGTGCTTATTGTGGTATTTGGTAAATGGTGAGGTTTTAACTTGGTTTACAGCTTTTTAAGCTATTATCCCAGCACCATTGGTGGAACAAGCTTAGAGTGCCCTACACAATGAGGGATTGGGAGGAAGGATGGGAAGTCTTTAGAGAGAGAAAAGACAAGGAAACTGGTAGCTGGACCCAAAGAAGCTTCACAAAAGAAAGCCCGTCAAAGCAAGGGTCTTAGTCGTAACTGCCCTGACCTGACATAATAACAAGGCAGACGCCAGACAACAGTTAGAGAAACTCATTTTCGGAGGAAAGCTCCAGCCCAATCCAAGGGGCCAACACCACCTAACGTTTGCAAATCCTTTACAGCACTATCTTTCAAAGCCCTTTATAAACATTATCTCTATTGATCCTCACCATGACTCTGAGGCTAACTTGATTAATCACCCTCATTTTATACCAGGGGACGATGAAGCTCCCAGGACTTAAGTGACCTTCCTTAAATCTCAAATCTGAGATAGCTGTAAAATAACATCTCCTGACTCTAAGCTCTTCCAGTTCCCACTCTCTGGCCACTGTAGAAGGTTTCTAAGTGCTGTGAAACTTGGATTAACCAGATGCCTTTGAAGAAAGGAGTGATGGGACAAAGAAGTCAGGAGTTCTGATTAATCGAATGTTGTTTTTGTTTTTTTTAATTTGAAGGTTAAGCAGCAAGTCCATTTAAAGTTGGCCCAGACTATTTTATATGGGATGGTATGTGAACTAAACACAATAAAATTGAGCCCAGAGGACTATCTCTGAGAAGAAAGAAGTCAATAGTGTGATCCTTAATTGCCTTTAATTGTCGGCACATGCACTTGACTACCGCACCTACCCCCATAACCTTTGATCAAAACAATGGCAGCTTAGACATTTAAAGTCCCCTCTTAGGCAGTAAAGGGCCATCCCACTGTTGAGCTGCACTAGACTCTAAACTCCAAGTACAGAGCCTTGTGCATTTCACCTCCGTGTCGGGCTGGCATACCCAGAGGATTGAAGAATGGATGAGTACGCATTCTCAATTAGGTGTGGCTATCAAAGTAATGAATTTTTGTCCCATGGGGAGTTTAGGATTCAGAATGAGTGGGCAGCGGGACAGCTATAATATGCCACACAAAATATCCCAAGAGCATGACGCTTAATTCTGGCTACATATTTACAAAGACGCTGAATGAAAGATATTGCGTAGGAGAATGCTGACGCTGTGGGGTTGAGCTATGAACCCTGTCACATGAGCGGGCTGGAGATACTGACCAAGATGTTTGCTTGAAAATTAACAGACTGGTGCCTGGAGTACATGGCGAGAAAGATAAGGCTGGTATTCACATTTTAATGACATGCTGTAGTGATGGTGAAAGAAATATGTTTTCATTATTTTCATTTTGAAACATACAGAAAAACACTTTAAAAAAAGTAAAAATCACCCATAAATCACCACTCAGATATAACTACTCCAAATTCTGGTCTAACTAACTGTTCCCTTTAGAGTCTTATTTTTTAATTTTAATGCAGACATATACATCTCCTTAGACAAATTTGATCCGATATGTACATATTGTTCTGTAACCAATTTTTAATAGTATATGGTAAATATTTTCCCATATACTTATGTATTTTTTACTTCAATAAATACAGATGTGTACTGAATAATTCTATGTGCCAGATATGGAACTCGGTATTAAGTATGTGCCATGTTGAATAAAATAGACATGATCTTGGTTCTTACAGATCCTGAGACCTGATGGGAGAGATATACATTACATTTAATGTGGACAAAGAAATACAGTCTGCCCTCCTTATTTGTGGACTCTGTCTTTGCAAATTTACCTGCTCGCTAAAATGTGTTTATGACACCAAAATCAGCACTCAGGAATTCCACAGCCATTCTCAGACAAGCACAGAATGGTGAAAAATTGGAGTTGCCTAATGCACCTGTTCTGGCTGAGGTCAGACAAGGTGATGCTCTGCTCTTTTGTTTCAGGTCTCCTACTGTAAACAAATATCCTTTTTGTGGTCGATTTAGTGCCATGTTTCCCCCATTTTTGTGCTTTCTATTGGTGATTTTGCTGTTTAAAATGGCTCCCAACGGTAGTGGTGAAATGCTGCCTAGCATTCTTAAGTGGAAGAAAGCTGTGATGTGACTTATGGAGAAAATGCATGGGTTAGGTGAGCTTCGTTCACGCATGAGTAATAGTGCTGTTGGCTGTGAATCCAGTGCTAATAAATTAACAATATATATTAAGTGAGGTGTTTTAAAACAAAAACACATAAAACAAGGTTATGTATTGACTGGTTGACAAAAATGTTGTGGCAGAGGCTCCCAGGAACCTAAGCTTGTACCTCCCCTAGGAGCAGTGGTTCAGTATTTGCTAATTCAATGCACTTTACACAACATAATTATTGCAAATAGTGAGAACCAATATATGTCTATACAAATCAGTAAGTTGGGGGATGGTCAGGGATGGAGACATACATTTGGGTTCTTTAACTCTAGATGTCACTTAAAACTGTTAGAAGATAACTTTCAAGAACAGGTGAGATCATGACTCTCATATAGATGTAAAAATGAACATAATTTTATTTAATTCATTTACCAGGAAATTGGTGAGGTGTTACAACCAGTATAGATGAAAATCCAAAAATTAGAGATATTTATAGATCAGGAATATTGACCTCAATATGCAAATGCCTCAATATGCAAATGGAGGCAAAACTGGCTTTTTTTTTTTTTTTTTTGTCCCTCTCCCAGGTAAAACCATTTGCACATCTATAGACAAAAATTATTCTGCATTACTGCCAGTTATCTACAACTGGCAAAGTTGTCAAATAGCTCCCATAGAATTAGAATCAGATAACAAGGAAGCTCGTTCAGTAAACAATGCATCGTTTTCCATGAAAGCACAGATTTTCTCCCACAAAGCCATGGTCATAAATGTGAGCGATCTAGATAGAGTGGGCAGAGATAAGACAAGCGAATGCTGAGGAAGCCCACGGCATGAGGTCGCATTGCAAAGGCAGAGTCTGCAAGGGAGACAGTGAAGAAACAGCTCTAGGAAGAAACAGCTTAGAGAGGCAGGAGGAAAATGTGGTGCCTTCAGGCCAACAGCAAGTCTGAGGCTGGAGAAAGTTGTCAACTGTCTGAAGGTTGAGTAAGATGTACCCTAACAGGATCCCCCATGATCTGGCAACCTGGCGGTCTTGGTAACTTAACATGAACTGCTACTGAGGTCACAAACAGGCAGAAGCCAGAGTGGCATAGGATGGGTGAAACAGGGATCACACAGTGGAAATGTTGTTTTGATTAAAGTCTTCATATGTTCTTCTATGGGTGTACCATTGATTTTACCCTAACTTTGATTTCTGGATATTTAGTTCTTTTCAATTAAAAAAAAATTGTTAATTAATACCCTCATAGATATGAATCTGTGTGCACACATCTAATATTTATCCTAGAAAAATTCCTAGAAGTGTCATTGCTGGGTCAGTGAGCTATTTCAAGACACTGAAACAATTCTTCAGAAATTGGGTCAATTTACACCCTGCCATCAATAGCAGACGAACGGCTTTGTTTATTTGGACGTGCTCTGTAGCTAGTATGAGTCTACATTCTCTCTTTATTCTTCTCCATTTCCCTGAGACAATAACTCTGCAAACAAGTGGTTTGGTGCTTGGAGCTGATAATCAATGGCTTTTATTTCTTATCGTTACTTACAAGTTGCAGTCCCCTGTTTGAAGCAGAGTCGATTCTCTCCCTTGTTGGTACTAGCACATGTCAAATATTTGCAGGTTCTTATCTTTCTTTGGGCTTGTCTTAGGCAGGCTCTGAATTTTTAGCATCTGACATTTTCCCTCCCGTATCCATTCCTCTATCTCCCTTAGGGCATTCCTGTCTTGCCTCAGCATTTTATCCTCTTAAGGCATGGTTATGCCTCCATATCCTAGAAAAATCTCATCTTACCTGGGCCGGTAGAAGGGTATTTTCACCTGTACCTCTCTGAGCTCTGTTTTTCGCATAAAAACTCTATCCAGTTTCTGTACATTGAGGACTTACTTCTAGGATCGTATGCCCACTGTTTCTCGTCTCTGATTTCTGTACTTGCCAACTTTTCTTAGGGTTGTGTCCTCTGCTCAGTTCTCCCTTCATTACATGTTACACTCCCTAGCTGTCTCACCGTGGCTTCAACAAGATAGAGATACATTTCCATCACTCTTCTGAGCTCCAGGTCTACACAGCTGATTTTTCTATCTGTCTTATATCCACCTCAACTAAAAATTGCCCGCCTCTATTTGGTAAACCGCAGCCTGCCTACCAGTTCAGAAAGCCTGGAGTCATTTGGGATTCTTCCTTCTCTCCCTCGACTCTGACATCCACGCAGCCACAAAACTGTGCGTTTTCTCTGCTTATCCTTTAGATCCGCCCCTTCTTCTCCAATTTTATTCTCCCATCCACATAGGTGATGTGAGAATTCTATGGGGCCATGATTCATTGAAGTCCCACATTTGATTTTACACCCATTACCAATCTTTCTCTTGTCAGGTCTATGAGACCTGGCAAATTTCTAAGGCAAGTTATTCTTTTCTTTTCCAACGGACTCTATTGTATTTTTTAATGTAATTTTATTTTGCTACTTCTATATCATTCTATTTTTGCTCTATATCAGTGGACCCTCTCAGGGTGTTGCGAGGAGGCATCTACAGACTATTTCCACTAGGGTCAAGGACAGGATGACATTATTGTATCCATTGGGTTGTCATGTTGAAGCAATAGTCTCATGACGACTAAATGAGTAAATAAATTTAAATTCATAGGATGTTAGCACAATAGATGTTGTCTGTGGATCTTTCTTCAGTGCCAATGCCAGTGATGTTCTTGCCCTGATGTTAGTGAGATTTGGGAAGCAATAGGGTATTGTGGGAAAAGTATGACTTTCCAAATTCTAACTCTCATCTCACTATTTACCAGCTGTGTGACCTTGGGTAGGTTATCAAACTTCTCTGAAACTTCATGTTTTCATCTGTAAATTCAGAATAGCAGTGATCAACTCCTTGGGCTGTTATGAGGCTCAAATGAGTGGATATGTGTAAAGAGTCATTCAGAGTACCCAGAACATAATAAACATCCAGGAAAAGACAGTGATTTGAGGGGGGAAGCTAGTGTTGGCTGGGTGTGTAGGACCAAGACACTCTTTTTATTTCCCGTACCGCATCTCCATAGAAACCTTCTGGTCTAAATGGCTTCGTGCCCTTGGTGAGCATATTCCAAGGGTGAGAGCAGCCCTAGGTGCTTGGTGTGGGATGGTCTTATTTGTGGCCAGCGCCGCTTCCTTGTTCCATTGCAGCTATCAAAGTTTCCCTCTCCAAGCCCCCACCTTCCTGCCTGCCTGGAATGTGTTTAGCTTCTCCATCCTACATGTGCTGTGCTGAGAAAGGCCTCATCACATCTCTCCTGGACCCACCCACCAGCCTTCTCCTTCCCGAACAGTCCTACCTCTCCCCACTGCATGTCCTCACCACCTTGCATCCTTTGTGGGACAACTGAGGTGGACATTTTAGCACAAATCTGGCCCCGTTGCTTCCCTGCTTTCCATCATTCCCATGGCATCCATTCCCTCACTGCCGTTCAAGGCTCTTCACGAGCTTTCTAAACCTTCCCTGCCTTCCTGTCTCTCCAGGCTTCTATTCATCATCAGACCACTGTGGCCAGGAGATCCTAGGACTTATAGGAATGTTCGAAAACCTGGAAAAGCAATTTACTGCCTCAAAAGTACAAAAGGAAGACTGTATTGAAGCTAACCAGCATTTAATTCCATGTCTATGAAATATATCTGCATTCCTGTTTTACACATATTTTTTTTTCTTCAAATTTACTGTTCAGAATTTCATGACATTTCATTACATTTAACAATAAACTATAGGTTAGCTTTCCTCACAGATCAAGAATTCCTAAAGGTACAAAGTGATTGGAGAAAGCATAGGCAACAATAAATAATTAAGTTCCTAGGAGCCAAATATTATTGAAAGCAAAATTATTTTTTAAATATTTCAAAATAATTTTATGACAACAATATTGCACTTAACATTGGAGGTAGAAGGAATGTAGGTGTATCATAATATGCTGCGAGGGAGAATGTCAGAACTGGACTGGCCTGTGAAGATTATGTACAGCTTGGGATTTCCCCCTTACCTTGACCTCCAGCCCCTCACCCTTAGCTGCTTCCTGCCATGTGTTCGCACCTACTGATTGTAGGACCATCTACCTTTTTCTTTTTCCTGTCACTCAATCCTGTGATATGTGTTGCTGCCCCCAATAGGTTGAATGCACAGCAAGGCTGAGAACGTGTTAACCTTATTGCTTAGGGTCCCAGAGCAGAGCACAGGGCTTTACACACAGTGCAGGCTATCGCTGCTGTTAATTGGGGGAGTGCCAGTTGCTCCTGGGGAGTTATTATGGAGAAAGGGCATGCCGGGGGAATTTGCCTTTTATGGAGAGCTCAGGGCTAGGCTGGAATCTATCTAGGTCCATTCAGATCATTCCATCACATGCACCCCACGAGACCAGAAGGGCTCACTGACTGCTCAGGAACTCTTCACTAAATGACGTGACACAAAGAGATCACACATAGCTGGAGTCTCACCCTTGTCAAGAGATCAGGCCCTTGACTTTGCCTGCTGTCTGATGCTCCGTGGGCATCAAAGTCTTCCGTGGCCTCCACAGAGAAGAAGAAAGGGATATAGCACCAGAGCTGGTGCTGAGAGCACCAAGTATAGGCTCCTGAGGCCTTGGGAATCATGAGGGGGCGAGGAGAGGCTGAGGTTCCAACAGGAAAGCAGGAAATCAGCCCTAATGGCAGGTAGGAGCATGGCGAGATCAATCCTGTGAGCCATACAGGCCATCGCCCGACACAGGCTGCAAAGCGCTGACAACACCTGTTCTGTGCATTGTCCTTCAGCAGATTTCTCAAAGGCAGGGACTACAGTGTCTCCTAAACTCTGGTTCCCTAGTGCCCCGCACAGCCTGGCACTAAGCAAATGCTCTTGGATTAATAAGGGGGCAAAGCGGCCTAACCATGCAAAGGGCAGTGTGGATTCAGAGCAGATAACTCCCATGAAGGAGTCTCCTGATTTCATAGCGAATGCCCCATGGGCTATTTTTGTTTAGATATAGATTTGGAATTGAAGGGAAACAACATATGGTGGGCATTTTACCAAATTCCCTAATTAAATGATAATAGCGACTAGAGAGGTAGTGTCATGTCATTCTTAAAGTTGAGGAGGAAACTCAGAGAAAGAAGTCATTTATTCACTCGCTCATGAGCTAATGAGTGCTAGACCCAAATTCCGAACTCTGGATGAAGCCCCTGGTATGTCCCTGCCCTGCATCGTCGCCTCGCTCAAGCACCATCGCTAATCCTGGAAAAGGAGTCTGCCCTTCGAGCAGACTGACCTCGCTGGACTTGCAGTCTCAGCAAGCAGACTCTAGACTGGCTCCTGCCTCTCTCCCTTAATCTCCCTTGATCTCCCTTGAGCTTCAATTTTCTAATCTGTAATATGGGAATATTACAGACTACCTCATAAGCTTGGAATAAGAACTAAACAAATAACATTTGTAAAAATACTTCACTCAGTTGTTGGCACATAGAAAATAAATAAGTGTTAATTGATTCCGATGTTAGAAATCAATTTATAGTATGCTCATATTCTCTTACATCTGACTTTGGCAAGCAGCGAGGTTTGGGCCAGTTCATTAAATCCTATTTGATCCAGTTTAATATTTCTCCATTATCATATACAGTGTCATCCCTCTCAGTCTTCCTCTCTGTAAAGGCATTTACCCTATTCTCACACAACGATATATATATATATACACACATACATACGCACACACACACACGTGCATACTAAACCCACTTTTTTAATCGAAATGTTTTTTTTCTTGTAGAATCTTTTATAATCTAACACCATCCAGGTTTATTTGAACGTGTAAAAGGACACATTTGAATAAAATAGCCTTTAGTTTGTTTTGGGCCCTCTCTGTGGAGCTTCACCAGAGAAATGGAGGTCTGGCCACTTTTTCAAGAATTAGAGTGCCACTGGGGTTTCTTAATTGTGTTTTCTCACTGCACACGAGGCCTGATCTCATTTGCTTTGTACCCTTGTCATTTTTTGTCACGGTGGCAGAGATGAATATTTTCTCCACTGTAGTTGTTTTCCTAAGAAGCTAAAAATATTGGGAGGAAATTGGTTTTTCTCTTCTGCCTTATCTTTGCGTAAGTATTCTCAGGGATCTCAGAGCAGCATTAGAGACGACCTCTGCTTTGTCGTCGCTGCAGAGCCGAGACAGAAACGCAAGCAGCAGAGGATAAAAGCAACCCTGGCCTCCGTGACCGTGTTGCCTGGAACTGTCAAGGTGATGGTTGGAATGAATCCACTGGTCAATTCCAATTTAGTCCAACCCATGATTTGACACAGCTCCCACCCCTGCAGCCAACTGACCAATTGTTTTTCATGACTGATGGAGGCGACGGGTTTATTTTTGAAACTGAGGCTGATTTTCATGATCTTGATGAGCCTGGGAAGATAGAGAGGGTGTGTGCATGTGTGTGTCTTTGAGAGGGAGCTGGAGAGAGAGGGAGGCGGAGAGGGAGAGGGAGAGGGAGTGGGAGAGAGGGAGAGGGAGGGAGAGAGAGGGAGAGAGAGAAAGAGAGAGAAAGGAAAATATTACATTGTTAATGGCTTCTTGCAGTGATTCCTCTGAAAGCTTCAACTGTTCAGATGGTACACCGTTAGGAAGGCAGTAAGCAGGGAATTGGGTGGGAAAATCTGGATTCCTAGTCCTGGTTCTGCTATTTACTTGGGCACATTTCTTAATTACTCTGTCCTTCGTTATCAGCCTATAAAAAATGAGCCAGGTGGAAGGGACTGCTAGTTGCCTAACCAATATTTGGTTTCACTTTCTTTCCTATTGAGATCATTTTTATTCTGGCAGTGATGTAACCAGGTAAAAGACTACATTTCCCAGCCCCCCTTGCAGCTGGGTGTGACCATGTGATCACATTCTGACGAGTGAGATATAAGTAGAATTGTGGGCAGGTCTTCTGGGAAAACTCTTTCTAAGCGGGGGCAACTACTGGTGAGGGCCCTTTACTGCACTTCTCTTCTTTCTCCTGCCAGACGCTGTGTGCCTAAGGCAATGAAGGCTTGCAGGTATCTAGCAGCTGGGGCAAGACTCTGATTGGCTCTGTACTGTAGACCCTTGAGTGCTATACAAACACAAAGAGGTTGTCTAACTGTGGTTGGATTGTATTTTTCAAACTTCAAAGGGAAGTTGAGTGATATATCTGCCCTCAAGAAGCAAGCACTTTTGCAGTAAATAAAGCTTGAACCTACTGGCTCTTCAAAGACCTTCACATAATCCCAAGAGACTAGGGAGTTATTACCTTAACCAGTACTTATATCTTTGTGACTCCAAAGAATGGGATGAGCGCCTTTAAGAAAGAGGCTCCAGAGAGCTTGCTTGTTCCTTTCACCGTGTAAGACTGGAAGAAGTCAGCAGTCTGCAACCTGGAAGAGGATCTTTGCTGGAACCATGGCAGCACTATGTTCTTGGACTCCCAGCCTTCAGACTGTGAGAAAGAAATAGCTGTTTATAAGCCACCAGTCTGGGGTATTTTGTTATAGCAGCCTAAACAAACTGAGACAGCAAAACATGGTGTGTATAGAAAGTGAGTGATTCTAAAGCCAAAATGCCCCGTTACGAGTAAACAGAGAGAGATGAGTGCTCTGCATGGCCAGCGAGACACGTGCCCACTTGTAGGGCTATGGCCTTGCCCCATTCCGGGGGCCACCACTTACATAGTGAACGGTATGCCCTGAAGTTCCAGGATGCCTGGCCCTAGACACTCAAGGGTCCGCAGCACAGGAGGTGGGACTGTGGCTGCAGCGACCTTCTTGGGCTACCTTTCAGCACCCCCTCAGGTACACAGGGTGACCCTACACGTGGGCAGGTTCTCACCTAACGACAGAACCTGTTATTTCTCCTCTTCACCTTAGAGACTGCCTCGCTATCATAGGTATAGTGATTAAACGAACACTTTAATAAGAGACAAAAAAAAAAAAAGATGACCAAGGCTGATGTAGTAGTCCTGTGAGGGCTTCTCTCTCTGCTAGGCTTGGTCGACTGGATGAACAAAACGAATCTTGGAGAGCCGAAAATGTGGGGTGGGACAAGGACAAACCACTTCAACACCCCCTTTTCTATTAATGAAGTACATTCATGAAAGACCCACCAGTTGACCTCTTACTGCGCCATCTTGTCCCTGGATGCATCTGGGGACATATGGATATCTACAAACCAGCAAGTTAAACAGCACGCCCCCGATCTTTGGGTCAGGCCCAGGGGCTTTGGAAGAGCATTGTAAAAACCCCAGACAACCTGAGGGTGACCCCCTTCCCCAGAGCATCTGGGAGGAGCGTTTTCTCAGCTAGACTCCGAGGAAAGCACCGCTGAAGGGTCAAGTTCAAGCTGCTGCCCCCAAGCGTTGCTGGCTGCCATGTTGAGTGGGGCTAGAAATTCCCTGGGAAGCTTATCTCAGAGGAGAAATTCCTACCTTTGTTATTACTTAAAGATGTCTTTTTACTCTGACCACTTCAGATGTGATTTGTAGCATCTTATGATGAAAGCAGAAGTCTTTTTTTTTTCTCTGATCCTGAAATCTGAGAGGAACTGGCCACAAGGGCCTTCGTTTAATGAGCATCGACCAGCCTCGCGGACGTCGTCCTTGTTAGCGGGTTCACATCCTCCATCCTCACGTCTCCCGCGCCTGCCTCTCAGAGGCGCCGAGGGTGGAATGTGAAAGTGTGGAGCGTGCAGAGGTGGGGTCATGGGCCAGAGTGCCAAGATCCAGGTGTGGAGCATCCTGGAGATCTGGCTTATTCTACAGCCCAAACTCAGGGGAACTTGCAAATTGAATGGTTTCATCTATTAGCTGTCGCAGCTGGACTTCTGGGCAAAGCTGAATGGTTGAGAAATTGAGCCTGAATTCTGCACTAGAGACAGGTCAAGAGAAGCTCTGAGCTTTTGGCTGGGAACTGGGATTATAGCATGGGAAGGGGCCATTTATTTACCTGATTCTTTTTTTTAAATTCAATTTATTAAGGTGACATTGGTTAATAAAATTATGTAGGTTTCAAGTGTACAGTTTAATAATACATCATATGTATACTGCATTGTCTATTCACCACCCAAAGTTAAGTTTTTTTCCATCACCTTATATTTGACCCCCTTTATCTTTATCTACCTCCCCTGATCCATCCTTTTCCTTCCTTCCTTCCTTCCTTCCTTCCTTCCTTCCTTCCTTCTTCCCCTTCCTTCCTTCCTTCCTTCCTTTTTTTTCTTTCTTTCCATATTTCTTGAATGACTGCTCTGTGATACGCATTGTTTTGGGGACTGGAGATCAAAGGGAGAACCCGACATTCTCCTCTGTGACTTATTAGCTCACAGCCTTGGACCTGTGGGTGCAATACAAAGATACAAATAACTGCCTCGGGTTGGGTTCCCCAGAAGCAGACCCTGAAATAGGGGCACAGGCACGTGTGATTGACTGAGGGAGGAACCTGTAAGGGACCGAGGGACGAGGGCTTGGAAGCAGAGGGCGTAGAGTAAGAATGTGACGAGGTAACATCTGTCCTCGATCCGATCCACAGACTAACGGCTCTAGAGCAGTGCCGTCTGGAAGACCTTTCTGAGGAGATGAAAACGTTCTGTATCTGTGCTGTCCCACAGCAGAGCCACCAGCCGCTGCAGCTCCTGAGCACTTAAAATGTGGTTGGCGTGGCTGAGGAACTGAAATATTCAATTTATTTAATTTTAATTAATTCATATTTAACTATCCACACACGACTGATGGTCACCATATTGGGCGGTGCAGCTCTAGAGCTGGGGTCGGCAAACTTCTTCTGTCAAGGCCCAGTAAGTTAATACTTTAGGTGGCCTGTGTGGCAATTACTCAGCCGTGGTTGTAGCAGAAAAACAGCCTTAGACAACCCCTAAAGGAACAGCTGTGGCTGTGTGCCAGTAACGGTATACAAAAACTAGAGGCAAGCTGGACTTGGCTCCTGAGCCTTAAAGCCAACTGCAGTGTCGTCCCCTCCACAACACCCACAAGGGGCCAGCCTTACATGTTCTGTGCCAGTCTGCTATTGGTGTGGGCCCCCTGGGGGAAGGATGGTACTTCCTGGGCAAGGCAACTCCACCAGCTCGGGGCATTCCCCAGATTGGGTTCAGCATGATGGTGGGGTGCTGTGATCTCTCAGGCACCTGCCTTCATGGCCACAAGGGATGGCGTGGCAGCCAGGTAAGGAGAATCTAGGAGGCATAGTACAGTAATTAATGCTTTTTATTATGTGTTTGCTGTGTGCCAGGCACAGTGTTAGGTGTTTCACATGGATTCTATTAATTTAGTTCTCAGAATAGCCCTATGGAGAATGTAATGCAAGCATCTTTACTGCATTACTATAAAATTCACTAATTTTCATCACTATAATTTTGTTCACTTAGTTACCAGTTACCTCCAAGATATTCCCTCTTCCTCCTTCCTTCCGCCTTTTACACACACACACACACACACACACACACACACACACACACACACACACACACACACACACTTTAGCTGAAATATACTATGACGTCACCAAGTGGCAGTTATGTACTTTTTTCTGCCAGGTAGATTTGTTCTACTCCTGGAGACCCCATTGACCTTTGCACTGGCTGCCTCTACTTGGGTATTTTTCAGCCCAGATTTCCTCCTTAATAAGAAGCCCATTCCTCCATGTCTTATTTAGATTCCCTTAAAAACAGATCTTGATTGGGGTGCAGGTGCTTTTCTTGGGAGGTGATCTCAGAAAGCATGGGGAAGAAGAGAAGGAAGGGAGTACATGCAATAAGGGTGTTTAATGGGTGGGTTATAGAGTGGGTTAACCCTGTGGCCAGCTGAGGTTTATCCCCTATTGGAGGCCCTGCTGGACACACAGCTTAGAAAGGTAGATATTTATCCAGCTAGCCCCATTCCACCTTGGGTGAGGGTTGCTCCTGGAGAGTCAACTTCCCAACACTTTCACACAGCCCAGGGTCCAGCGTATTCCCTTCCCCGTCAGACTGAGACCTCCAGGCTGCCTGTGACCTCGGGGCTGTGGGTAGGTCCCAGCAGTGTCTGTCATACTCACCTGTCTTAATTTACTGGTAGTTCTCATTTTGTTGATGTTTTCCTTTGCCATGCAGAAACTTTTTAGCTCGATGTAGCCTCCTTTGTTTATTTTTGCTTTTGTTGCCTTTGCTTTTTGAGTCAGATCCAAAAGTCATCACCAAAACTGACGTCAAAGAGCTTACCGCCTATGTTTTATTCTATGAGTTTTATGTTTTCAGGTCTTACATTTCAATCTTTAATATACTTTGAGTTACTTTTTGTGTATGGTGTAAAATAGTGATCTAGTTTAATTCTTTTACATGTGGCTGTTCAGTTTTCCCAACATCATTTATTGAAGAGACTGCCCTTTCCCCATTATACATTCTTTCCTGCTTTGTCATGAATTAATTGGCCATACAGGCACGGGTTTATTTCTAGGCTCTTTATTTCTGTTTCATTGATCTATATGTCTGCTTTTATGCCAATACCATACTGTTTTGATTACTACTGGTGTTCTCCAGTTATGAACTTTTTCAGGGATTTGCTGCCAATTTCTACAGTGCAATAGACTCTGCTCGACAATTTATATGTTCAAGGATAAGTTACAGACTTAACTTAGGGTGACAACATGAGGAAACACTGCATGAGCCTTGGATCTTACTTCTGATTGACCTAGCAAGATTCTGAACTTCTCTGGGTTCTTCCTCTGTGTAATGGGAGTGATGGCAAGGCTTTTGCTATACCTCAAATGAGATAATGGATGAGCTCATACTTAGTAATCTGTGAAGCACATAGGGATGTACGTTATTGATTAAGGACTAAGTGCTGTGATTAAGGCAATGTAAATGAACTAGTAATCATTATTCTAGGTCTTTATTTTAATGCGTATGCAGCTGGAGCTCCCTATTTAGCCGGCCTCTTAGCCCTGACTGCTCTCTGGACCAGGCTCAGGGGTACACTGAAGACCACCTTGCTGAGTCTCTGGATTCAGGGGTCTTATAGCCAGAGAATTTCTCCATGCAAGGCAGCTTAGTCTCCACCCATCCCACAGCCCCTGTCCCCGTACCTGTACCCAGATACACCCAACCTAGGTGAGAGTCTGACCTGGTTTAAGGAGTCTGGTCTAAACCAGAGAGAGGAGCACGAATATGGACAAAGGGAACACCTGTGCTCTCCTCTGGGGACATCTGGATCAGTGCCCTCAATCTTAGAGAAAGTGCTGACGAATTGCTGGGAGATTTGAGTGCTGTAGTCAGGTGTTTCACCTCAGGGACACATGGCAGGATTTTAAGCAGAGAGTGACATGTTCCAACATGCATTTGGGGAAGATTCTCTGGTCTAAGGTAGAGGGCAGATTAGAAAGGCTGCAGGACCCAAGAAGAGGCTGTCACAAAGGCCTAGATGATAGAGATGATGAGGTCTGGATGTGAATATGGCTGTAAATATTTTTAACCTGCTCAGCCAGTTGAGGCTTTAGTAGTAGATTGTTGGAACTTTACTGAGAGGTGGCGGGACTGCAGAATCGGGACCCCAGCTGGTTCTGTGGGCCTCCTCAGGCACCTCACACAGCCAGGTTTTTCAGAGCACTGCCTTGTGAAGGACACTCACCACTCTCCACCACTCTGCCCCTTCATCTGTGGACCTTGTGTCGGTAGAAGGCTTCCTTTTCTGAGTGTATTGCCCAGCCCCAGAGCACCTTGTCAAAGGATGAGCTGGAGCCACATGCTCAGAGAGGAGAGCAGGCAGCCCTCGGTTCACGGTCCCCGGCCTGGCCAGAAGGGCCCCCACTCTTCCATGTTCTCTGCAAAATGCTTAGTAAAATGCAGATGCTTCATTAGAGCTGAGGCCTTTGGGATGCTCAGGGGATTATAGAGAGAGCTGGTTGAGGGCAAGAACAGGGGCTGCATGTGAAGGCCGTCAGCAGGCAGGACCTCTGAGGCCCGGGATCCTAGTGCAGATTTTAATTTCTTGTTTTGCCACCAGGGAAACTGAGGCTAAGGAAGTGCCCGCTTCTCCAAAACTGGTGGTAAAATGAAACAGAGGCCTAAACTCACAGTTCAACCAGTGACTACCTATTCCTTGTTCTATTATTTCTTGGTTTGTTTTAAAAGTGTAAATGCCATTGTCGGGCTGGTATAGAAGATAGAGTTACTATGTGACCAAACACTGGTTCTTTATAGAAGTCAAATGAGAATTTGGGCATTTTTCTGTACTGGTTCAGACTTAAAGGTCAACTTGTCCTCCTGTTGAAGACATTAATGGCTGAAAGAAACAATTGAGAAGGTAATTTCACATTTCCATGTTTGAGTTATTAAAATCTATCTGAAACCTTATAATTAAGCTTCTATGGCCATCTTTGCTACTAGAGTGTTTTTTTTTTTTTCTTTTTTTTCCTGGCCTTTCTTTAAATGTGTGGTATTTAAGTCAGTTCTGCCATTTTAATTCCTGAATAATTTGTGGGTATTTCTTACATGTCATCTTTCTGGTGTATGAGAAAATGGTTTATAAACAGAGTAAAAAACTTAAATCTAATCTATATAGTATGGATTTTTTTAATTAATAAGAAAGTGTGTCTAAAATTTAAGCAAAGGGTGTTTAGAAAAAGAATATACCCTATAACTACCCACAGTAAAGTAATTTTGACTGGTACTTATTCCATTCTGTCACTTGTGGCCTTGGGTATGTATGTTTTATTTACTTGTATTTGCACTTGGGCTTGTACTGTTTTGTACCTTGTCTTAAAAAAATCACTTAAAGGATGTGGTTCCATAGTGTAGCGGTTAGCATGTCTGCTTTACACACAGGAAGTCCTGGGTTCAGACCCCAGTGGAGCCACAGTCTATGCTCTACGGCCATGCCACTCTGAACATGCCACCAAGCCCGATAACTGATCTCGGAAGCTAAGCAGGATCGAGCCTGGTTAGTACTTGGATGGGAGACCACGTAGGAAGACCAGATGCCGTAGGCATAAATAATAATAAATAATAAAAAAATCACTTATAAGTAATAGAAAGAAAGATTTATTAACTTATGTAACCGAAAACCCATCAGCGAGTCTGCCTTTAGGTTTGATTAGCATGACCCTGAGTCTTCTATTCCACCCCTAGACCAGGAATGGGATCAGTTTCCTCACAGTGCATATGGAGCAGAAGGAAGTGTGGCGATCACGCAAAAAAAGCACATGTCCCATGTCTATCTGCTTTAGGTTTGAGTCGCTCATGCCGAGTAGATGTTCAGCGTTAATGGATGGACATCCCAGAGCAGATTTGGATGGAGTCTCCTGTCTGTTCTAATTTGTTCTACCCATATGTCTGATTTTTCCTCCTTCAATTGGTAACCAGCTCATCTGATGACAGGTCCATGGCTTGGCTATCAACTCGAATACTGGAATGTATTCCTCTATGGACCAGTGCCGTGCTGATAAACAGGTTCTCTGACAAAAAGAAGCCTTTATTTGTAGTGTTTAGCAATTTCTTTAGTGTAAATATTCATAATGTGGCTGATTTTAAGCTATCAGAGTAAAGTCACTGAATGTGAGTTTAGGAAGAAATGTGTACGGTTGATTCTTGTGAGTGAATACAGTTCAGCTCACTTTCTGCCTAACAACTTCTGTTATGCACTGCATGCTTTTGTTTATAGATTGTTTTCCTGGACCCAGGTTTGGCTTTATAACCTTATACGTTTACCTCATTGGCTTTTTCAGCTTGGAGGCTGGCTTATTTGCAGTTGTTCTTTTTTCAGTTTATTTTCTCAATCAATCATTCATCCTTTCATTTAACAAATATGCTCTGAATGCCTATTATGTATCAGCTTCTTGCCTTTGTACTGAGACTATAGCAATGAACCAAAGTCCATGTTTTTAGAGGAGACAGACTATTAAAAAATAAATATTGTTTTTCCAGATGAACGCGATGTGAAAATATGAAACCACGGAAGGGGATAGAAAGTGAGGAGGAGGGGACTGTGGATGGAGAAGGGACAATTTAAAATAAGATGGTTATGGAAGACCTCTCTGAATAGAGAACTAATGCAGGGAGGTAGCAAGTCAATTGAAGATGTGTGGGAGGAGCATTTTGAGTTAAGGGGACAGTAATTGCAAAGGATGTGAAGTGAGAACGAGCTTGGCATGTTTAAGGAACATCAAGAGGACAGTGAGCCAGGACCTAGGTCGTGGAGAGCCTTGCAGGCCAATGTTAGGACTTTGGATGTTAAGCCCAGCGAGAAGAGAGTGGGGGTGGATCACTCTGGCTTCTGAGTGGAGCACCTAGACCAGTGAATTCCAAAATGTAGACCTCAGCATCACCTGGGAACTTGCTGGGAATGCAAATCTTAGGCCCTACCCTAAACTTACTGCTCTGAAGCTCTCTGGTAAAATCCAGCAATCTGTGCTTTAAATCACCCTCCAGGTGATGCTGATGCATGCTACAGTTTGAGACCCAGACTACAGCTAGTTGTTCTCCGTTTTATCCTTCCCAAGTCAGAGCTACCATCTTCCCTGCCGATTAAAGCATTACTTTTCATCCTGCATGTCAATACTGTTAGGTTCCTGAAAGAATGTAAGAGAGTCCCCACAATGACATTTTCACAGGCCATCAGATCTGCACATGCTGGGATGGGTGCTAGGACTCGCACCCACCACAATTCCCTTCATTAATCTCCACTTAAAAATCCTACCTGTGCCTTCTTAAAGCCAGTGGTGGTTACATCCCTTTCTTCACTAAACGGTTGCTTCTCACGTAAATAGTTTTACCAGGTGTACCCCATGTTGGTAATTTTTTTTTCTGTAGGATGTTTCTCTCCATCTTTTTGAAGGGTAACAGAAAGAGCAGTTTACAACACAGCATAAATGTTATATAATTTACATATAACTCGTATGAATTGTTTCATGATACTAAATCTAAATCATATTAATTATGGCTCAGTCCTAACTCACCTGAGACTTTTGCCCTCCTTTGAAGTTATAAAAGAATGCCAGGGCTTAGGCAACTTCTCTGTGGCCACAATGACGTGAAGACCCACAACCTTTCCCCAGGATTTCTTGGTTGCATATATAAGGGTAACCAAGTACGGAGTTAACGTGGCCTAAAATTATTCAAATTGTCACTCAACTCTATTTTTTTCACAAGTACCAATTGTTTTAGAGACATAGTCAACATTAACTCAAGGACTTTCGTTAAAAGCCAAAGGAAGAAGCCTCACAGTCTAGTAGTTAATAATTATTTTTTACGAGTAGTATATAACCGGGTTGTATACAAGTCCTTAAGAATTCTGTGTAGATACTCAGCCTGCCGACTCCTTGGCGATGATCCCAGCTGAGAATTCACAGGTATTATTCAGCAGGTGTTTCGAGGTCCATTTCGATCTTGTTCTAACAGCTAGATCTAGAATTCAGTATTCATTTCTGAAAGTTGGATTTTTATCCGGTCTTAAAACAAAAAACAAAAACCCAAGACTTCTAGAGAAGTTATTAATGTGATGTGTAACTTCAGAATCTTAGCATTTCCAAAAATAAGAATTATTATTGTGATGTTTGTTCAAATGTAATCATCCAGGCACATTTCTAAACATATCTGTTATTCTTATTGCAAGCAATTCTTACAACAAAAATAATAACAATTTTTCAAGGATTATAAGTTCCTATAATTGCACATCAGAGGAAAATATGGATATCAAAGCCTCTAAAGTGTTGAAATGCAGTACATTGTTGCCTATCATATTTTTCAATTCCTTGTTCATGAATTTCAGCCTAAAATACATCCATTTTTCATAATTTTACCCTTTTGTTAATAGATTTCAGGAATAAAATTAACCATGACATGTAATTTAAAGTATTTCTTGAAACTGAAATTCTCTACACTATAAAGTGGTTATTTCAAATTTTATTTACATACTTATCTTCTCTCATCTGGGGACACATACATCTATATATTTTTAATATAGTTCTAAGTGTAACTTTCCAAGTTTATTATCACCCATTCATTCATACTAAGAGTTTTTCGTGTTCTGGGTGAGAGACTCATCACTCCATCATGACCAAGTTCAGGAGGCCCAGGGGACAATATTACTACCATGGCGCCATTCACCGTGATAGGCCGAACTTCAGCCACTCACAGTATCTGCGGTGTTGGACTCCACACGTGGCTCTTTCCATGGTCCTGAGATCATTACACCTGAGACCATGGTTCTGAGATCATTAATCCACGAACAACACTCCTGATAGCTGCCGTGTTGTGAATTCACTCAGACCCGCATGGCAAGTGCCTCCCAATCTCTCACACCCTTCATTTTCATGCCACCTGCCCAACAAGTATTTGTCTCTTTCTCTGTATGCAGACATTTACATAAAAATTTGTGAGTAAATAATCTAGGTTTTCAAATTAAAGCTCATTGAATGAATGAAGATTTGAAAACTAAGGAAATTTTCAAGTTGTCTTTACAATCTAAAGCACACAACACCAGAGCAGACAGTTAGTGAAGATTTATTAGTGTGGTAGCCTGGAACCCATTCAGGTGCTTGATGGTGACCTGGAGTCATCCCTAATTCTCACCCCCAGTCTTGGGCGATGTATTAGTTTCTTATTGCTGCTATAACAAATTACCACAAACTTAGTGGCTTCAAACAATACACATTTATTACTTTGTGGTTACAAATTGATTATCCTCTGATGTTTTGGAGGTTAGAAGTCTGAAATGTGTTTCATTAGGCTAAAATTGAGGCATTGACCAGGCTGATCTCTCTCTCTAGAGGTTCTGGGAGAGAATTCATTCTCCTGCTGTTTCTAGAGGCCACCCACATGCCTTTGCTCATGGCCCTTTCCTCCATCTTCAAAGCCAGCAGTAGAACATCTGCAAAGCTCTCTCAGATTCTAACTCTCCTGCTTCCTGCTTTCAATGATAAGGACCCTTATGATTACACTGGGCCCATCCAGCTAGTTGAGGATAATCTCTCCATCTCTCCTGATCATGTCTGCAAAGTTTTTCATTTGTTTTTGCTATGTAAGATAACATATTCACAGGTTCTGGGGATTAGGATGTGGATATCGGGGAGGGGGGCATTATTATGCCTATTACAGATGGAAATCTGAGCTGTGGAACCCAATGCCGAGAACATCTCCATCCCCCCGCCCAGTAGCGCAGATACTCAGCAACATAGTGAATCACACCTGGTTCCCTATGTCCTTTGATCCTTGGTCCATGGCCAGGCCAGCTCTCTTACCACCACTCCTTCCCAGTGCTGGATTCTAGCCTCTCCCTGTTCTTTAGAGCTAACGTGTCAACCTTAAGTCACCGTTTGCTTCTTAAGCTGCTTGCTTTGTGCGAGGGGTATTTTTGCACTCAGAATACCAAGTGCAACATCCCAGAGCCCCAGAAAAATCAAACTCTGCGCAAGGAACACCCAGAACATATCCACTACACCAGACAATATTAGAAAACACTTTAAAATAGGCAGTTATTAGGGCATCAAAACAGCAAAAGCTGTTTGAAACTCGATTTCATCATGTGGAAATTTCCATTTACATGCAGCCACATCTTCCCCTACTTCCTTCTGGCTTACAGGGTGCTCAATAGCACTCCCCGACTTGGGTGTGATGAGATACTTTGTAATATCTCTCCTTAGAATGTCATAACTTCTAAGTTAACTTCTATTCTACCTAGCACACCTTAAATGCAGTGAATTGATCTATGCATTCTTTGACAATTGTAGTCCTATTTGCTTTATTTAGAAACAAATGTAATTACTTAAACTAGAGAAGACAGAACTACTTTTGCAGCAAAGTCAAAACATGCATCAACACTTATCTCTATAATTATTTCACCAGGAAAAAAAAAGTTTTCAGTGGCTTTTCTCACCAATGAAAAGGGTCCACGACAGTGGTTGGGAACTTACTAAATAATATATGTCGCTTATGATCTCATGACCGTAAGTCTAGCCTGGCCAGCTCATTCTAGGTGTTTGGGAGTCATGCAGACCATGCTCAGATACTTCTATTGCGCGGTACAGCATTGAAGAATATGGCCTTTTGGGGCAGATGGATCTGAGTTTGAATCTTTAACTCTTTACCTTCTTGCTAAGTGTTATGGGGGCAAGATCATGGGACTAACAAACTTTTCCGTAAAGGGCCAGATAGTAAATATTTTAGGCTTTGTGGTCTCTATTGTAATTGTGCTCAACTCTGCTAAAATTGTAGCACAAGGAAACAGTGGGGATGGTTGTGTTCCAGTTAAACTTTATTTATAAAAATAGGTTGGATTCTGCCTGTGGGCCATATTTGCTGACTCTTGGGTAAGATACTCAACTTCTTAAACTTTTGTGTTGATAATGACTTGAAGAGATGACTTCTAGAGTGTTGTTAAAATTTGATGAGATAATATATACTAAGTGCTTAAAATAGGACCTAGCACAAAATAGATGTTCAACATATCTTTGGATGGACAGATGATGGATGGATGATGGATGGATGGATGGATGGATGGATGGATGGAAAGAATGGAAAGGGAGACAGAAAGGAAGAAAGAAAAAGAGGGAGGGAGCAGCCATATTGAAACTGAGTACATAGAACAATAATTTTCCATTTTCTGGGAGAGAGTTCTCCTTAGCTATAGGTATGATAGGCTTAATGGAGCTAATTAAGCATGTGACTCATGTCTTATCACATGGAGCAGAGCAACAGTGCTAGACAGGTAAGCTACAGAGGCTGTGCCACCGCAATTTAAAAAAGTGGTTAGTCCTTTTCTTACTGTCACCTTCCCTATCCCACCCAGGAACTATTTTCTGTAAGCGTTAGAGCTATCCACCCTCCCTCGGCTCCCACATAACTTCTCTCCATGAATTCAGAAGATTATTAAAATCCCAGGTCTGGAGTTCTCTGCATTCTGGCCCCACTGCACTCCCATCTGCCTTTCTTCTCCATGCTGGGTGTCTTGCTGATGTCCACATTAGGGCCTATGATGGCTCTTAGGGTTTTTATATCTGTTTCTGCAAATGACTGACCTGTTCTCTTGTGGTCCCCTCAGGCAGTCTGGGTGGATATTACTTTGCTCATACAATGTACATGTGCCCAAGAAAAGACAAATCTTAACAATATTTGAGCAAATGACAAAATGTCCCCCATTCATTATTAATTGCCCTTGAAAACAAACCAAAGAAGCTCAGGCTGGAACTTCTGACTTTAATTTTTTCTCTCTCTGAAATAGACTGTCTCAGCTTGCAACTAACATGTTAGGGAAGACAATTTAAAAACTAAAAAGGCAAAACACAGAAAACAAATAAAATTGCCCCACATCACTAAAAGTAGTCCTGAAAATTGGAGCTTTTTTTCCAATGATAAGGGATGGAATTATTTTATTGAAATCTGAACAGATGTGGACCCCAATGTAGATAAAAGACCCCTTGCCTTACACTACTATCTAATTCTTAATTCAGAAACACATGGTCTATTTAAATGAGAAAACTGAGTCTATCTACAGCATGAGTGCTGCTTTTTATGATAAATATATGAATAAACACTATAAAAGTGGATCCAGAGCTTTATGATAGTCTTAGCATGAATAAAACTATATTGAAATTTGAGGCTTAACCTCAGAGAATCTCATAGATGTCTCAGGTCATCCATGACTTTGGCTCAAGCAGCATATTCATCATTCAGACACACAAAAAAAAGATGAAAAAGATACAGAGAATGGTGAGCACTAGGATGGAGGTGTGTGCAAATTCAAAGGGAACACAGAGCAGGGGCTTCTCACCCGAGGCTGAAGGTGAAGAGAATTATTTAAAAATGAAGAAACCACCTGTGTGACTTGAAAATGCAGTGACCATATGACCCCAAATTTCCAAGACAGCTCCAACTTTCCAGAACTTATTTTTTTCCTTAAGCTAGATGATTCCCAAAATGTGCAAACGTTCTTTAATTTTTAAACCATTGTGATTTTTTTGGATGTTTGGCTTAGAAAATATGGTCACCAGGAACATGAAGATCCAAGATCGTGTTGTTAGCTGAAGTCTGAAAGTGTTTAGCGTCAAGAAAGCCATCACTGCATTTCCTACAGAGTAGTTTTCATCAAGATCAGGATGGATTAGGTAGCGAATATTGGCGAATGAGTGCTCCAGGTAGAAATGTCTAACATAAATCGACACGTGTCGGTATAGATGGTTCTTGCTCATAAGCATTCAGTGATTATCAGTCAATACTTAACTCATTTCTGAATTGACTCTCTTTCCCCCCGTTGTGGTAGTTGGTTTTGTGCCCATCACCACTCGCTGCTTCGAATAACGCTCTGACGGACTGGCCCATCCACTGTGGTTTTTGTACTTCTTTTCAGTCTGGCATTCAGAAATTGAGATATAGCTGCAGCTGCCTGTGGGGTTGAGGGTGAAGAGGGGTGGGAAGGGCAGAGAGTAGCAGAGGAGAGAGAGACTGAGAGAGCCGCCCAGATGAGCAAACAAGCTGCCATACTCTTACACCCAGGTTTAATTTCACAGAAATAATGAAGCCACATTATCCTGGGAAATGGTCTCTCATGTTTCAAGTGCCAGGAACTATGCTGGATGCTTTTTCTGTGTTTTATTTCATTTCATATTCACCTACCTTATTGTTTCTTTATTCTCTCTCTCTGTCTCTCTCTCTTGCTCTTTCTGACATGACTTAGCAAATTTAAATAAGATATATTAAAATCTCTAGTTTGTGTCTATGACCCTGCCACCCTGAACACACCCGATCCCATCTGATCTTGGAAGCTAAGCAGGGTCAGGCTTGGTGAGTACTTGGATGGGAGACCACCTAGGAAGACGAGGTGCTGCAGCGTAAAAATAAATAGATAAATAAATAAATAAATAAATCTCTAGTTTATGAATAGTAAGAATGTGCCTCAGAGAAATTAAAGATCTTCTCCAGAGCCACAGAGCTTATTAAGAGGTAAGCTAGACCTCATAGTAAGGACTTTCGGCTCCAGAACTCAAATTCTTTCCTATATGCACTGGCCCCTTCTTTCTTATTACAGTTTAATGGGCCTTCCATTTTTGTAGTTATCTGTGAGGCCACTGTGTCCATGTTCATCTTTTTACCTTCCTTTGAAAGAAAGATGCTCAACAGTTGTTATTAAAAAGAATTCTATAACTGACTGTCTTCCTTTCACTTTGGCTGCCAGGCAGCTTCCAGTCAAATCTAAAACATGACTATGGTACCTATGAAGAACCTTATGGTCATCACAGGTGTGTCCTTTCTGCCACAGTTGTCATAGCCGTCTTAACGCTAGTCCTGCTCCTTTACTCTCAATTACATTTTGCCGTTCTTCTATCATGTTCTTTCTGTAGGCTGTCTCAAATCCTTTGAGGAGTATGGCGGTGAATAAATGAATGAACACCTGACTAAATATCAAACGTGTTATTCATGGACCACTAGTGATTGTCAATTAACTCTGATTTTCAGCTTCTGTCACATTTTTCTTCCTTCTGAAACCTGAGTTTCTCGACATTCAGAAATAAGCGATTTGGGGATGAAGATTCTGAATAGTTTGTGCTTTTTACACAGTACTCTCAAAGTACCATTTGGTCCTAGCCTTTTGCAAGAAATGACTTTTTAAAATCCTTAGTCTTTTCAATAGTCTAAGCACCTCGATGAATGCATTGGGCTACTTGCAATATTAATAACTCACATGTCCTAAACTTATGTTCCTGATAAAGGAATTCTCTGCTGTTTAAGGCTCCTGGATGAATAATGGCTGAGCATTTCTATTGTCTTCTTAAAATGGAGATTACTATATGTTGAATCACAACAGAACTACTTTTTTATAGGCTGTGAATAGCATAAAGGCCCATCATGTTATTTCAGGCAGTGCCAAGTGAATGGATAATGGTGAGCCAATTATTATAAATAATGCCTTGTTTCCTTTTGGCCTCTGTGCAAATTTCACAGAGCAGGATTCTATTAAAGGCTGGGAGATTAAATTAAAGGAGACAGTGTTAACACCAGCACCTAGCACAGTGCCTGGCACAAATCATGGCTTCATGCTGGCTGAATCAAAATCTGAGCTCAGCAGGGATTTTTTGGTTTTGCTCTGTTTTTTTTTCCTTCACTCTTCGTTTGCTGGGATAAGTGTTGCAAACCACCATCATTTCTCATTCAGGTCCATTCATAGAGCTGGGTCAAGCTGGGCAAGGACATGAGCTCAGGGCGCCTTGCAGAGCTCGTGGGAGCCCAGATGGGCGAGCGGGATGTTGTTGGTGGAACCAAAGGAGGAAGAAAACAGAAAGGAAGATTCTAGCAGAACAAATAGGGCTGAAATTAGTCTGACAGAAGAGGCAAGGCTGCGTGTGGGCACGTGAACCTAGCGTTCAGAATCCGGGAGGTTCAGGGGCCTGCCGCGAAGTGGCTGTGGAGTTGGCTAGGATGAGAGGTTCCAGGAGAAGAACTTGCATGAGGCGGTTGTGCCAGAGGTCTTGCTGGGTAGGATGTCGATGCACTCTGCAAAAATTCTGATAGCTCAAAGGCTCTAGCAGAATGAAGCCATGTTTTCCAGGCCTCTCACGTGCTGATGAAATACGCACCACACTCTTCACTCTCTCTCCCCGTTCCATAGAGTTTAACCTTGAGGAAGTTTAAGCATTCTCCTTTCTAAGCCTCAGCTTCTCTGTTTGCACATCGAGGGTATCAGACCACATGTTCTCTAAGATCTATGCCTTCGTTGTGTTTTATTAATAATGATATGAGGCAGTCTCATGTAAAAGCAGTTTCTTTTTTTTTTTTTCCAGACTAACATATACCTCGATGCCATGGGCTTTCATGTCACTAATCTTGTTTTTTAGTTTGACATCTATTCTACATTTACTTCTTTTTAGTTCCCAGCTACTAGAGATTGTAATTCCATGCAGCAGTGAAATCAAGCTGAGTGGGCAGTGGGAGGCACCATTTAATATAGATGCCTCACTTAAAATCGTATACCTGTGTAGAAAAAGTAATAACCACTCCAAAGCTAGCATTATGTAATCTGAAGGCATCTCCGTGATTTTCAGTGGACGGACTTCATATGCCAGAGTGTTGGTGGAGGAAGAATATATTTTCTAGAGTAGAAGAATATTCTAATTTAATTCATGTCAAGCAGAGCCCCATTCTTTAAGATATAGGCAAGTAGAGTAGCAAGGAATCAAGGAAATTTGGATTTGAACGTACTTTTAAAAGAAGTATCAAGTTAGTTAGCTAACTGTTCCTTAGCCCTCATTTCACCTCTGCAGTTCTTAGTGGATCTTTGCCCTCCTGAGTCCATATCAACCCATTACTCTGTCTACCACCTGCTGGCCGTCTTCTTTCATAACTGTCAGTGGATGTGGATCATCGGGGCGGGGTATGATGGTAGGGAGGAATACAACATCTGGAGTTCAAGAAAAAAAGTAGACTGGAGGTGTAGACTTGAGAGTCACCAGCATATAGTTAGTAATTTAATTCGTAGCCATAGCTGAGATGATAAGGGGTTAGAGAAAGATCTAGTATATAATACCAATATAAAAATTGAGCACATGGATAGGGGATGAGGGGCCAGCATAGTAAACCAAGAAGGAGAACTGGGAAGCTGTGGGATCACTCAGAAGCCAGAGATTGCATATTTAAAGAAGAGAGTAGATAGTGGCATCCCACACTTACTGAACCAGTCCCTTAAGAAAAGGATTAAAAGAAACCCTTAGTTTACCAACAAGGGGTCCATGGAAGGAGAACTTCCAATATAGAAGAGAGAGCAGAAGCTAGATGGCATGAGTTGAGGACAAGAAAAGTAGAGATCATTTTATTTCACTCTTTCAATTTATGTGCCTATGAGGTGGAGGGGAGGAGAGGAGAGGGGCTGGACAATGACCTGAGAGAGAGAGGTAAGAGATTTTGCTCTTTATGGCAGGAAAGATTTGGGCCAGTTTCAATGCTGATAGGAAGAAGCCAGTGGAGAGAAGAAGGTTGCAGATAGAAGTGAGAGGGGTGATTGGTGTGGGCGAGGTCCCTGAGGAAGGTTGAGGGCAGGAGATCCAAAACCAGGAGGAGGAATGTCCCTTGTATTGTGACAGAGCAGAAAGGGGAGAGAAGAATGCAAGGAAAGGCCTCATAGCAGGGCGTCAGAACATTCCTTTGCAATGGCCTCTTTTTGCTTCTGTGAAGTGGGTGGGAAGATCATCCCCTACAGTGAGCGAATAGAGAAGGATTCAGGAGCATAGTAAAAGTTTGTAAAAGCAACAGTAGAGAACCACGGGGAGGAGACCAGGGAGGTGGGGAAGGATTTGCTCAGCTGACATCGGAAATCATCCTTTACTCTGAGAGGTTTGCATAGTTTTCTGGAGCAGATCTCAGCAGCCTAGTTGGGGCATGGTTGGTTGGGTTGATAGAAGGTGCCGTGGGTTGAATTGTATCCCTATAAATTCACATGTTGAAACTCTAACCCCCAGAACCTCAAATTGTGACCTTATTTGGAAATAGGGTCTTTGCAGATATAATTAAGATGAGGTCATTGGGAATTAAGATGTGACTAATGTCCTTATAAAAAGGGGAAACTTAGACACATACACACAAGGAAAACACCATGTGAAGATGAAGGCAGAGCTTGGACAATGATTCCACAAGCCAAAGAATGCCAAAGATTACCAGTGAAGAACCAGAAGCTAGCGGGGAGGCGTGGAATGAATCCTCTCTCACACCCCTCAGAAGGAACCACCTGTGCACATACCTTGACCTTGGTCTTCTGACCTCCGGAACAGTGAGACAATACATTTCTGTTGTTTAAGACACTCAGTCCATAGTTCTTTTTTATGGCAGCTTAATCAATGAATATACATGGGATAGGGTTATTCATTCATTCATTCATTCATTGATTCATTAATTTTCCTTTGCTTTACCTTCAGGTGATCGTGAAAGAGGCCAATATTTTGAGACCACATTCCAAAAGCATTATTAATGAGATAGCTCAAGGAATTCAACGTGGGTAGGGAAAGAAGATAAAACGGACGCGCACAAATAGAAAGAGGGATTTGGTGTTTAAACGTTGTTTTCAGCTCCTCTAGTTGCAATTTTGAGTAGCTCATTGGATCTCAGTTTCTTGAAAAATCTCAACCCTGTTCAGAATGTTCCTGTAAAGGTTAATCGTAGCCTCTGGGTTCTTGCTTTAAAAGTGATCGCTGTGTTACTCCTCAAATTAGAACTGCGACTTAGATCATAGCCAAGGTATTTGCAAATAATCGTTTCTTGTTAGGGGCTGGCCTACATTTACATATGATAACCACAGCTGGAATGTGTTCTCAGAGGGACTTTCATGTTATCTGAGCTGTGTGAGTCTTCAAAGGGCTGTGGATTTAATGGGCTATTTGCCCCGTGATTCAGCATTTTCTAGGTTCCAGCTCTCAGAGAATTTGCTCATTAGCTTCGAGAGACAGCGTTTTAAAAGAATAAAATAAAGGGGAAAGAGGGTTGTGGTTTCAAAAGCTACGGTGATTAAAATCATAGGGACAACTGCTGTTCAGCGTGGTGTCACCAGTGTGAATGGAAGTGCTCGCTGTCTAAATTCTGTTTACTGTACAACTGGCTGTTTTTCTGGCAGTGTTTAAAGTTTTAGGAAGAGCCGTGAATAGACCGCATTGTGCAAAACCAAATCTTGTTTTGAAAAATTACTTTTTACTTCATCGAAGAAAATTTGCGAAGTACACGAAAATAGACGCCTTTGTAAAAAAGCAGATAATTTCTTGAGTTTTAACATCTAGGGTGTCTGCCCATCTGGTCTTTTGTTTCCCTACACGTACACATACAAGCATATATTTACTAACGTGGAATCGTACTGTAATCCAGTTTTGAAACTCGCTTTAGTTGACGTTATGTTAATAATATTCATTAACGTTCCCGTGCCACAGAAACATGATTTCAGTGGCACTCCATGTTCCGTTATCATAATTGACTTAACTCATCCCTTCTTTCTGGAAATTTAGGTTGATTCTAGATTTTTGCCGTTACAGGCGATTCAATGTACTTTTTTTTTTTAAAGCTCTGAGCTTCTGGGGGTTACATTAGAATTTCTTGAAGGTCAGCCAGGCAGGAGTATAGAGGACTTTGACTATTGAGCCTCTCTGGCTGACTCCTTTGAACTCTCAATTTGGGGTTTAGGAGGGAGGGGGCACTGCCTGATTTTCACTTGCACAACAAGGGGAGAGATTCGGAGAGCATGGGAAATGGGCTGAAGTGCAAAATGCAATTACGTGCATGATAAAACGGGGTTCCCCAGAAGCAGCATTACTTCCTGTCTAACAAGGTAAGGCTCGGAGAGAAGCGGGTTGTGGGGAGGTGGTTTTTCTTTTAATTTTTCCTCTACCCTCTCGGATTCCTTGTGATGGAAAATTCATAAACTGTTCTTGGTGACAGTTGGAGAAAATGAAAAGCTCTGTGAATGTGTTGAGAATAGATTATCCTGACTGCTGTTAAGCGTTTGACAAATTGGGAGTTTTGTCATACATCAGAGAACAATGGAGGGAGAATAAGGAACGATGGGCATCACATAAATACAACACACCTGACGGCTCCACAGCGTCATTTATCTTCCCGTTTGGTGGAGAGCGGGAGGAGTGAGGGGAGATGGGTGGGCGGTGGGCAGGCCACTGGCCTCCACGAAGCTGTGTGGTGCCTCCCGCCACCAACGGCCTACCTTAGTGGGTGTTTTAGGAGGTGCCAGGTTGCTCAGAGTCGTGCTTATTATAATCTCTTGAACTAAAGAAGGATTTTCCATTAATCTGATGCGGTGGTCCCTGACGCCACTCGTGGGCTGGACAAGAGACTCATGTGCCCCCATAGGTGGTTGAAAAGGCCACTGAGCTACCTGCAGCCCATTGGAGCTGGAGCTGGAGCTGGAAATCCACCAAGCATATGGAGGGGTGGGGACCAAAGGGCATGTTGGATTCCATCCTGGCCACCTGGGTTCTTTCCCGCCCTCAACAGAAGGAATGCGACAGCCAGAGGGGATGATCAGTCTCTGGGCTCAAGTGAGGAAGGACAGTTTGGAAAGAATGTTCAGTTGCTTCCCTTCCTGAATACCTCAGCAGGGAGTTACATTTGCAGCACAAAGAGAAACCTGCAGAGAAGGGGGTGGGGTAGCTTACCTGGCCTGGGAAAGTGGGCTCGGCTCCAGGGCAGAGCTGGCAGCAGTCAGTCTCCACCTCCCTTTCACCAGAGGTGCGACCTTTGGCAGGTTAGTGAATCGACTTCTTTGAGCCTCGGGTTTGTGATCTGTGAAGTGGGGCGGTGGTACCCGCTCTTGTAGGAACGCGAAGATTAAATGAGATGCTATAAGGAAAGTGCCTGCACACCTAGTCGATGGCTCTCATCAAAAAGATAATAAATAACAAGTGTCGGTGAGGATGTGGGGAAATCAGAATGGCTGGTGCGAATTTAAAATGGTGCAGCTGCATTGGAAAAACAGTTCGGGAGTTCCTCAAAAAGTGAAATGTAGAGTTACCATACAGCCCCGCAATTCCACTCCTAAGTATATACCCAAGAGAAATGCAAACATACATCTATGAAAAATTTGTACATAAATGTTCATAGCAGCATTATTCACAGCAGCCCAGAAGTGAAAACAGCCCAAATGTCCATCAGCTGATGAATGAATGAATGAACGAAATGTGGTATATCTATACAAGGGACTATTAATTAGCAATAAAAAAGAATGGCCTTCTGATACGTGCTACAACATGGATGAACCTTGAAAACTAAATGAAAAGAACAAGTCACAAAAGACCTTATATTGTATGATTCCATTTATGTGAAATGTTCAAAATAGGCAAATCTATAGGGGCAGAAAGTAGATTAGTGGCTGCCTAGGGCTGGGGGACTAGGGGGGAGTTGGGAAGGTGATCGCTAGTGTGTAGTGGGTTTTTCTGGAGTGACGAAAATGTTCTAAAACATAGTGGCGATGATTGCACGACTCTGAACATTCTCAAATTCATTGAATCGCACACTTTAAGTGAGGGGATTATACAGTATGTCACATACCTCAGTGAAGGTGTCATTCCTCTCCCATCCACCAAAAGAAAAAAAAGAAAAAGAAAAAGAAACAGAAGGAAAAAAAAATGCCTGATGCACAGCAGGTAACTCATCTAAATAAAATGTAAACTCTTTCCTGTCTCACACATTAGTTTGGAAAAGATTGGCAGGGTCTCAGTCCTCAGCTTTTCAAGTTCAAGTCTTCATAGCCCACTCCTCAAACAGTCTGCTCTCCAAAAAGAGACACCAGGCCTTCATTTAAGTCCGAAGTACTCACCAGGGCCATGCCCTTTGTAGAACAATCATGCTCCAGAAAATCTGTGGATATGAGTGAGCTACAATCCCTTTTTCTGTCCATTGGCGTCCTCCCTCACACCTTCAGAAAGCACTCTTCTTTATCTGTGTCCATGTTGGGGCTGTAATCCTACACTGCAGAAGAATCTGTTGAAAGAAAGCTGTTGTCCTGGAGAAAGAAAGGGGTTCTTCCCGCTGTCTAACTCGCGTCTTCCTGCTGTAATTGAAGTCAGCTTCCTACAGCCCGTCTGAATCCATCTGTTGAGGCTTGGATGCCTGGAGTCAAATGGAATAAGTGCCTCTTTGGAGAACAGCTCCTGGAGGCCACTACACATTTGTCACATGTCAGTGGGATCTGCATATGGATGTGAAATGTATATTTAAAAATGTGCACACACTCGGCTGCACCCGCATCCTGCTCTGAATGTGTTTATCCAATTGCCCGTCACAGACCCGCCCTGCGGGGTGAGGGTGAGTCGACACACTCACCTTTGCCTGCCAGCCCACAGCCCCCTCCTTCTGTAAATATCCCCTGACCACCCCTACCTTTCCGTCTCCCTAGAGGGATGGCGTCTGGAAGGTTCTGCTTTGCAGTGGGTTACCCAGTTCTAAAAACGGATTCCTTACTGTGGTAAGAAGGACCTGACAGCTCCAGCCCCTGTAGCAGCCAGCAGCCGAGGAGCCGACTGAGCACTGGACTGGGAGTCTCCTCTTTGAACACTGGCCGCTTCACTTAGCAGCCATGTGACACGAAGAATAGCAAGTGACCTCTCTGGGTCTCAGCTTCCTCGTCGATAAAATGCAGGCATGGACCCAAGTCCCTCAAGGACCCTAAAGTTTAGAGTACCCATTTCTCTTTTGCCTCCAGGGAGTAAGAATGGCATAATCCAGAGTGCTGGAACGTTCTGAATGACCATCCCCTCTGGGACTGTGGGCTGGCGTCTCAGACCCTGGCACTCAAACCCAATTGTGAAGCCCTACACCAACATCTCTCCCTGAGGTGGTTTTGAAACATGGCCCCCGATTCTTAGGCATTTCTCCAACTGACAGCTAGAATCTGTGCTGCTTCCTGTGAATCTGAGCCAGGCTGTGACTCTTCTTTGCCCTGGAGAAAAGCAGGAGTGATGTGACTTCTGAGGGTGGTCTCTTGGGACACTGTTCCTTCTGGAGATGCTGTTTCTCAGAACTCACTCTCTGTGCAGTAAGAACCCCAAATCACCTGGAAAGGCCACATGTCTGTGCTCCAGGTGACAGTGCAGCTGAGCTGAACTTCAGCCAGACTAACCCAGGCACCAGACATGTGCTCGATGTCTTGTTAGACACACATCCCTCCAGCTCAGCCTGCTCCAGCCCTTGGCCATCCAAACCATCCCAGCTGCTCCAGTCTTCTCAGTCGATGTCCCAGATGATGTGAAACAGAGCGAGCCGCCTCTGCTGGGTCCTGCCCAAATTTTGACACACACAGTCCATGAACACAATCAGTCGTTTGTTGTTTTATGCCACCATGTTTTGGAATGTTCGCTATTGCTAAGGATTAAATGTTTGCGTCCCCCTCCAAAATTCATATGTTAAAGCTCTAACCCCCAAGTGATGGTATCTGGAAGTGAGACCTTTGGGAGGTGATTAAGCCATGCCTGGGGGACTCCCACGATGAGATCAGTGCTCTCTTAAGAAGAGCAGACACCAGAGTTCTCTCTCGCTCTTCCTCTCTCTCTGCAGGCATGCACGGAACAAAGGCTGTGCGAGCACACAGCAACAGGTGGCTGTCTGAAAGCCAGAAACAGAGCCCTCACAAGAGCCCAACAGTGCTGGCACCCTGATCTCAGGCTTCTAGCTTCCAGAACTATGAGAAAATTAATGTCTATTGTTTAAGCCACCTAGACTATGCTACTGTGTTATAGCGGCCCAAGCTGACTAAGATAGCTGTGCAGCAGAAAGAAACTGGAATATACCCAATCTGAGCCGTGACATTTGCTGCCTGGTCCGTTGGTCACCATGAGTGTGGTCTACAAAGTGTGAATTGGTCACTGCGAATACACCGTCAAGATCTGCACCCACATGTCCTTGTAGGTGTGAGGCCACTATGAGGTATGTTTTCTAGGGCAAGAGTTGGAGAGTGTGTGTGTGTGTGAGTGTGTGCGCACATGCATGTATGCACACACATACACATGCTCACATGTGTGGGTTTATCCAGCAGGGGTGGTGTGGGGAGAAGCTTCGGAGCAAAGACACAGAACTCTCTGGGTAGACTGAAACCCCAGCCCTTTCTCCCTTCCCAGCCTGTGCTGCATGAACAACCCAGCATTGTTTATCCCCAGACAGCCTCCTTCCTCCTGCCCTGCAACAAATCGAAGCTATTATCCAAGGACAATGGGGGGACTATGGTCCTTTTCACTCTGCCACACAGAGGCAAAGCTGACAACACGGGTATTTATCTCATGAGCTCTGGCTTTCCAGAGGCCTCATATTCATTAATGAATTAATCCTTCCTAACAGCAGTCCCTTTATTAGGGTGGCATCGTAATGTTTGTTCATCAGAAAAAGGGGCTGAAGCAACAGCCAAGGCTGCTGGTGATACATGGGACTCCCCAGCTGGGGCTATTGAGGACTCGCTCATTCCAGAGACAGATGAGGTCATGAGATGCCAAATGCAGAATTTGGGACTTGGAGTTGGAGGTCTGGATGTGAGTCTACCCTCTGGGTATTCCTTGGACTGGCACCTTTCCTGCTCTGAGTCTCAGTTTCCTCATCTGTCAAATGGGTAGAGATATTCATCTCAGCAGGGCGTAGAGGTGTCGTGATGAGTAGATGGTATGTGAAGTTGCTCCGTCAGCTGTGACACGTCACCCTCATGTTCATTGCCATCAATTCTGGGTCTGAGTGAAGATGGTATACTTAGTTATAGTTTCAGGCAGGCTCTCCTAGCAGCTGCACCGAGGATGAGGGGCAGCAGGGCAGAATGAGGACCCCTTAAAAACCCGGATCATGATGATAATGAAGATCCCACAGATCCCCACCCCCCGCTCCCCCGCTCAAAGTTCCCTCTCCCTGCATTCCCAGCCTAGGTAATCTACTGCACACGCCCCCAACTCCCCCACCACCCTGTCCACCTCCAGCACCCTCCTCATGCTCATTGCCCTCATATGCTGGCACTCTCAGCCATTCAGGTTTTATTTGGGTTTATTTTTTTTATTTTTGTGTGTTCAGGAAGTATTTTACTGTCTCTTCGAGTGTAACAACTGTCACCGATGAGTGATAAAAAACCCACACTTAAGGCCACCTCCTGCGTAGCCCTGCTCAGCTCCCGAATCTTGGTTTTAGAAAACGGAGCCGTGCATTTCTGTTCAGTGCAGAAGGTCGTCCCACCCATGGTTGCTGGCTCAGTCATAACCTCTGAGTCCAAGGTCTGGACTTTACATAAATGTTTTTCAGAATTGCTCTTTTTTTTTCTTCCATTTTTTTTTTTATTGTGGTAAAACACACATGACATAAAATTTACTTCATTCATCATTTTTAAATGTACAGTTCAGTAGTGTTAAGTACATTTACATTGTTGTGCATCCAGTCTCCAAAACTCTTTTCATCTTGCAAAACAAAAATTCTATACCCATTAAAAAACAACTCTCTATTCTCTCCCCTCCCCTAATCACTGGCAAAATCATTCTTTCTTTTGTCTCTATGGACTACTCTTAGTACCTCATGTAAGTGGAGTCATACAGTATTTGTCCTTTTGTGCCTGGCTTATTTCACTTAACAAAATGTCCTCAAGGTTCATCCGTATCATAGCGTGTGTCAGAATTGCTTTCTTTTTTAGGGCTGAATAATATTCCACTGTATGGATATACCACATTTGCTTACCCATTCATCCACCTAAGGACACATGGTTTCCACACATTAGCTATTGTGAATAATGTTGCTACAAGCATGGGTGTACTCAGAAATGCTTTTAATTCAGAATGAGTGGCACCATCTAATAGAAATGCAGCAGCAACTGAACATGGCACTTTCCACAGTGGACCCTCATTATGCCTCCAGGGTAATATTTAAATGACCATGTACAGAAAAAATATTGATCACATTGGATGTAATAGCAGAAAGCCTCTTTTGTTCTGTGATGTCACTCGGCTTTTCACTTTGGGTTCCTTAATCTTTTAAAAATTGACATATTTTTTCTGACTTACATGAATGTTTCCATGCTGTTATGCACATCTGTACTTTATACAGAGAAAGAGTAGAATTCTTTTCACCTCCGAGAATGAACTTTAACCCTGTTGGGGGTGCTTTCATTCCCACTGAGAACACGTGCTTCGACGGACAGCTTCACACCCAGGTTTTGAACAGAAACAGTAATTACAGTTTCCTTCAAAAGTTCTATTACTCTCACCTACTATTTGTACCAGTTTGCTCTGTTTAGATGCAGTAGAACAAAGAGCAGTATCTAGTGACCATTTCTCCAGCAGTGTCCACTATAGCAGCCACTGGCTACCTGTGGCTACTCAAATTTAAATTAACATTAAATAAAAGTAAAGAAAATCAGTCTCAGTTGCACTAGGCACATAGCAAGGGCTCAGCAGTGTCATGTGGGTAGTGGTGAGTGTGTGGGACAGCAAAGGTCTACAAGATGCCCATCGTCACAGGTAGTTTTGTTGGACAACATTGAACAGGTGACCCATGAACTTAGAGAACGGAATGACCACAGAGTCATTGACATCATATCTGTTGGACCAGCCCAGACACCACTGGGCAGGGGGTCGGGGCGGAGCGGGGGGGTGGTCATCTTCCCTGAGTTGCTTTAGCTGTCTTTATAACAAAATCACCACAAATCTATGAATGTTGCTATTTTCCCTTTGACTGCCTTCCCCTTTCCCTTCGCTATAGTGCCCTGGCATCTAAAATCAGACAGACGTAGTGGGGATCCTAGCTCGGGCAAGTTACTTAGCTTCCTTGTATCTCAGTTTCGTCACTTGTAAAATGGGGATAATGCTTTCCACATCACAGGCTTGTCCTATCTCTGTCGCATGTGGAGTTCAATGAGAGAATGCACGTGAACATATTTTATCAACCAAAAGGTGTTATACGAATGGCATCCGTCATTCCTCCAGGGCCTGGCGCATAGCAGGTGCTGAACAAATGTTGGTTGAGTTAGTGATGTTTTCTTTGCTGAAATCTGTGAGCAAACAGCAAGACTGCAGCCTCTGTGTTTTTTCGGTCCTGGTTCTCTTGCCCTCAGATTTGCTGTGCCGAGGTCACCGCTCTGCAGGGACACGTACCTACCCCATCAGCCCTGGTAGTTAGATAAATGTGCATGTGTCTCCCTGTGAGATTGAGTTCAAGAGAACCAATGTATTTATGCCTAGATGGAAGAGATCCTTTAGGGAAGTAGAGGTAGAAGGTGGGATCACATACAAAGTCAGGAAAAATCAGGCATCAGAGGAGGGCCCAGGGGCTCACAGTGTGGTCTAAGCCAGTACTTCTCGAACTTTCTGTGCACAAGAATTACTGAGGAGCGTGTTAAATGCAGACTCTGATTCTAGAGATGTGGGGTAGAGCCTGAAATTCTACATTTCTTATAGGTTCTCTGGGGATGCCAGTGGTGGCAGTCCACCAACCACACTTGGCACAGCAAGAGTCTAAGGACCCATCTCCATCAGTCTCACTGGGGATCTTGGTCATAGGGAGATTCTGGAGTCTTGGACCACATCATCTATAGAATCAGACTCTCTGAGGCCAGGGCCCCAGAACCTGCAGGATGAACATGCTTTCCAGGTGATTCTCTGCATCCTGGAACCTGAGGACCACTGATGTAGGACGGAGGTGGGGGTTTCTGAGCTCCTGTTGGCCTGGGAGAGACCCCTTTCCTGGTATCCACGCTCCTCTCCAGAGCAGCATTCAGTGGGTGGTAGTTCTTTGCTCACACTGTTCTTTACGCCAGTTTCTGAAAGCCTCAACCCTTTAAGTCAATCTTTGACAAACTTTGCCAGGAACCCCCTTTGCTGAGCATATTTGGATAAGATAGTGAGACATTTGCAAAAATTGAGGTTGAGAATCGATGCCTGGGGCTGAGGCGTTAGCTCAGCCATGATTACTCATCTAGCCCTTGACCTTTCGGCAGAGATGTCTGAGAAATGAGTAAATTAACACCAGCGGGGAGTGACAAGAGCCTGCAGACCCACAGCTTCTCTCATGCAGAAGCTGATGAGCAGAACTGGGCCTGGCAGTTCAGTGTCACCAGCTCCCGCCTGGATTTTGAATCCCTTTGCCTGCCCTCAAGCAAGGTCAAAGAGCTACCCACTGTGTCCTGAGGGTCAACCCTGGTCTGGGACAGAAAGTGGCCAGAGCCCCACCTGGGAGACGGATGCAGCCGTGGGGTCTGGCTCTGACCATGTAGCCTACCTCCCCAGGCTCCAGGGCAGGTGTGAATGGTTCTTTTTTTTTTTTTAGCTTTATTGAGGCATAATCAACAAATAAAATTGCAATATATTTAAAATATTAAATATAATATTTTATATTATTAAATGTAATATGTATTGAATTTATTAAATATTAAGTATAATATTTTTACATTGCTTATAATATAATATGCGATGTAAAAGAATAAAATAAGGTGTGCAAAGTGATGATTTGATATATACATATACCTTGTGCAAGGATTCCCCCCATTGACTTAATACGCCACCTCACATATTTACCTGTTCTTGTGTGAGTATGAGAACGCTTAAGTTCTACTTTCTTAGCAAATTTTAATTATACAATACAGTGTTATCGACTGTAGTCACCACATTGTACATAAGATCCTCAGACTTTATTCATTTTATAACTAAAAGTTTATACCCTTTTCCCAACATTTCCCTATTTCCCCCATTCTCCAGCCCCTAGCAACCACCATTCTATCTCTTTCTATGAGTCTGACTTTTTAATTTTCTTTTAGAATCTACATATAAGTGAAATCATACAGTATTTTTCTTCCTTTGTCTGGCTTCTTTCACTTAGCATAATGCCTTCTAGGTTCAACCACCTTGTTGCATTTGGCAGGATTTGCTTCCTTTTTAAGGCAGAATAATATTCAATTACACGCCACCACCCCCCGCCCCAACACGTTTTCTTCATTCCTTCATCTATTGACAGACAGTTGGGTTGTTTCCATACTTTGGCTGTTCTGAATAATGCTGCAGTAAATGTGGGAGGCCTACATTTACTGCAGCACTAGCCAGGCCTCCATGCTGTTCCACTGATATCTCTTCAAGACAATGATCTCACTTCTTTGGATATATACCCAGAAGTGAGATTGCTGGATCATGTGGTAGTTCTATTTTTAACTTTTCGAGGACCCTCCATACCGTCTTCCTCAGTGGCTGTACTAGTCACATTCTCACCAACAACGTACTATGGTTCCTATTCCTCCACACTCTCACCACTTGTTATGTCTTCTCTTTTTGAAAGTAGCCATCTAACAGGTGTGAGGTGATATCTATCTCATTGTGGTTTTGATTTGCATTTTCCTGATGATTAGGGATGCTGAGCACCTTTTCATTCACCTGTTTGGCATTTGTATGTCTTCTTTGGAAAAATGTCTTTTCATGTTCTTTGCTCATCTTTTAACTGGGTTCTTTGACTTTTTGCTGTTGAGTTGTAGGAGTTTGTAAATGGGTTCTCAATTGAACCCTTAAGACTTCCTATAGGCCTCTGCCTTGCGTGATCCTCAGTTCCTGGACCACTCGGGCCCCCCCTCACTTCGTGTGTTTTACTCACATCCCTACTTTCTCTGACCAACAGAGGTTCTAAATGCTTTCTTCTTGGCCTTGACTGTATTCCAGGTGACTAAAAGTCCCACAGCCTACATCAGACACCTCTGCTGACAGCTTCCCCGCTATGGACAACACAAACCCCCTGGCCTAGGTTTCTTCTCAATGCCTACACGGGGAGCATCTTTCCAGCACCTACCAAGCTTCAGAAGGGACCTAGGTTCACTAGCCAGGCCTCCATGCTGTTCCACAAGCTAAGGCAATGCAGGCTGTGGCAGGAAGGGCATGATGCAGTATAGAACGCCATGACTTCAGGGTATGGAAGAGAGATTTTGTCAAAGAGAGCCAGCTCAGTTGAGAATTCTTGGGAGAAAAGGAGGGTTGGGGCACTGTTGTCCCTTCCATTCTCCTCCTCACCCCCTTTTCCTATAAGGAACATATCTTCAGGAACTATTACATTCTGGAGGGCATATAACCCCAAGCATTATCAGGGAGCCTGGACTTTGTGACCTTTAAGTGCCCTTGTGACTCTGAGCATAAGGGATCCCTTATACTGTATATGTGGTGCAGGGGCAAGACATTTTACCAGCCAAGTGGCTGGAGCGGGGCCATGGGTAGAACAGATCCTGTAGATGGAAAATAGGAGAAAGTCAAGGAGGAAGATGGACTTGAGGGATGATACCAGCTAAGGAAGAGCACAGGCAGAGGGGAGGTAGAGTTAAGTGTTCTTTGTTTTTGTTTTTGTTTTGTTTTGTTCTGGTTTTTCCTCAGTGTGTCTTAATTTTTCTACAGCAACCTTGGTGTATGGGTACTCTTGTGCCCTTTCGGCAGCCATGAAGCTTTGGTGTTCATGAGTCATGTAGAGAACAGAGAATGGCCTGGCTTTCAGGACCTTAGTAGGGTTTTTTGTTTGTTTGTTTGTTTTTTGTTTTTTGGTCTCAATGGGTGCCTGGACCGAGAGGTCTTGGGGCTCAAGCATCTCCACCTAGCTCCCTAGTAGATGTATGCACAAGACAAATGTGAGATTAAGAGAACCACTTTCGAGCATTTCCTGTTAAATGCCCCCTGCTACCACCATGGCCACCCATATGGATGCTGGGATGGAAAGAACATTATCGGGAGAAAAAAAAAGAGAAGAAATCTGCTATACTAAGGCACCGTCCTGGAATATTATCAACTCTATTTTCTTTATGAGCTAAAAATCACAGTTTCATGAGTTCCTGAGGATCCAGACAAATCAGATTCCTCATCTCCAAAGGGATCACTTGGCCCAACATCATGAATGAATAGCTCATTCAACCATGATGAGACCCAACATCAATAATTCAGATGAATCTCAAAATTTGGCAGGCCCTGCATATGAACAGAGATCAAGGGGAAGACAGAATATTGTAACACATGCGGGTTCTCAACAGATGACTGTTTAAAAGGCCAGGAAATGCAGAGGTGGGAGGAAAACGAAGGAGAGGTATTAACTAGACTGCTGATGACTCGTGGACGTCCAGCTCTAGCAGGAAGTCCCGATTTGGCCCCATGTGGGCCTGAGGCCACGTGCGACTCAGGCATCACCTGTGTTGGAAAGTGAAGGACTGCTTACACAGACTTGGATCTTCTTCTCAGTTTTCTCGCTTTTCAGTTTATTTATATGCCAATCCCTTATTGCTTGATTTGTTTCCACAGATATATTTTCACAATAAGACAAAGGAAACAGGAAGGAGATGTTGGCTCTGTGGCAGTCGTTGAATCTGGAGTTCTCTAAGGAACCCTGGGTTGAGAAGCACTGGATATCCATGGAGGAGGGAGTCTGAGCGGTGGGTGGAGAGTAGTTGCTCACTGTTGGCTCCCATTTCCTCTCTTCTAGGTATTTTAGGAAACTTATCCAGGCAGGTGAAGCAGAAATGTCATTCTTTTCCATCTACTGAGTGAAGTTTGAAATCTAACATTTATCTCAATCTCTAGGTTCCACTTCTGAATGTCTTTCACTCGTCTAGCTCTTATCCATTCTCCACTTCTCATCCAAAATAAGCTCTGAAAACATAAATCTGATCATGTCACTCCCTTGCTGAAAATCCCCTAAGAGCTTCCTGTTGCGCTTAGGATAAATTCTAAACTCCTTGCTTATTGTGGCCTGCAAGGCCCAGCACGATCTGGCCCCACCTACCTCTCAGAACTCATCTCCTCCTCCTGTCCCCACCATATACTATGCTTCAGCCACGCTGGCTTTATTTCTTTTTCTAGAACTCTTCAAGGTTTTTTTTAACCTATATACATTCGTTGTTTTTCTGGAATGTTCTCCTCCCTCAAGAACTTCACTTGACTGGCTGATGCTTCTCCTTTTGGTCTTAGCTCACATATCATCTCCCAGACCAGTCTAAACATTCTCTCCCTGCTCCCTCCCTGTTACTTTCTCCCTTATATGTCCCATCTCATCAGCTCTGGGTACTATAAAAAAAAAAAATCATTGCACTGATTTCTCTCTCTGAAATTGTGTGTGTGTTGTTTGTATATTTGCTTTTAAATCTTCTGCCATCCATTACTAGACAGTAAACTCCATGAGAGCAAAAACTTCTCTAGCACCCCGTGCAATATGCGTGGCATCTGGTTGGTGCTCAATCAAAAACTGAATAAATGAATGACTGAATGAAAAAAGAAATCGAAGGGGTGCTCTGTTCCCCCGCTCTGCCTTGAGACCTTCCAAATTCAGAGCATGCAGGACATTTATTGTCTCTTATATCTTAAGAGCTTGTCAAGGTACCAGGCCTGAATGGATCATTCCCATTTCACACATTAAGAAGTTAAGGCTAAAGGAGATTAGTTATTTGATCTGCCCACATCACACAAGTCATCTTGGGAGAACCCAGAATGGAGACAAGTTCTAGCTGACTGAAAGTTCCTTGCTCTATCACCATCGAATATTTGACATTGTTTACAGAGTGGCCAAGAAGGCTGCTTGGAAGAGGGACATAAGTCATTCTAGGAGAAAAGAATAGCACAGTGGTAAAACTCTGTACTCTGGGACTACGCTGCCTGAGTCCCAAGCCTTGGTTCTACCCTTTTCTAACTGTGCAACCTACCAAACTTCTTAATAACCTCTCTGTGCCTTGCTTGCTCCATCTGTAAAAGGAACATCTTAATAGCACCGTGTCTGGCACAGGCAAGTACTATATAATAAGTGTTTACCACTCTTATTACTATTATCATCATCCTAATGCTGACCCTGCATTTTGCTGAACCTTTCTTGGGATCCTGAAGAATAATCTGTGAGCACGTAGGTCTCTTTGTAAACTCCCGGTCGATCTCTCCTAAGATGTGCAGGAGCTTTTAGAAGGAGTTTCTCTGTGGCATGTGACTTTGGAAGAAAGTGTAACGTGCAGCCTATTGTGCAGCAAAGGAACATAAACTTTAAAAGCGGAGAAGGAAATGGATGTGTTAGTGACACAGAGTGGCGAGAAAAGCCACCCACTAAATTACATTTCTGCACAAGAAAAAAACCGCAAGTAAATTGGGAATGAATGGTGCCGGGATGGCAAAGACATCAAGAAGCAGAGCCAGTTACAAGGCACGGAGCCCCCTATTATTTCCAGCATCAAGGAAAGTGTGGTTTTATTATTTTTTCATAAATGGTCTCAATTTATTTTTTTTGTTGTTTTTTACTCACAGCCGGTGCAGCTCACGTTCTAGGTACCGGCACGCTACCCAGCACAGAGCCTGGCTCCACGGCTGGTCCGGTGGCTGGAAAACAGTAGTTACAGAAAGGTGGTTCCAGAGCGGTTCTCAGGAACCAATTTTTCTAAACGTGCTCATTTACAAATGAGGAAACTAAAGCCATGATGGAAAGGGACACTTATTTATTCATTAATTCCGCAATGATTTATTGAGCAAGTCTGCAAGGCCCCCAGTTGGGTGCTGGAGAAAATCAAGAAGGTTTTCTTTTTCAGAGTAGAACATACAGAATTTACTCTTACAAAAAGCTGTTTAATGGAAGAGACATGCAAAATGCTCAGCCGTGAGCATTGCAAGTCTTGAGTTCCAGTTTAAAACTCCCACTTTGAAATCTGAACTGGAGTGACTGCCTGAGCTTCAGTTCCTCGTCTGTCATATGGAGGAGGTGGTATCTGGCCTACGAATTGTACGAGGATTTTATGAGCACACAGATAATCATAACACGTGCTGATGCTTGATGGCCTATAAAGCAATTTGTAGATGATGCTTTTGTTGCTGGTGGGATGATAATTTGCAAGCAGGGAATTGCAGCCACCGGAGTAAGATAATGGGGAAATGAAAGGGGCTCTCGTGGAGAGTGGAGGGCAGATTGCATGTTGGAGGTGGAGCAGAGAAGAGCCAAAGGTGTCCCCATGCCTTTATTCTAAGAGGTTATCCTTTGTGCTGTTTGGAATAAATGGAGAAGGATTTCACGACGTGGAATAGCTCACTCAGCCAGGCAGCAAACTACTACTCGCTAGTATCTAACTGCGTGATAAGTGTGAGGATAGAAGATACTGAGCCCAGCCATGGCCATTTGAGAGCTCAGAATTTTGCAGGATACACAGAATCATAAACATAAAGATACAGTGTAGTGTCTTAACAGGGCTCAGGACAGAAGGGCACAAAACCTACCTTGTTGGGGATGGATTGAAGGCTTCCCGGGAGAGACGATGACTCAGCTGGGTCTTGAAGGCTACAGAGGGTTTGACCAGTTGGGTTAGGCCAGGAAGGGCAGTCAAGGCTGAGAGAACATCACAAAGTCAGAGTGATGTGGCAAGTTCAGGAAACAGTCTCTGGCTCTGAAGAGAGACCCAAAATACAGATGAGCATGGTGGTAGGAACCATTTTGCAAATAATTTGAATGCCAGGCAGAACCTGAGCTGGGCGAGAGGCTGATGTTTGTGGCAACCATCTTGTGATGATAGCTTGGTGGCATCTAGTTAGGGTCCTTCAATTACAAATATAATTTATAGTCAGTCAGTCATCTCCCCATCGTAGCTGGTCTTGAAAGTCATCCATGGGTTCGTGAAATGTGTAGCCAATTCTGCATGAAAGGTTTTCAAGGTGGAGATGCAGACAGCACGGATCATCATGGGGAGGCAGATGGAGAGCACACACACACCAGAAGGGAGCCGTGCACATGACAAACTTTGCAGGGAGCAGAATAGCAGGGCCACGGTTCCACAGGAAGTCACTCAGCTTGTGTAGTGCCCAACACTAGAACCCAGCTCTCCTATTGCATCATCCTCTCTCCGGGCTCCAGGAAGTGATGGAATTCTAAGGCAGGGAGCATTTCATCTCTAAGGAGGGGTAAATAGATTTTACTCATAAAACATGCATCTATTGAGCTCCTTTGGTTTGCAGAATCAGCCATATGTATGTGACAGCTGGGAGAGTGACATAAGAGGTCCCTTGTGGCACCTCTGGGATGTCTCCACCTGGCTGTCACTCATGGACCTTAAACACTGGGTGTCCAAACTTGAACTTGTCATTTTTCTCTCTCAAATATGTTTGTCCCCTTATTCAAGCAAATATCACCACTCAGTTGTCCAAGTCAGACCCCGGGAGGTACCCTTACTACTTCCCTGCCCCAGCCCCCAGGCCCTCAAATTCTGCCCATTTTACTTCCCGTGTATTTACCTTGCCATTGCCCATACCTAACATAGTGTACAATCTGGTTTCCCTGCCTCCTGCCTGGGTCTTTCTCCTGCAACTCCATCATCCACCACTGCTGATCCAATGATATCTGTAATACTTGACTCTGCTTTACAAGCTTGGATGGCTTCCTGGGTCTGCCAGTATTTTCTTCATTCGTTTATTTAGCAGCCGTGGAGTACCCTCTGTGTGGCAGCCCCTGTGATGGGCACTAGAGAGACAGAGGTGAACGAGACAGAACACTGCCACCAGGGTACTCATAGTCTGATGGGGGAGGCACCATAATAAAGGGTAGTGTTAAATCACTAATGGAATTCTGTATTCTATCCTGTGGGGCTCAGAAAGGAAAGGCAAGCCCTGACCAGGGGTCAGGGGAGAAATAAGAGGGTCTTTTGGCTTATTATTTTCCTTGCCTGCAGTTCCTTTCTTACACTTAAAAAATACCAGGGATTTATTTGAAAAAAACTATAAAAATAATGTTTGTGTTATATTGAAAATGCAGAAAGCCTAGCTAAGTGGAAGCTTAAGATTCCTCATCATCTCAACCTCTATCTAACTGCTATTAAAATTTTGCATCTTCCCTAACAAATTTTCTTCTTCGCATTTATATTTTATAAAATTGGAGATGCCCTTGGGTATAATATTTTGTACACAGCTCTTTTTACTAACAGATACCATAGCATTAAAACAAAAAAAGCTCTATTGTTCTTTCTTGTCATAAAAGGAATACACAGCTATTTTGAACAATTTTATAAGACGAAAACTACATGTAAAACAAAAATTACCTACTAGTTTCATACCTGGAGATACTTCCTACTATAATACCTGTGTGTATGTTCTTTCAGAATTTTATGTTCAGATACAGTTAGATATAAATGTAAATATAGATATAGGTGTAGGTGGGCTTGATCTTTAACCCGATTTTTCACTTAATACATTATAGCTCTCTTTTTATTTAAATATATTTTGACCACTTGTGTTCTTTTTTTAACATGTGTAGAATATGACTATATAATATAATATCTATGTGACTTTGACTTACTCAAAAGGGTTATGTTGAGTGATAGTCCATATAGCTATGTCCTAAGTTATATAACTAATATCATATTAATGGATATTTAAGTTGCTTCTGTATATTCATTTCAGATAGCAGAATGATGGAAAATCTAGTATGAGCATATATATGCTCTTACTCATTTATTTCCTTGGGATAAAGCTTTAGAAGTGAAATTGCTATGACAGAAATTATAAATATTTTACGTTTGGGTCCGTATCTGTGGTTGGCAGAATTATCAGATGGCCTTTGTTGGTGACCTATATCTTCGTATAATTAATTCCCCTTGAGTGAGTGAGACCTGTGATTGCTTCTAAGCAGTAGATCGTGGCGAAGGTGATGGGATTTCACTCCTGTGATTATGCTACATTATATGGCAAAAGTGAGGGGGTTTCGCAGATATAATTAAGATCTACAATCAGTTGACTTTAAGTTAATCAAAAGGCAGATTACCATGAGTGAGCCTGACCCAATCACATGATCTCTTTAAGAGAGGGTCTAGAAATCAGGGACTGTCTGGCCTTGGAGAAGCGAGCCAGCATGAGACTGCAGCTGCAATGAAATGAATTCTGCCAATAATCTCATGAGCTTGGAAGAGGACCCCGGGCCTCAGATGAGCTCCTGGCCCTGGAAGACACCCTCATTGCAGCCTTGGGAGACTCTGAGCAGAGAACCCAGCTAAACCCTGTCTGGATTGCTGACCCACTAAAACTGTGAGGTCACAAATGTGAGCTGTTTAGCAGATACATTTTTGGTGATTTATTATAGAGCGATTAAAAGCTAATACAATATAGGAAAACTACCTCCAATAAGTTATACGCAAATGAACACTCTCAACCAGTATGAGAGCTCCCATTTCTATGAGTTTTCGCCTACTGGGTTTTGGCAGCCTTTTTACATTTTGCCAGTCTAAGAGGTTAACAAAAACTTAATTTTTCTTTTCAATTACATTGAGCATTTCCCATATTATTTCCATTTTAAAGCTCATTTTTGGCATATCCTATCTTTAGTGATATGATTTAGTAGTAATCATAGCCTTTGCCTATTTTTGAATTTTTCTCATTGATTTGTGAGAACTCTTTGCATATGTGGAGCGTAGGAAAAAGACAAAAATACAGCAAATGTTTTATCTGTTACAAATGCTGCAAGTACATTTTGTTTCTCCAGCTTGACAATTTTTTTTTCCCCAAGTGTCGTTTATGGTATTTGGCAAGGCTGGATACGTACGTTTTCGCATTCTGTTATTTAGAAAGGGCACTCAGGCAGTCTGTATGGGAGACGGATTGATGATACAAGAGCAGTGAAGAGGCCATTGCATTAATCCAGGTGAGCTAATGAAGATGAAGCCCGATTTGCATTAGGTATTAACGGGACGGAAAAGAAGGGTCTGAGCCCAGAGGCATTTTAGAAGTAGAAATGGCAAAGTTTGGTATTCTTGAACTGAGTTTTTATGAGATGGGAAATGCAGACTTTGAGGTGAAGTACGTGGTACATAGTTGTGCCAGCATCAGCAGGTACTAAGTTCACTGAAGAAGTTTCTCCCTTGTGGAACTATACCCCCACAGGGTCTGGGACTTGCAAACCCCTGAGAACAGTCAGCATATCCATCCTGTGATCACAGTCCTACCTTTCTTTCCAGTGAGTGGATCAATAATCATTCCTGGAGGTTCTTCTTCCCTCCGTAAGAGATAGAAGGTCTCCTTTTTGTTGGGTTTTCTTTGAATCCTCCTCACCAGATACCTGTGGTTTTGAAGCTGAGCAGATGGGCGGGGTGTTTGCTCACACTGGGATCCACCTGGACATGCCTGACGCAGAGTTTCCGCTTCGACACCCGGGGCAGCTTTGTCTCTGGGCAGGGGTAGGGGTGAGCAGGAGGAGAAGTATTCAGCCTTGCAGGGAGCAAACTCCAGTGAGACGTTAGACATCATAGGAAAGTTGCTGGCACGGGTAGAGAGGGTAGTCTGTTCTACTCCTAGACTCTAGTCATTCCTCAAACCATTGGAAATGAAGAAACGCTGGCCACATTCTATAACGGCAGAAATGAAGCTCTGTCATGTAGAGGGTTGACACATGCTTGGGGTCTCCCACTGGTTGGAGGAAAGGAGAAATACCAGAGTAACTGAGCCGAGGTCGTGAAAGCCTTCTGGCACTACCGAGCTTAGGTACAGGTTATTCCAAACCCCACTTGGTCCCTTGTTTTGTTAGGGGCCCATCTTTCCCCTATCCAGGGGACATTAGACAATATCTGGAGACATTTTTGGTTGTTACAGCTGGGAGGGTGCTTCTGGCATCTAGTGGGTGGAGGCCAGGGATGCTTCTAAGCATCTGACAATGTACAGGGCAGTTTCCCACAACAAAGAATTATCTGTTCTCAAATATCAATAGGCTGAGTTTGCTCAACCCTGTTTGAGTAGGAACAAGAGCAACATGTCCGAGTCAGAGAAGTGTGCAGCATCTCCCCGGCCCTTCACCAGACTCTGAACAACTGACTGCCCAAACCCTTTCCTCTCTCCTTGGAGTCTCTGCTGGGTGCTTCTTGGCCTCCTTGATGCTGAGGGTGGGAGCGAGGACTCAACACTCTAGCGTACCCCCAGAGTTCTGGCCACAAGCAACACTGCTTGACCCAGAGCTGGAGAGGAGAGATTAAAAAGTCAGTCCATTTGTGAAGTACAGCGAGATCTCTCTGCTCAGACCCCAGGTCTAACATTTATAAACATTCACCAGCTCTTGGCAAGGTTCCCATGTCTTGTACCAACCCCTAGAAGGACTGGCATCAGCTTTGATTCTGGTGATCCATTCACTTTGCCCAGATTGAAGTATGGCGCTTACCAGATGCAGTTAGCCATGGGAGGCGGGAGAAAGAAGGAGGCTGGATTTTTGAAATTCTCGGAGTGGATAAATATTTGATACAGCTTAGAATGAGCTGGACACTATACATGAGAGAACAGATTATTTGGATTTTCAACTCGTGGGACAGTGGTCTTCTTAAGCAATTTAGAGAAAAAAAAAGATGAAGCTGAAATAAATTACTGCACTCTGGGTATTTATCCAAAGAAAACCAAAACGATAATTCATAAAGATCTATGCACCCTTATGTTCATGGCAGCACAACTTGAAATAGTCAAGATATGGAAGCCCCCTAAATGCCTATCAGCGGATGAATGGATAAAGAAGGTATGATTCATATATACAACGGAATTATTAAAAAACGAAATCCTACCATTTGCAATGACATGGATGGACCTAGAGGTTATTATGCTGAGTGAAATAGGTCAGAGAAAAATAAATACCATATGATTTCACTTATATGCAAAATCTAAGAAACAAAAAGAATAAACTAATCAAAACAGATTCACAAATATAGAGGATAATCTGGTGATGGCCAGAAGGGAGGGGATTGGGGGGCTGGGAGAATGGGGTGAAGGGTTAAAGAAGTACAAATTAGTAGTTGATAGAGGGTCATGGGGATGGGGAGCACGGCATAGGGAATGCAGTTAGCATTAATATAATGGCTAGGTGGAGGGCCAGAGGAAGGAGCAATTAGGGAGATTATTTTATAAACTATATAAATATATAACCAATGTACTGTATACTTGAAACTAATACTTAAAAAAATTTTAAAAACTGAAATAAATTAGATTAAATGCTATTGGTATCTCTCAAGCACAGTCTGAATTTTCCATATGTACATTAGGTGTATGTATACTATACAGCAGGTCCTTGAAAAACATCACTTCATTCAACTTCGTTTCATTATAAGGTTGATGAGAACAAAAATCAGTTTGTGGCCAGGGCCACTGTCCGTGTGGGGTTTGTATGTTCTTCCTATGTCTGCGTGGGTTTTTTCCACGGACTCCGGTTTCCTCCCACACCCCAAAGATGTGCGTGCGAGGTTACTGGCCTGTCATTATCGTCCCAGTCTGAGTGAGCATGGGCCTGTGCGAGTCACCCTGTGATGGAAGGGCGTCCTCTCTGGGGAGGGGGCCTGTCTTGCGCCTTGAGTTTCTGGGACAGACTCCGGCCGCTGCAATCCTTAACTGGAATAAGTAGGTTGGAAAAATCATTATCTTTCTTGTTTTTATGCACCTTTCTTAAATGTATGCATAGTTCACATTGATTTCAATGTTTAACATTAGAAGTATTTTGGGTCTTTATTTAGAAGTTTGGTGATGCATGCTTTAGGAACTTAACTCTTGTTTCTATCATTTAGCTTAGGGTAAAATTGGTTTCCTTATACGACATTCCATCTTCTTGCTTGAAATCACAATTTCCAAGAAACTATTGATGACGTTAAGTGAGGACTTATTGTATACAGATATTAAGAGTCTTTTAAAGATAGATTCCAGATGGAACAAGGCTTGGCTTTCCTTGCTTGCCCTTCCTTCCTTCCTTCCTTCCTTCCTTCCTTCCTTCCTTC